>NC_048926.1:25951740-26018278 GCF_011077185.1 Oxyura jamaicensis | reverse complement strand
TACTAATTTCTTTGAAATCATGTCTTTAGATACTACTGTTTACATATTCTCATATTCTCTTGACAATATCTTTCACAGCTTTGCTTATGGGGAGAAATAAAACTTTTTGCTTCACTGCTTCAGTTATGATTTCATTGAATAATATTACTGTGAAGTTAGGTGTGAGGTCTGCTAATAATGTGTACTTCTCTGTGCTTCTTTGTGGCTTTTTAGTGGAGTCACTCCACTAAATCCGTATCTTTCTTATACTGGGGTGGGCTCCCCATTACAAGAAATGTCAACCAGAAATGGAGACTGCACAAGCTCTCTGGGCAATATATTCTGTTTCACTGTCCTCATAAAATTTTATCCCTTCTATCCAGTCTGATTCTCTCTTGTTTTAGCTTCTGCATGCTGTCTCATATCCTCTTGGCATGTGCCACTGTGACTAGCCTGACTTGTAGTTGTTGACAGACTGCTATTAGCTCTGACTGAAGATGTCTCTTCTCCATGCTCAGCGTGTCCACTTTCTTCAGCCTCTCCTCACAGGGAAAGTGCTCCAGCCCCCAGAGCATCTTGGTGTCCTTTCACTGAACTTGCTTCAGTTTATTCAAGTCTTTCATGCACTGGTTATACCAACAGTGGTCACAGTTTTTAAAAGCAGTACTGATTAGAGGGATAATCACTTCCTTTGATTTATTGGCTGTTCTCCTGTTGACAGAGCCCAGGATGCTGTTGGCTGTCTTAGCTGTCTTTTCTGCAGAGCTGCTCCTGGCCTGTCAGACCCCTATTCACATGGTTTCAAGAGGTTCTTCCTTTGCAGGTGGAGGAATTTCCATTCATCCTTGTTGAATTTCATGCAGATCCTCCTGACATATTCCTCCAATCTGTCTAGGTCTCTCTGGACTTCATTCCTCAAGGACCTGCCCTTCATTGCAGGCTCTTGGAGACCCATTACTTCCTTTCTGACGCAGAAGTAGATAGAACTGAAACCACAAATGCTCATTCCTGTCTGGTGCTCTGTCTTTTTTATTTTATTTTATTTTATTTTATTTATTTTATTTTATTTTATTATCTTATTGGGAGGGGGAGGAAGCTGGAGTAATATTTTGATGCAACTTTTTTAACGGATAGGGGAATAATGCATGTGCTGTTTCTACTTTGCTCCTTGCTTTGTGACCTTTTTCAACTCTTCTATGTCACTGTTACACTGTTGCTAGTCACACTGTAGACCTTATGTTTTAAAAGCTTCTTCAAGAACATTTTGTTTTTATTTGCCTGTGAGATGTTTACCTGACATTGGGTCAGACTGTGAACTCCCTATTGACATTAGTGAACTTATTCATAGAGTTAGTGTTACTGGCTTCAACAGCTGGAAGAATTTACATATCAGAAATTTGACCTTGTCAGTCTCTATTCATACAGACAGTCCCATCTGTCAAATGTGAAGCCAAAAAATATGTCTCAAACAAGACAGGTTGGATAGAGTCCTGGACAAAACTCAACAACCAACCAACCAACCCCCCTATCCACCACCACCCCTCCCCAAAATAGACAAGATACATTCCAGAGAAGAGTGCACCTTTCAGGCAAGCAAGGAACTGCTCGAGAAGTGTTTTTTTGACACTGATTTCAGTAAGAGTAAAACACAAATCTGCTTAGGTAAAAGTGAGGGGAGGTAATTGGCAAGAGGAAATTCAGACTTCTAAGCAGTGAAAAACACTTCATTCCAGCATTCATTGAACTCTAAGCATCCTGAACCAAACATCATCACCATCACCATCATTAATGTCCATCGTGATTGTGGAAGTGTCATGGGAATTTCTTCTCAGTTTTTCTAAGTAACATTCTGCTTAACAAACAAACAAAAAAGTCACACTTTTCATTGCCTGAAAATATTCAATAGAGAAAAAAATTGGAATCCCTACAATGGTTCTGTTAACAAATATTACAGCATTCCCTGGTACACGAGCATACCACTTGTTTCTTTTCTGTATTTGAAATAGGAGGGATAGCAGATGAAACATGATAACTGCTTTATCTGCAAGCTGAATTTGCTGTTTTTGTTGAATTCTAGAGATTATCTGGAATGCCAGTATTATTGAAGTTATCCTGGAGAAACATGACCTTAGACATATTAGTGTTTCTCTAAGCCAGTAGCTTTAATCTCAATTTATTATACAATGCAGTTCTTTTGCTCTCTCTCCTAGCTTTATTATCTCATAAGGGAAAGGGTATAGTGGCCAATATAATAAGATTTAGCACTGCTGAGAACATTTTAAATGTAGGTATGTTCATATCAAAGTCACTGAAAAGGAGAGCAGTGTAAAATAAACTATCTTTAAAATAATTAGCCCTTGTAACAGTGTGGCCACCATGAAACAGCCATGAAGCAAGGTAAAATGTATGCTGTAACTTCACCATGGATCTATACTATTAGAACCCCCTACGATGACATTTAACACAGCTCCATCATCTATGCTCACTCCCTATAGCATCTAATTTTAGGACAAACTACACAGAGGAAGGTACAGCTCTCTAGTAGGTAGATTGTAGGACCCAGAACCTAGTAGCATGGAACAACTGTCAGTAAATGCTACAAATTCTTCATTGCTCTGTCAGATTGTGGTATCTAAATCCACCCTATCTGTCTACTAGCTGGTCTAAGTGTGGTCTTTTTATTGTCTCACTTTGCACAGGAGAGACTGGAGGAGAATTAGTGTTGTAGTGGAATAAGAAAAGGGAAAGATGGAAAATATTTTCTTTTTATCACAGTAATCAGAAGAGAAATCCCTCATTGTTATTGGCAGACAGAAAGAGCAAGCTCTTGGAATAGCTTCTCCACAGCTTTTTGTGATGATAGGTTGTCATTAGTGTTGAGTTTCTCCTAATGGATTGCTAATATTGTTATTTCTTTAAAGAAATTGCATAGTTTGGCCATTACAATGCAACTTCTAGAGGCTTTGTCTGTGGATATAGACACTTGTGCATGTGTATGACATCAAAATTTGTCTCTTTTGTGGAATTAGTATTTCTTGAAGTACTTACATACATTATTGCAATTAGGTCCTTCCACAAATAGTGAGAAAATAACAACAGTGAATTCTCACTCTGAGTTTCCACTTTGAGTTCATTTCCACTTTGAATCACCATCTTCGTAGGTAGTCTGTTTAATGTCAGATGCTTTACCCTGCCCTTTAAAAGGGCAAGAAATCTGCAATGTAACTTTACTGCTTTTGACTTTTAGTTCCGTCCTTTGTTATAGGACTCATGAAGATTCACTGCAAATGCTAAGAAAATAAAGTTACATTTTCACCCTTACGGGGTGTATGTACAATGCCATTCTCCTTGGCTGTCAGACCTGAGCAGTTTCTAATAAACTATGTGACTAGCTAATTGTGCAAGTGCAGTGTATGTGCTTTCTTTTTTGAGTAGCTGTGGGTGGGCACCGAAACCAAAATGTTATGTCTGTGCAAAAAATGCTTTCAGAAGTAATGTAAAACAAGTTTGTGTCATGTTTTGACAGTAGGGCTTAGCTTAGTATAGCATTGTTCTCAGGCTGCTATAATTATGGGTCAGATGATAGTTTTGTTCAAAGCTTTTCCAGTGATCTATGACCTCCTCAAAATTACTTTTTCAATGGGCAGTTTTCCTGCTTATTCCTCACTAAAAGTGATTATTTTTTATGGGAATACTTGAAGATAGTCCTCTCAAATGATGTGACTTACATGAAGATGAAAAGAATGAGTTTCTCCTGCTACTACAAATCTTATTGTTACTTTTGGGTCCTTTGAAAAGCCCTATATTTACTCACCAGGAATGTTTTCTTCAAAATTCAACATTCATAGTTCAAACAAATATAGCCTTAAATGAATGGTTTGACATGTAAATATTTATTAATTCACTTTTCTTCTTTACCACTGCCATTGAGTTTGCCATGAGAAAAGCTGGAGATGAAGAAGAAATGATGAACTGTGTGTTGGCTCTTCTACATTGCAGTTCAGTTGCTGTGCAAAGGATGACTAAAAATTAAAATTCTACTCATCCCATTAAAGACAGGACAAATGATCAGTTATAGAAAAATAAAAACTTAAATAAATCCACTCCACAGATTCTACCATAATGATAACATAAGGACACAAAAAGAGTCAACTCATATATTCGACAACAATACAAGATTAAGTAGGGATGCTAAGGAGAAAGTTGTATTTTTTTATTATTATTATTATTATTATTTTTTAGTAGAGATAACTACTGAAAAATCTACAACCCACACACGTCTTCAGTTAAACTGTTTTGATTTATGGCCTCATTATATGGACATAAGATTTGGAAAACCACTACAATGATAGATAGTCCTCTAGATGTCTTAGAATGAATGTGCGTTAGAAGAACAATTAGTATTAAATACAATAAATTCACAGCATGGTGTGACCAGCCAGAAATTTCAACATCCATTGAGCTGTCTGTGAAAAAGATGGAAGTATCCAGGATATATCTAAATAATGGTATGTATACCATAAAGCAGTTGAAGTAATAAGTAAATATGACTGAATGAAAGAGTAACATGAAAACACGTTTAGAAAGAAACCTAGGAGCAGAGAGGAAATGCTAAGAATAGTCCATCTGAGGCATACTTTTATTAATGTCCTTATAGGGCAAAACTTACGGAAGCCTAGAAATAATTCAAATTCTCTTTTGAATTTGAGTATTTATTTTCATTTGCATGCTCCCTCATATTATTATTATTATTATGATTTTTAAGATGGTTTCCAATTTCTGAGACATGTATTAGGACTGAATACAATTTATGAGGTACAGAAAATTTGAATAAACATAGCTGGGATGAAATTCTGGAAAATTCTCAGCACTGTCAACAGCAACATTGTCAGACTGTTACCTTGTAGGCAATATACTGCTTTGGAAAACAACTACCATGCAATTTTACTGAGATGTCTTAATAAAATGTGTTTTATATTAATTATATTATTAATTATAATCACAACAATAACTATTTTTAGCGGCTAGTGGAAAGACTCCAAGGCAGTTGCATTTTTTTTCCAGTACTGACAAATCCTATTAAAACAGTATTTTTTTAAAAAAAGTTTTGTGGCAGATTTGCCACTTGATCCAACAAGTCCATGTTTTCACCGTGCTGGTCCACAATTATGTATCAAATATCCCTGAACACATACTTTGCTGATGAGACAATTAGTATTGACTTCTGGCAAGATGTTAAATACTCTCAACATCTAAAAAGAGACATCTGAGTTTTGTAAATTCATTGACTAAGAAGCCAGATTTTAGTCAAGATGTAGTCATCTCGACTGACTGCATTCGATAGGCTGATTCTTCCTTTAATTAAGTGATTATATTTTCAGAACAATATCTAGGCTTAACCTAAAAATGTTAAGGATAGAAAACTCTTCCTAGTTTTTTGAAGTTGCTCCAACAGTTAATTTTCTAACCAATAAAGTGTTATACTTATTTGTCTAACATAATCTAGTTTGAAGCTTTAGTCTTTTGTTCTGTAAACACTGATCAGATCACACCTCTTTTTTTTCTTTTTGATGAGATATTGATATTTTGTAGTCTTTCATGAGATGTGTTTTCTGACACTTTAATGGCTTTTGTCTCATTTTTTACAACTTTTCTCTCTCTCTCTCTCTTTTTATTTTATTTTTTTTTTTTTCAACACTGCTGCACATGAGAGGCATAGTATTCAAGCCTTTGCATGAACTTTTCCTAGACAGTTCATAGCCTCTCCCATGGGCGGTGAAGTCTTCACTTTCTACTAGAACATCTGCAATTGCTTCAACTCCGTTTTCTCATTCAGTACTCAGAAGACCACTAGTGCATACCACCGATAAAAATAAGATATCCAATCCCTTTCTGATGTAGAATATTATGAAATACAGTATGTTTTAGAATATGGAAAAATACATGGATTAAAAAGGTGATGTCAGTATTGTTTTATCTAAATAGGAGCATAATGTTACTAGAAAACAAAGAAACAATCAAACAACAACTACAACAACAACAACAAAAATGAAAAAAAAAGATTTTACCTGTATTGCATTAAAACTATAAATGTATTTCAGACCTTCCAAATATGACATAATGTGTTAGTATTCAATGTATCTTAAAATACTAAATGGATTGTGTATTGCTGACATTTTAATTTTTCCATATATAACTTAGCAAAATGAGAAATTTATTCTTGTTTTATTTACTACTTTAAACACAAACACTTAAATTGATCTGCATTTTTAATTAAGCAGTTCATCTATTTCAATGACAGATTGTGTTCAGATTTCAGTAGCTGTTTATTTAAAAGATTTGTGAAGAAAAAATGCACTGATTAAAATAATCTCTAAGACATAGAATGCAAAGATATGCTTCTTGGGAAAGTCTGTAGCAAAATTCTTGTATCTGGTAGCAGCTCAGAGGAATCTTTGCCTACTTTTAATAGACATTCTGTTTTCAAATTTGTGGTTGAATTCCCAGAGGCATGGACTGCTTCCCTTCAAACCAAGGTGAGATCTGATTTGTTCAATCACTGTTATTGACACTTTAGACCTTTGACCAACTGCTCACTTGATGCAGTTTCTCTAAGAAACAGGACAGCTTGAATTTTAACAAAAGCTAAAATAAATGAGTTGTATGATTACCAGTTGCGAAGGAGCTGGATCAAGACCTTGGTCACAGCCTGAGTGACAGATGGGAATCATGTGTTTAAATATATTTGAAATATTTGATTGCATCTTACACACATAGTGGGTCAAGCTGGAAGAGGACTTTGGAGACTGTTAAATCTAACCCACTGCCCAAAGCAGGAACAGCCACAGCAGGTTGCTCAGGGCCACGTTCAGTGAAGTGTTAAACATCTCAAGGGAGAAAGGCTCTACAAGTTATCTGGGCAACCTCTTCCAGGGTTTGATCACTCTCATAATAAAAAAAGGTTATTTGTTTGTTTCATAGAATCATAGAATCATTAAGGTTGGAAAGGACCTCCAAGATCATCTAGTCCAACCATCTCCCTACCACCAATATCATCCACCTAACCATGTCCCTAAGCACCATGTCCAACCTTTCCTTGAACATCCCCAGGGATGGTGATGCTACCACTTCCCTGAGCAACCTGTTCCAATGCCTGACTACTATTTCTGAGAAGAAATGCCTCCTAATTTCCAACCTGAACCTTCCCGGGTGCAACTTGAGGACATTCCCTCTATTTCTATTACTGGTTATCTGCGAGAAGAGCCTGACCCCCAGCTCCCCACACCTTCCTTCCAGGCAGTTGTAGAGAACAGTAAGGTCTCCCCTGAGCCCCCAATTCTCCAGACTAAACAACCCCTTTGCCCTCAGCCGCTCCTCATAGGACTTGTGTTCCAGGCCCTTCATCAGCTTTGTAGCCCTTCTCTGGGTACGCTCCAGGGCCTCAATGTCCTTCTGGTACTGAGGGGCCCAAAGCTGAACACAGTACTCGAGGTGTGGTCTCACCAGAGCAGAGTACACGGGGACAATCACCTCTCTGGTCCTGCTAGCTACACTATTCCTGATACAAGCGAGGATGCCGTTGGCCTTCTTGCCCACCTGGGCACACTGCTGGCTCATGTTCAGGTGAGCATTTATCAGCACCTCTGATCCTTTTCCTCTGCATAGCTTTCAAGCCACTCTGCCCCAAGCCTGTAATGCTGCATGGGGTTGTTCTGGCCAAAGTGCAGCACCCAGCACTTGGCCATGCTGAACCTCATCCCTTTGGCCTCTGCCCACTGATCCAAGCTATCGAGGTCCCTCTGCAGGGCCTTCCTACCCTCCAGCAGATCAACACTTTTCCCCAAATCAGTGTTGTCTATAAACTTACCAAGGGTGCACTCAATTCCCTCACCCAAGTCATCAATAAAGATGTTAAAAAGGATGGGCCCCTACAACAACCCTCGGGGAACACAACTGGTGACCAGTCACTGGCTGGATTTCACTCAGTTCACCACTACTCCTTGGGCCCAGCCATCCAACCAGTTTTCAATCCAACAAAGAGTGTACCTGTCTGAGCCAAGGGCTGCCAGCTTCTCCAGGAGAATATTAGGGAGACCATGTCAAAGGCCTTGCTGGAGTCTAGGTAGGCTATATCAACAGGCTTTCCCTCATTCACCAAGCAGGTCACATGGTCATAGAAGGAGATGAGGTTGGTCAGGCAGGACTTGCCTTTCATGAACCCATGCTGGCTGGTCTTGATCCCCAGGTTGTCTCGCACATGCTGTTTGATTGCATTCAAGATGACCTGTTCCATCACCTTTCCTTGCACCAAGGTCAGGCTGACAGACCTTAGCTCCCCAGGTCCTCCTTGCAACCCTTCTTGTAGAGATAGGCAGCACATTAGCAAGTCTCCAGTCATTCATGACCTCTCTGGATGACCATGAAGTATGTAGATAAAATAATAAGAAAAATTTTATGGGGTGAATTGTTTTGAATATTTTATTTGACTAAGACCTTTCTTTTTGCATATTGTCCATAAAAAGATTTGAAGAATCTCTCATGTTTTTCTAACATCATAGTCAAGAATGTTCCTAAGTAGGCAAGGTTTATAGTAGGCAAGGTAGAGTGTGATTTTGACTTGCAGTGTGATCTGACTAATTATTGGCAGACACAGAAAAACATCCTGACTTTTTTTTCCTTACTGTATTATTAAATAAGGTTCATGTTGATAAAGTGAGATGAACATATTTTTATGTTCTATAATTAGAGAGCTAAGCAAAGACTGATGTCTTGACTGATGTCAAAAAATAAAAGATGCAATACTTCACAATGTGACTGAATAAGTCATAGTGGACCAAAGAGAAAGATAAACAGGCAGAAGAGAAGGGAAATATTCCCAAGCCATTACACATAATTTAGGAATTCCCACAGTGTTTCCAGATTGGGTGCACACTGAAAGTCCCTTGCATTTTTGGAAAACACAGTCTTATAATAGGTTTTCTTGAAGCCTTTTCATTTTAGTCTAATTTGGTCTTCTCTGCTTTAGACCTCTGATACTGTGTTACCAAGCTTTCCAGCTGCTGATGGCTAGAGAATTCTCTACCCTGTTTAAGTGAATATTTGTTTAAATTAGTTGAAGGTGTTTCTCATCTGACCTTAATTGCCAGATAAGCAATCTGGCTTCAAGCCAGCACATATGTAATTCTTTTTGAATAGCGTAATTCTTTATCTGCTTCAGAAGGCTGGGCATGATGGGTTTGATCTTCTTTTTAAATGCAAAATGGTTATTATGTTTTGCCTGAAAGAAGTTAGGCAGAAGTAAATTATGCAGATCAGGTAAAATTGGTTTTCACTCCAAAAGTAATGGTTCATTGGTGCCTCATACATGGACTGGAAGAGAATGTTGATTAAGTATTATTACAGGAAAATGTAAAAATCACTTTATGACAGAGTAAATCATCTGGGAAATAGCAGGTTATTGTCACACATTGCAACCTGACTTTGTTAAACAATTTTACCGACTGTGGTATATCCCTAGTCAGAAATCCAGCTACTTAATTTCTGAACTGCATAAA
This sequence comes from Oxyura jamaicensis, assembly GCF_011077185.1. Taxonomy (NCBI): domain Eukaryota; kingdom Metazoa; phylum Chordata; class Aves; order Anseriformes; family Anatidae; genus Oxyura; species Oxyura jamaicensis. The sequence goes on along the minus strand of NC_048926.1, from coordinate 26,008,745 downwards.
TATCTATTCTCCCATTCCCCAAAGACATATTTCGACGAGAAAGAAATAGCCATTTTAATTTCAGGTTAAGAGCTCACTTACTGACACATAAGAATATACCTATGGCTGGAGGAGGCAACTCAGCAAACAAAAGAACAAAAATTTCTAAGAGCACCCACTTCTTAGTTTCTTATATTTAAGATTGTTACAGAAGCAATATTAAGGAATAGATTTGTATGAAGATTTTTGCAAGACCCAAGGCTTTTAAATATGCAATTTAGACATATTCAGAGCATCAAAGCACATCTAAGAAAACCATCTGGACCATCTGGATTCATTTTTTTTTTATTTTTTTTTTTATTTTTCCTGAAAGACTTTTGACTCACTAACTTTTGACTCACTAACATTGACTTTTGTTAACAATAATACATTTTTTTTATTATTATTATTTTTTTTTTTCCCCAATTCTCAAATGTCTGTGGATTTTTTTTTTTTCAATACAGGTAATAGCTCTGACAAATCCAAGGTCCTTAGTTTCTTTTTCTGTTTTTATATTTTGAAACAAAATTTAAAAAGATAGTCCCACTAGAGCATTTGCCATAAAAAAATATGAACAGATGAATTAATACATATTTTTAAAGGTGCACAGAAAGCACAAAATACAATCAAACCCAGAAATCTGACAAGTTATGTAGCTCATTATGACAAAAATTCCCCAAGGAAAACATTTTGCTGGAAACTCTTTGTATTTACTATTCTTTATTCCTATGGCTTACATTCTAGATTCTGAGTGGAACAAGAAGTTGATATAGCTGGTGTCACAGGCAAGACTTTGTCTTTGAAGACTATTTGTTTCTCTTTGAAGAATAAATCCACAATGAGAGATGGACCAACCAACGGTGTCAAAAGCATCTCTGCCAACAGCTGAGACAGGCTTTGAATTTGCAGAGGAAGGTGTCCAGTACCTGAAGGTATGTGGAGAGAAGCATGAGAGGCAGTAAGGAAGTACCTAGCTACAAAATAGTCTCATATTTCCACATAGAAAATAGTGAGACTGTAGAACCATCTAAAACACATTAATTCAGACAGCATGGGAAACACACAGAAGTCCATGAGCAGTTGTAGAGCTATGATCTCATAGGGATCACAAACACGTGGTGGGGTACTGTGCTTGAATGGAGGGTTGTGATGAATGGACATGGAGTCTTTAGAAAGGACTAAGCATGAAGGAGAGGGAGGAGGAGTTGCAGAGCACACAAAAACACAAAACTCAAATGTGCACAGCTTCTCAAATCTGAGTGTTTATTGGTAAAGGAGCATCAAAGGCGAGATCAGTGAGAGTGGCTTCATGGTAAATATTCTACAGAACACTTAACAATATGAAGGAGCTGGAGCTTTCTTTCGACAACTGGAAGAAGCCTCATAGTTGCAGGCCCAGGTTCTAGTGATGAACTTAAGCTACTCCAACACCTACTGAAAGATGTCTGGGCAGAAGCAATCCAAGGTTCTGGAGTATGTTTAAGAAAATTTCTTGGCAGAAAAGCTAGATAGGGAAGATGCTCTACTGGATCTGTTACTCTCAGAAAGAACTGGTTGGGAATGCAAAGTGTCTCAGTTCAGTTTAAGATACTGAGAGAAGTGAGAAAGTTTAATAACAGAATTACAGCCACAGACTTCAGGGCAGTAGAAACATGATGGGCTGAAAAGGTAAGACAGAATTCTTCTACTATCAGTCTTAAACTAACCTAGTACCAAGCATCAGCTGACTGTAGGATCATTCATTCTGTTTGGCTGTGTTTGTGTTAGCGTAACTTATCACAGAGAATTAGAGCTAAATCTTTAGATTCAGCCTCCTCACATTTTTACAACTGAATATATACGCTAATCACAAGGCCTCTCTGAAACTCATCTATTTATTATTTTTTTTTCTTTTTTCCTGCTTATAGCCATCATATTCCTGATTTCTTTGTAGTTGTGTTTAAAGGGAAAATATTTCTTCTCCTTTGTGAAAAGGGGACGTTGTTTTTTGGAATTGATTTTTTAGTTCCAAGTCATGTGTGCACTATATAATGAAATGTCACTGACAAGAATAAATGAAGAGGTCAATAGGTGAAATATAGAAATGAAGTGCTATAATCCTGAGGAAACCACACTGAATTTTGCTGGGTTATGAGGCTGTCATAACTTCTAGCATCCAGAAACAAACTATGTGAGAAGATCAAATGCTGCTGTATGTCAGGTTTACTCTATAAAAGTTTCACATGCTTTGTTTCAAAACCGTTTTTCCACAAACTTTTCCTTATCGAGCAATGTCTACAAAACCTCACTTAAATGGACAGTGCCCCATGCATTATTATTTCTTTCTCTCCTAGTCTCTAATTTACACTTCAGAAGCAAGGCAAGGAGAACTTTGGAGCTGAGAGAGTTAACAGTTCAAGTAGGAGAATTTAAGCCTTTATCTATCTGTTACATAGACCTTATGATCATACTTGCAAGTATTCTAAGGGCACCTTCACAATCTTCTAGCAGCATACTCTGCTTTTGTGCTGGTGCTATACTGCTGAAAACTTTAAGCTAATTTTTAAATGCCTTCTTAGGTCCTGGAAATCAATCCACAGGATGGATATCCTGTCTCCCTGTACATTGCTCAAGGAATGTCATGTGTGTAAATGTGGTATTCATGAAGACACTGTGTTAACATTTTTAAAATGTAATAATGCTAATGTAACGGACCTATGCTTAGGCTACATTGCTAAGAGAAATATTTATATCTAGACAGGAGAAATTTCAAGATAGCTCTTGCAGCTTCTAAAGGATGAGAAGAAGGTCGTTGTTCATTTTTGGCTGTTTTGTTGGATGGTTAGTCATTTTCTAAGCACTGCTGGTATACTTTGGAACCCAGAAGTAAGATATATGGAGAATTCATATTCTGTGACTCTTGTTTGAGCCTAGTGTGAGGTAAGCTGGGTAGATCCAGTCCTTAGGTGGCTCTGCAGTTGCTTACTACCAGAAGTTTAGAGTCCTGACAACTATAATTAAAAAACTCATAGGCTTCCAGGTTTAGATGGTGAATTTTAAGGTACATATTTTGGACATGAATGCCACGGTGTGATATAAATATCTTTACCCTCCTTCTGACTATAACTAGAAGTGCATAGCATATACTCTCTAATCTAACTGGTCAGAGACAAGAAGGGCAAATGTGATTTTCACCTATCTGCTTCTTTATGTTACTTTCTTCTAGTCTGTTTGCTGAGAGTGATTCTGTGGTTTAGAGAAATGTAATCCTGATACACTGACTCAGAGAGAATTATGTGTAGCTGTAAGGGCCTGTCACAAACTATCAATATCAAGTGACTCCTTCCACCCACACACTATTGTCTATTGTGGCACAGAGGGAAGAAGGATGAAGCTAAGTGAGCACTACGGAGAGGTTAGATCTCCAGTATATTGCTACAACCTTGTAAGCTCTGACCTATTTCTCAGGTGCTAATTTTGTTGTGCATTGTTTTTTTGGAATAAATTACATAGGTTTAAGAAAGAAGAGTAAAATACTAGGTCCTTTTGCTAGAGGAAATGTAAATAAAATATTACACAGCTTTTTGATTGAATGTTATGTATGTGCTGCAGCACGCCTTGTAGCCCTGATGCTCTGAGGATCTGATGTGGTGGATCTCTTCTGGCACAGGCCCACATTTTCTTTCTGTACAAAGCAATGTGTAAGGAGAAGGGGCTTTGTATCCCTGGTATGTAATAGTACTGCAACTAGGACTAACATTTGGTCTCAAGACCTAAGAAGAAATTTTGGTCTCTTGTGGTAGTTTTACTCTGGTGGCAGCCAGCTCCACCACAACCTCTCTCTCACTCCCTCTCATCAAAGGGAAAGGGGGAGAAAATATGCTAAAAAGGGCTCAATGGTTGAGATACGGTCAGGGAGATCACTCAACAATTATCCTGATGGGTAAAACAGAGGAGGGAGGTTAGTAAAATTTATTACCTATTACTAACAAACTACAGAAGTGAGAAACAAAGGAAAGAAACCAAGAGCACCTTCCCCCCATCCACCCTCTTCCACTTCCTCATCTTGAGTGGTGTAGGGGAACAGGGAATGGGGGCTGCTTTATCTCCTCCACTCCTTCACAGTCACTCCTTGCCCCTGCTCCACGTGGGGTCCCTCCTACAAGATGCCGTCCTTCCTGAACTGAGCCTGTGGGGGCTGCCCACAGGCAGCAGCTCTTCAAGAATTGATCACACTTGGCTCTGTACCACGGGGCCATCCCCAAGGAGCAAACTACTCCAGCACGGGTCCCTCATGGGCAGCAGTGCCAGTCTGGGGTCTGCTCCTGCGTGGGCTCCTCTCCACAGGGTGCAGCTTTCTTCAAGCCACATCCACCTGCTCCACCATGGTATCCTCCAAGGGCTGCAGCATGGAAATCTGCTCTGCCATGGTACACCGTGGGCTGCAGGGGAAAATCTTCTCTACCATGGTCCTCTCCATAGGCTGCAGGGGAACTTAAGCTCTGGTGCTGGAGCACCTCCTCCCCCTCCTTCTCCACTGACCTTGGTGTCTGCAAGGCTGTGTCTCTCTCCTCACTCTCCCAGCTGCTGTTGTGCTGTTGTGAAGCAGATTTTATTTTTTCCCTTTTTTCAGTCTGCTCTCACAGAGGCACGAACAACATTGCTTATTGGCTCAGCTCTGGGCAGCGGTGGGTCCCTTTGGAATTGGCCCTTATCTGACATAGGGCAGCTTCTGGATTCTTCTCACAGAAGCCACACCTGAAGCTCCCTGCTACCAAAACCTTGCCACGTAAACCCACTATAATACTTCAGATGTTGCTGAAGAGTTCACTGTGTTAGCTGGTTTGACTGATTCTTTTGTCAGGGAAAAGTCTAATAACCTCCATGCTCAGCTTTCTTCCTTCCCTTCTTGGCAGGCTGACAAAGGAAGCAGATCCTGATCTGAGAACAATTATACCCTGATCCAGTGCCTAGAGTCAGGTCCATGAAAAAAGGTAGGTACAATCTGTATTAATTCTGTTAAGTGTTCAAATATTCAGTTCTGCAACTGAAAGAGATTTAAAGCTATTTGGTTTAAATGTATATTGACTTGGAGGAATTATGAAATATAAGATGACATAATGAAGTGCAGGATGAAGTTACAATAACCAATGCCAGCAGTTGATGTGAACCTGATAACAGTGACTTGTATAGCCAGCAAAAGTATTATTGTAATATACTTAATTCAGCTAAGAATACAGTATATCAATAGTTAAGAACACAAGATAGAACAATGGTGTGTTTCTAAATACCATACCATCTTCTGCCTGCTAGCCTGGATTAAAGTAGGTAAAAAATGTTTTATTTTTAATCATAAGCCATGTTACTTACACTTTTTCATTTAAAACAATCTAAAAATCCAAATGTGATAATTTTAATGTACTCAGAAATAAGCTTATCAACAGCTAGCTAGCCATCAGCTAACTACTTCAGGATCCAAGCTGTTATAACGATGCAGCTCTGTGGTACAACTTGTTTTTGTATTGATGTGATTGCTACTAGCTTTGATGTCTCTCCACATTCTGTTGAGCAGTGAACACAAACAGTTATGCATATATTCTGATTGCTATCTTTAGACACCTGAGTGTTACATTACAATAACAAAAAAAACAATATTCATCTCCAAATACAAATCTTCTTCTGATGTTTTCAAATTACTACAAATCCTCTAAAATATTCAGTTTTAGTAAGGCTTGTGACACCAGCACCTACAATGTGGTCATTTGGAAGCCTGAATAAGTGGACTGCTAGAAGGACAGAAAATTGGCTTGACACCAAGCACAATAGCTTGGTGTGTGGTTGCCAGCCACTAAATAAAAAGGGGAGTACTCCAGAAGTCAGTACTGGGGCCAGCATTATTCAGCGTCTTCACCAATGACCTGGATGATGAAACAAAGTACACCTTCAGCAAATCTGTAATGAAGACCAGCTGGCGAGGGCCTGTGTACCTAACTGTAAAACAGGAATCCAGGGAGTCCTTGAGAAAATTGAGGTTTGGATTAACAGAAATCTTATAAAATTAAGTGAAAATAAGTGCAAAATTCTGTGTGTGAGATGGAACAACCCTATACATAGGTACAGAATGGATGCCAAGTGGCTGACTAGTAAATCACATAACTGGGTGTCACAACTAATGCCAAGCTTAATTTAAACCTGAAGTGTGTTGTCAGCGCAAATAAGCCACATGATGTGTACTGGGCTATGTTAGGAGGCATGTGGCCAATTGGACAAGAGAAATTTTTTCTTTGCACTTGATTCTGGTGAGACAACTTCTTCTGGAATAGCAAGTCTGATTTTGGATGCCCTGTTCAAAACAGGTGCAGAGAAATTGGGGAAGGTCCAGGAAAGTACAATGAAGAAGGTCAGGAACTTAGAGCATATGATCTGTGAACAGATAATGAGAGATGTTCATTTAGTTTGAAGACAAAGTTAAGGGGCAATGTAATAGCAATTTCCAACAGCATGCGGGGGAGTTACAAAGATGAAGCAGAACTATTCCTGGTAGTGGCAGGCTGTATAACTATCAGTAAATGCCACAAATTGCAGTTTGGGAGATTCAGATTATATGCTAGGAAAAGCTTCTCCACTCTAAGGGTAATGAAACACTAAAATGTGTCACCCAGGGAGTTTGTGCAATCTTCAAAATTCAGGTGGATGGATGTATCCACAGGTAGCCTGCTCTAATGTTGGCAGTTGTCCTGCTCTTACAGGAAGCTACACTGTATTTCTTTTAGAGGTCCCATCCAGAAAACACGGTCATGATTCTATGATTTGGTTTGAATAATTCATCTGATAATATTAAAAACAAAAAGAACAAACAAAAAAACTAGTATGTCACTGCTGATCTCCATGGCTTTTCCTTTTTTTTTTTAAAAAAAAAAAAAAATACTAATCCCTATAACAAGACAGTAAATTAATATATATTATAGATATAGAAACAGAGAAGCTGAAGCTAAGAGACATGGAATTTCTTGTCTCTTAATTCTCTTCTCAAAACTACAAGTCCTGTGTCCATCCTCAAAAATTTTACTGACAGATTTTTTTACTCCAAATCATTAATGGTTCTCTAGAGAAGTAAAGAAAAGTATGGAATCATAAAATACCTCTTTTTTCTTTGTGTGTGTGAATCACATAGGTGTATACTTTTATTGCTAAAGTGATTTTATACATACAGTTATTGTGTAAATCCATGCAGAATCTTTTTCCCTCCATTCTTCCAAGCAACATTAGATTATTTTATAACATATGAGTTCCAAGCCCATCTGTCTGGTAAAGTTTTACATTAATTTCTTTAAAAGAATAACTTCAGTAACATACAGAGCAACAGCTATGCTGAATCACTAATCTTTGAGACTTTAGTTCATATTGATATTACTTATAAAAGTTCGACGTGGTAAGTCATATGGGCAAAAAGGTTATTTATGATTTTTAAGAACCCAATAGTACCAAAAGGCGCCACATCAACCTTCTTTAAAATACTTTGATATTTATAGCTAAAAGCTTAAATTTCAAGATATTGGATAACAGAGAAGCAGTCAGGAGAACTACAGAAAGCAATATGCAGAACCACAACAAAATGGAAAGATTGACGAATAGTTCATATGTATTATATAAAATAACAAGCCAAAGCATTGTTATGACTTAAGTTTTCTGTAGCTGTGTGCACTGTGATGTATTCCTGGGATGGAGCCTAGAATGTTTCATCTATGCTATACTGAAAAAAAATATTTTCTTACAATTTACATCTGTGAAGTAAAATTGAATGTAGACATTTCATATAAGGCTTATTGGGATTCTTGAATAGATCACCTTGAAAAGATTTCTAAGTTTGAACAGGAATCTCAGTGCTGTTCCACTATTGCAGAAAAAGAGAGATTTATGATTAGGGTTAAGTTTTTCTATTTTGCTGTAATGTCTGTATTTTAAACTGAATACCTTGTAGTTGTTTGGACATTTTCAGAATACAGTCTTTCTATCCCAGTGAAATTCCAGGGACTCTGGGAGAAATAAATGTAAGTTATTTAAATTTCTTAGAGAATAGTAACAGTACATTTTTATAACTGATATATATATATACATATATATACATATATATATTCTGTTAAATATTTGGAGATGGTGAGAATGTGTTTGTTATTGTAGTGTAATAGGGCCTAAAGAAAATAAAAAAAAAAAAAAAAGAGAGAGAAATTTGGTGTCCTTAGGTGTCCTTAGAATTGATTTTGCTTTTAGATATAAATGGATATGAGAGCCAAGTTTATTTTAATCTTCAAACTTGGATGAAATTGTAATAAGGATGGAAGAAGAGATGCAGCCAGCAGCTATTACCACAGTGTCTGAAAAGAAGCAGTGCTACAGTGCAAAGTGCCTGGGAGGGAGTAGGGAAAGAGAGCCTGTCTGCCTCAGAAAATCCATTTCTGGCCTCATACTACATGTCTTCTCTTATGTATCCTCAGGATCTTGATCTAAACCAGAAAAAGGATTGATGCCTCCTTTTCATTTACTCTGGTTTTTTACTCTTTTTTTTTTTTTTTTTTTCTCAAATTGTCCAGAGTTAAAAAATGGCTACATTGTTTAGCAAGGTCAGCTACATAGTAATTTCCTTCTTGATAGATTTAATAAATTAAGGTGAGTCATGTATTAAAATGTACTGGTTTACAAGAAAACATTCACAATGAGCAATGAACTATTGGAGTAATTGCTTGCCTCACCTGTCAGAGCAAAGGGCTGATACATCTGACAAAACATCTGTTCACAAATCAGTTCAAAATGGAGTAATGAAAAATGTTTGTATTTGTGTAAGGTATTCTTCAACAGTTTATACACATTGCAGACTATTTTGTTTTATTGTCTAAGGCCTTGAACTTGCAAACATTTATTCATATGTTTATACACAAATAGGTTTGTAGTCCATAAAGTTAGTTACCTGCATATGGCTTGACAGGATCAATCTTGAAAGTATAAGCAACTTATACCTATCAGGTATTAGTCCTATCTCACATAAAAACTGGAGACTTCTGAGTTTTAAACTCCACAAGATAAGAGAAAAAGAAAGTACATGTTCTCAAAAGCAGAATTCAAAACATTTGAAAAGAGCTACCAGCAAATTACAGGGTTATATACTGCACATCTTCAATAATGACCAAAAATTACAAATATCCCATTTGGCTAGCTTCCAATGCACTTTTAGGAATTAGGAATGAAAGCTCATGTTCCTCTACTCTGTCTGTTCCTTTTCTATGATTGTTCAGGATAAATTCGTTTAATTTGAATGCTTTTATCTCAGCTTTTGAATAGGTGTTCTTACTCAAAGAATAGATTTAGATCAGAACCAGCTTTGGGCTGTGTGAGCTGGGTTTCATTAAATGTGGGATGAGACTTCAGGATGTCAGATCATTAATCTCGTAAAACTGAAATTCAGTTTTTCATTAATATTTCCACTTTCTGATAAAGGATAATAAGATCTTTTTCCTTCTTCATCAATGTGATATTGTATACTTTAAAATACTCAATATTATTTTGATCCCAAGGAAACTGTAGAAAAGGACAGCAAATTCATTAGCCTGTTTTCATCTCTGAAAGCTCTACAAGTTTAAGGAGAATATTTTATTTTAGTATTTTAGTTAAAATATTTTTATGTTGTTTACGTATAAACACGACAAATCTTTTCTCACTAAATTGCAAGTATACCTCTGAGTTTCAAATTAAATGATCTCTAACATTGATAGATGATATTTCTGTCTTTTCTCTGTGGCTTGGTAACATAAATAAATCTCCAGAATTGTTCTATCCTTACGTCATGTTTTAGATAAGTCAATACAACTTTTTGTTCATTTTCCCCTTGCATGGGAATACATGATGTGAGAGAACAGAAAAAATGTAAAATGAAATATAGTTTATGAATGGTATGGTTTTATCCTTTCATTTCAGGAAAACCCAGGAATCATCACTAGGCTTATCTACTGGGATATGTAGTACATTGTCTTTTTAAAATGAAAATTCACAGTGCAACAATGGATCTGATATCTACTTTTACTCATTGCCATAAAGAGCAATGACTTAATACTCCCTGTATTTTTAGACCCGTGTCCCTTACCTTAGTTCTCTGTCCATTATTCTCCCTCCACTACACTGTGTGAGTGTTCTGAAGAATGTCTAAGTGAATGCATTGGCATAAACATTGGCTTTATTTTGGGTCAGGAATGGAGGAGACTGAGTTTTACTACTTTGTATGTGTGGCTAGCACAACATTAAGTAGGCATTTTTTCTTCTAGACCTGCCACAAGTCACAGATATTTCTTGAAATACAATGTGATTAATATTATAGTACACCATTATAGTGCAAATACCGAGTAGATAAACAGGTTTTATACCTCCAAAGCAGAATTTGCATAGTTTTCCCATGAACACAGATTGATAGATTTAATGAAAGGCTCCAAAGAATTCTGATGCAAGCACTGGCAATTCTGATGACCTTCCAATTCTAAGATTCCATGATTTTCCCCAGATCCCTCATTAGAGCAGACACATGCATTTAACTAAAAAAAAAATTAAAAAAATGTTTACAGATTACATCATGTCAGTAGGAGAGTCTATGTGACTTGATAGACTTGAGTGAACACAGTGTTGTTATAGACTGGCATACACAGACTATTAACATACAGAATTCTCTGAGTTTGTTGAATTGAGGACACGATCATCCGTTTGGTTATCTGAGATATTCTTTTGGTTCTTACCTGATTAAGTCTAAAGTATTGAAAATTCTGTTAAGTTCTAATTTGGCAGATAGAAATATCTTGTCAGAATACTTGATTTTATGTGTGTAGCTAAACTTCATTGTATTACCTGGCAATTGGAATATATAAAACATATGTTAGAATTGTAATTATTTAACTTTTTGTTCAATTTCTTATGGACTGGTATTATACACTCCACTTCTACATAGCTTTAATTGTAATCAATCATTGTCCCATGTAGCCCAGAATGCTACTTAGGCAAGAGAAGTTTTAAGTCATAGGACAAAACAAAGCTCTGGAGACTGCTTTTTTCTCCTGTCCTCAGTTTAGACTGCAGCACCCATACCTTTGAGCAGGGTGTCAGAGACAGTGCTTCCTTAAGCTTGGTGTTTAGTGGATAATCAATACGTGCTTCTGTATGTAAATTATGTGGAAAAAATACTGAGAGTGTGTACCTTGCATGTTCATTTTGTAAAAAGAGAGCATCTCAGTGGAGAAAAAGGTAATGAAGTTTTGAAAAACATGAAGCATTTGTATTTTCTGATGTTGTAGTCTGGCTTCTGTCTCAGAAGAGGAGGTGCATATCATTTGCTGTGAGAAAAGAGCATTCAGAACTGTCTGTGTTCTTCCATTGCTCTCAAGTTTAATTCCAGCTTCTTTCTCACATCTTTCTCAATAATACAAAATCACACACATTTTCCAAATTTAACTAGGAAAGAGAGACTTGTTGACTGCTCAGCCTACTTTATTTGAATATAATAAAGTTCTTAAACAGAATTTGGATATATATATTTTTTTTTTTTGGTGAACCTTTTGACTCTGTTTCACTTATGTATTCATTTTCTCATTCTGCTTTTTGTAGAAACATTTTTGTATATGTTAAGCCACTACTGCTTCATCAAATGTGCATTTATACTGACTTGTTTAATAATATAACTCAGTTGGGATAACTAATGTATTTACTCTTTCACTTACCCAAGACCATGCAAAGATAGAATTGTTTGCCTGTTAAAGATACTTAAAGTATTTTCCCGTATGCTGTTTCTTTAAATAGACTTTCATAGGGAAAGGGATTGCAATCTAATAGTCTAATTCAAAGAAACAGTAATTTTTAACATTGTTTCACAGAAAAGTCCTACCTTCTTTATGTTATTTGTTCTATGACCTTTTCCATTTATTCTTAGTCTTGTATCTGACATGAATTTTTATTTGTTTGTAGCTGTATATTTTAAAACTATGCTTCAAGTGATTTATTCTTTAGTATAGGAAAATTGTGATGACATGCTAAACTTGAGTACCTTTTGAAATACCCAGTGACCAGAATATCTCATTCAAGGGATGTCTTTTAATCCATACTGATAAGGAATTATTAGTGTTAACTTTCTAAATATTACCTATACTGTACAGTATTTCAAATAAAAATGGAGTGGTAACAATAAAAAGAAACTGCCCACCAAATTCTACACATTTAGGCTGGTTGACACTTATCAAGCTAATAGTTGGGACTGAAGAGGATCTTGACCCTAACACATAGCTAGAGAAGGAGAAGTAGTCTTGAAAGAACAGGTCAGACAACTGCTGTGGATGTCAGTCAATTTGACAGGTTGCCTTTGACACACAGAGAGAAGGTCTGTTGTTAGGTCTGCCTGCTTCACCTAGCCATAGATGGGTTTAGCTGGGGGAAGGAGATTATAAAGTTTTGAGAGAAAGTTTTGAAGATATAAATAAGATTCAAAATAGAGTTCTATAACTTTTCCTTCTCTCTATCTCTCTTGCTTCGCCCCCCCCCCCCCCCCCCCGCCTTTGTTTTCCCGACGGATTTTTTTTTTTTTAATTATTATTGGAGTGGACATTTTGGATTTTTTTGGGAAGTGCAGAGGAAACAGGTCATTATAGTTCCCAGAGTTGAAGGGATGTCAAATCAAATATGGCTTATTGAGTTAGATTATTTAAGGAATTAGGGTGATGAATGCCTGGAGATTTCAGAGAATGTTTGAACTACACAGCTACTCTGATCATCTACAGGGTATACCTAAAAGCAAGCACTATCAAATTCAGGTATGGTTTACCCTTTTGCCCAGACAACATCTTCTCAAAGTCATAAGCAGATTAACCTTGACTGGGTAGTGATGTAAGGTCAGTTGGCAAAGGTTGCTAACGGAGATGGCTCGAGCTATCTGCTTTTCTGAAAAAGAAGGCTGGGAGATGCCTTTTTAAAACTGAAATATATTAGATTTATGTTATGTTTGACATTAGAAATTGAAAATATACAAGCATATTACAAGCTTTGCAATGGGGAGATGTCACCAATCATTCTCCAGAGACTGCAGAGCATTTTTAACAGAGCATAATGGAAGACTTTTATTCTGCTGCTAAAAGATAGGTTAGAAAGGTAGAACCCTAATTGGGTGGGAATAAAAATGCAAGAATCATCAAGGCTGTCTCTCCCATCTTTCCAAAGAACATATCTCCAAATAGCAGTCCTGTCTGGTAGTCAGAGATTATTTTGCTTTGAGGAGGTGTGCTATTGATTGCCCTGATGAATAGCTGTAAGATAGGACAAAAATTGAATATAAACACACCAAGAAACATGTCATTATTGAATGATAAGTTTCACCACAGTCTTACTGTTATGAGATGAATAATGGGGTGCAATTACTTTTCTTTCTTTCTAAATACTATTTATATAAAAAACTATAAAATTTACCTAGGACTGATAATATCAAAATGGAAAAAAAATGCATTTTCACCTTTTACCTCTTAAATTAATATATGGGTTTTCACTTTGTGCTGGTAATATCACCATAGCAATGCCCTGAAAGATACCATATTTTGTTTTACAACTTTTTGAAGAATATGTCAGATTTTATCCTAAATAAAATTAACAATTTATGACTTTTACTTCAGATATGAATTAATGATGTAATTTCCTCACTGAAAATGACATCTCTGTGGATTACAAAGCAGAGAAAAATTTGAATATTTTTAGTATCTTTGAAATCAATGGTATTTCCCTCTTTTGCAAGCTGCATATTCATACCAAACTAATTTGAGTGAGATAGTAATCTGTATTTTGCTGAACGCTGATGTTAGCTCTGTCTTGTTCATGTTATCATGGCTGACCCTAAGTTTAGTAAATTATTGGACCCTGTAATTTTTAAAATGTTATGATGTAAAACTGAAAAAAAATGAGAGTTTTAAATCTGTTTGGCATTTTGACAATGGGCATAAATTGAAGTCTACAATGAAGCTGTCTGTATCAGAGATCAGTTTTGCTATTTCATGTAGCTCTAAAAATATGCTGGAGATACGGTGCCACTTGGTCTCCTAAATGGCATGTGTTTCTATTGACTGATGAACTCTTTAACTCCTAGCTGTATTTGCATCCTGATTGATAGTAATTTTTGATACATTCTATTATACCCTTTCAGAAAGGATGTGACACATTTATATTACATGGAACTCTCTAAATAAGGGAACAGAGTTTGTGTTGCTAAGGATACATGAAAGAGCAGAATGCTGCTACCACTGCTGTGCTGGAAGATTACCTCTATCATCATAAAGGGAAAACAAGAATAATCATTTTTTTTGACAGTTTCAGATAACTGTCCAACTATTCACTGAAAAAGAATGATACAGGTTTGACATTTTTATATTAAATCCTTTGTACAGAATTACCTTCTAAATAGGAAGCCAGAAAAGATACAAAATTGACTCAAGTACAAAACAGTATATATTTTTTTAAATGCTATTATTACTCTATCAGTATTAATTATTACAATAAATATTACAAAATATATTTCCTCCATCAAAAAGCAGCTTGTATAACAGTTACATTTCAAAAACCTGAAGATTCAGCATCTTAAACTTCTAGGAGCTCTATTTAGCCTATTCTGGTTCTCTCATCCAGTACAAGAAATGTGAATTATGAATAAGGCTAATACATTAAGAGGTGACTGAAATAAAACATGCACTTCCCTATGGTACAGGTTTGCACAGTTTTGCAATCCTATAGGAAGGCATATTCTTGATTCTGAGTCTTTACACAGAGAACATCCATCAGAGAACATCAAGACATCTTTTCTGTGATTAGAATATTGAACTGACCAAAGTCAAATGTAAAACCCTCAGTGAGCTGAGGAGGCAACACTGGTTTAACATTAGAAAAAAAAAAAAAAAAAAAAAAAAAAAAAAAAAGTGTGCTGTATTCTCTGTGCTAAATCACCACTGCAGGAAATGTTTCTGATGACTGTAATACTGTTAGTCTTTTTTTAATGTGTTTAGTCTGTTAAACACACTATTCAACAATGAGGGAAGAAGATAATGGCTCTACAATAGCATTTACAAAATCAGGTAACATGCAGGCAACCAGGCATCTGCAAATACAAACCCTGGTCTAAGTAGGTATAAGTAAGGACTGTTAAGTGACTTCCATTTCCTTCATGTTGTTCCTAGGGAAAGGAAAAGGAAAGGGAAGGGAAGGGAAGGACAAAAAAAAATATCTGTAGACATTCTTACAGTGAGAACAAATTAATTGAAATATCTGATAATGCTAGTAAAGGAATAAATGATCATCATTCTGTATATTTCTGTTTTCTCAGGCATAGATCTCCAGGATGACTTCATCACTGCCTACATTAAGTTATTCATTTTTTTCCATTTGAATTTGAAATGTTGTTTAGAGGCCTCTGCTCTGGCTCATACCACCAGACGTCTGGTGCCAGTGGCATTTTAATTTATATTCCAGGACCAACAGAACATAGATAACAAACAAAAGTCAGACAAGCTAAAACCAAGAGAATAGAAATGAGAATTCATGGGAGAAAAGCCCACAGAGGAATGCAGACAGGAGAGAAATCCCCTTAAATTATTTTACTAACAAAAATGCTTCTCATTAATTTTACTGCAAACGAAGAAATCACCACCTGACAACTGGGACAGCCATGTTGTCTTCTTGCATGTTTCAATTTTCACTCTCTGCTGCTCCTAGATAGATGATCACGGTAATTATTGTTATTATTAACCAAATTATTTGAAAGACATTGAACTTTGCAAACCCATCACTGTTCCAAATGAAATCTTGCCTTTGCATAGATCTAAATCTTGCCTTCTCAGATCTATGTAAATTCTAGAAGTGTCTCAGGATCTAAGGGAACTGGTACAAAGTTTTGAAGACTGTGAGTTTGAAAAGCAATTCATACTCAAAGTCTTCAGGTCATTGATACAGTGGTCTCGTAAAGGTAATAATTTTACTGCTTTTTATGAGGTGTGGCTACTCTTTGCACATGCCAGCATATTTAATATTAGTAGAGGTCTAAAGATGCAATTGAAGAAAGATAGTATTCAGAAAGAGACAAAATAGAAGTTCAGGAAAGGTGGGATTCTTTTGTTGTCAAAGAGGTGATTAATGCGTCTTTTTTTTTTTTTTTTTTTTTTTTCTTTCTTTTTCATTCTTTATGTCCTTTCTGATAATGCCTTTCTTGCTTTTCATTTGTTCTTACATTTTTCTCCTTTTCTCCTGGGTGTTGGGTTAATTCCAAGGGATCTGGACATCCAGCAAAACAGGTATACTGATACCCTATATTACTGCAAATATAGCATATATTGTGCAGATGTCTGGGGAAATCTGGTTGCACTTGTCTTAACAGTGCTTGACATTGTTCAGATTCAAAACCACAACATTCAGAATATAAGAGTACTCAGTTCTCTCTGCCTCTTAGGAGAATTTTCACTGTGCTGCTAAAACAAAAATTCTTACATTACAGGATTTGATTCTGTACAAAACAAAACAGAACTTTAATTAAGGACACAAACTTCTGCTGTAAAAAGTCTTTGTTTCAAATGTATCTTTCTTCACAGCAGGTAATGTGATTTTGGAGAAGGTAATGGTAAGAAATGGTAAATAAACTAATAAAAATAAACAAGCAAAAAGACATATGGATGAGCATCTCCCTTTTTCTTGCTTTGATTTTATTCTAGTTCTTTCTCCTAGGTAATAATGAGTACTGCAGCATTCATGTTAATGTATGCTAGTTTTATTCCACATGCTGTAGTTCTTGTTTTGTTTCAATTGCATTGGCTGTCAATTGCTTCAGGAATTAAGACTAAAGAACAGTTGATGCATCAGATTCATGTATCTTTTTCCCATGTTGAATGCTGAGTATCAGCGTATGAGTTAGTACATTGTGCACGTTTGATTCATGTCTTCTTAATGTTCCCTAGGTTCATTATCCCAGTAAACTCGTTGAATACATAGTATGGCATCTCTGCTAGAAGGATGTGATGGTAAAAGGATACTCTGTATCTAAATGCTTGCTCCATGTAATATTTATTTTAATTATATTTTTATGTGGACCGCCTGGGGATGTATGTGTTGCAGACACTACAAGATAGAGATTGGGTTAAACTAGCAGGAAGGCAACAGACGTTTCATATTGCAGCTGTCTGGAGTCAAATCAGTGCAGTAAATAGCTGGGACAGTTCAGTTTTGTCATTACCTCTTTTATCTGTATTAACATGTACGGGAAAAATATGACAAAGATCCTTTCTTTCACAGAGGATATCAGACAGCAGAGTTGTGTCAATGACACATTTGTGATTTCTTGGTGCCTAATACAAATCATTTTTTTTCTAATATAAATCAGTGCAATCAATTCTTCCCTTCTGCAATTTGAGCTTGTCATTGTGAACAGGATGAGCAGTAATGAACTCAATTTGTAAGGAAAGGGATTTTGGGTAGACATTGGAAGGAATCTTCTAACTGCTCAGAATGAATTGTATTAGGGAAATTATGACAATTCTAAAAAAATAGGCAAGACACACATGTTGCCAGCTATGATGTCAAAATATTTTGTTTTGGGATGCTGACTAGGATAATCTCCTGAAATCCCTTTGATTTTAATTTTAATTTTAATTTTTATTTCTAAGCAGGTGCTTTAGGAATATATTTAGGATAACTATTAAGACATTGCTCATACAGTATCCTTTGAAGTTTTCATTTTGAATTCAGGTACTGAAATTCAGTACCATGGTACTGAACCTAAGAGTTGCAACTGGAAATCAGAATAAATAAATAATCTTTTTAAAGCAATAAATCAATGCCAGATTCTGTTCTTGATTCTCTGGGTAGCATTTTCACTCTAATCTCACTCAAGGGATACTTGGATTTTTAAGGCCATCAAGATTTCCTTCCAAGAGCAGCATCAGCCAGAGCCATGTGTTAGGAGTGAATTTTAACCTTGCTATTTCTGCAGCTGAAGCCTCAAAACTATACAGAACTATTATTCTACACAGCACAATGAAATACTTCAGCAGCCAATATAATTCATTTGCCAGGTAACTAGAAAATTCTGGTTTCAGAATTAGGCAAAGGGAGAGAAGAGCTCAGTCTATTCACGTGTTCCATCATGAATGTTTATAATTTCCTCTTTACTTTTGCTAAGATACAAACAATTTATTTATTTATTTATTTATTTATTTATTTATTTATTTATTTATTTATTTTCCTGTCAGTAAAATTGTGCTTGGGACAACGATATTTTCACAAAGTGAATCTCTTCCTATTTGTACAAATTCTCTCAGTGGCTTACTTTAGTGGCACTTTCCTAGCCCTCTTCAAATGTTCTTGTGTTTGGTTCTTGTGTTGAAACTGTATCTCTACAAAGAATCACAAGTGGCCATTAGTGGATCTCAGCAATTATAGAATCGTTAAGGTTGGAAAAGACCTTCAAGATCATCTGATCCAAACATTTCCATGCCATGAATATCATCCACTAAATCATGTCCCTAAGCACCACATCCAACCTTTCCTTGAACATCCCCAAGGATGGCGACTCCACCACATTCCAATACCTGACTGCTCTTTCTGACAAAAAATGTTTCCTAATTTCCAACCTAAACCTCCCTAGCTGCAACTTGAGGTCATTCCCTCTTGTCCTGTCACTAGTTATCTGTCAGAAGAGGCCAACCCCCAGCTCCCCACACCTTCTTTTCAGGTAGTTGTAGAGAGCAATAAAGTCTCCCCTTCTCCAGACTAAACAACCCCAGTTCCCTCAGTCGCTCCTCACAGGACTTGTGTTCCAGACCCTTCACCAGCTTTGTAGCCCTTCTCTTTTCTTCTTCTTCTCTTTTATAAAGGGTTAATTCACTATTGCATAAAATTCTGATTTAAAATGTTGCTTTCTTTAATACCGATAGATCAAATGTCAAAGAATATTAGGAACTACCTGATTAGGGGGGATTCATCATCAAAAGTGTTCTGTTTCTTTTCAACATTTCTATCAGTGACCTGGAAGTAGGTTATATATGTTATAAATTTGACATTATGGGATTATTTAAAATGGGTGGAAGAGTAAATAAAGAGAATAGTGTCAGCTGCATCATTTGATAAAACAGGTTCTTTAAAAAAAGGTGTTGTTTCATTCACCCAGTCACAATGTCATGCAGCTGGAGACAAGGAATGGGTTTTATTCCCAGTACATACACCTGGGGAAATCTGGGGACAATACGTTTACATGAGTTCCTCTGATGAAACTATGGTAGCAAATGCAAACCAAAATTTTGGTTACTGAAACACTGTAGGGTAATGAATCTGTTACTGTATACATTATTGTTGAGACTGATGCTGGAATACTGCAGTTCTGTCCTGCACAGATTGAAAAAACAATTAAAGCATCACAGAAAATATTTATGAGCTGAATGACAACTTAAATGAGGAGACCTCAGATATAGTGTCCCATGAAAGAGAGAGTCAGATGAAGTTACCTGGTCCTGTCTGACTAAATCGCAAGCTGTGGAGGTCTTCGCTTCAGATCTGGGGTTTTGAGGCAGCTTTTGTTCGGTTAGAGTTCAGAGAGGAGATCATGCCAAACCAGTGCTGATTTTAAAAATGTTTTCTTTACTCATGGCTGATGAGATTAGATTAGATGATCTATTATATAGTGTTTTTTTTTGTTGTTGTTGTTTGTTTGTTTGTTTTTCCAGTTAGCACTGTAGTTTATTATAAGAGAAACTACAGTAATGTTTGTGATTTATGAGCTGTGCCACCTTGAATTTAAACACTATCTCTGAGCAAAAGAAAGTTCTTTTTTCATATTTTGATTTTTAAATACAGTTTTAATTTTGTTCTGCATTACTAAATCATACAGATCCTACTATTTAAATCCAGTTCTCTTGCTGCTAGCTGACTGAATCACCTTTACATCAGAACAGGATATTATGCAGTCTGTTGTCAGTTACTTATATCAATGAATGTTGTAATTCTAATTCAGGTTCTTTAGTCTGAAGTCAGCCATGCTACTTAATCTTTTAGAACAGCTACACAAAGAAACCTTCTCAGCCTAATGGATTCAGGCATATCTTTCCTTGGCTGATACCCAGAAATTGATTGCTAGTTTCTTTCTTCTTTTCTTCTCACTTTAACAGAGAACTGACTTAGAGCAAAAAAACCTTTTCCATCCTGAGAGAAGGCTGACTTTACCCATACAAGACCAAATTCCCCAGCCATAGGTACTGTACTAGTAGTTCTAAGAAGGAGCCAGTCATTCCTCACCACTAAAAAGCATTCTTTGCTTCTGTAGCCTGCAATGCCCAGAAAAATCATACCTGTATTTGTCAGTCCTCAGTGAGGCTCTGTGGTTAGGAACCGTATGCAGGATAAAAGAAATGGCACATTTATTTATTTATTTATTTTAAATGGAAGCCAGCTCCTCTTTCCTAAAAGTTATTATGAACTAATGTAATTCTGCTCAAAACCAGAACAGTTACAAATTTAGATTTTTCAGCACAAAGCTACTGGAAAAGGGCGATACTGATTTTTAGACAGAGGTATGCAGAAATTTAGACTAAACATTAAAAGAATGAAGCTAAGTGTGTGCTTCATTTCTCTCCTGCATTGAAAAGATGTGCTTTTGACCTTTGGTCTTCCTTCCATTGGGAGCTATTTCTCCTTTGTTACAGAGAGAGCACTTTCCTGTATTAAAATCACCGTCACACCACTATCAAATTGACTGATGGATTTTCCTCTCCCACATGCTTCCGTAACTGATGCCAGATTCATGTTAATTCTTTCAATATATTTAGCACTACTTTGAGTATCAATGCTTAGATCCAATAAATAAATAAATAAATAAATATTGGTGCTCAAGGGCAAAACGTGGATCCCCAAACTCCAGTTCAGCTATTTCTGAACTCATGAGTACCTGATGGACAAAGTCAAACATGATTTCCTCTGAAAACTGCTTTAGTATCTGTTAATAAGCGTGCACAAAAGTAAAACAGGCTTGCCAGAGGGAAGCAGTCCAGCTTTTGGCTCATACCGAAGCTTGCTCAAGTTTGAAAGTATTTCTCTACATATTAAAATACACTGTTCAGTGTAAAACCTGGAAGAGTGGCCATACGTTTTCACAAGACTCATGATCAGACTAAGTTTGTATCTCCTACCAGACACTGGTACGTCTCCTCAGATGAACTCTCTATCTTTATGATTGGCAGGGTATTTGGGGTGTAAATATCTCTAAACCCTTCTCTCTGCTTTTCATGAAATAATAGAATATTTAACTATACAAGAAAGAATCCTCTTTCACCCTTCTCACATTTCTGAGCCACAAGCACTTGATGACAAACCCATTGTCTTGCTGTGGTGGTTTTACCTTGCTAAGCAGGTGAACTCCACCACAACCACTCTCACTCCCGCTCCTCAAAAGAAAAAAGGGGAGAAGATATGGTGGAAAGGGCCCAAGGACTGAGATAAGGACAGGGAAATCACTCACAAGGTACTGTCATGAGCAAAACAAACTCAGCACAGGGAGATTCATACAATGTATTGCCCACCACTGGCAGACTACAAGTCAGAAACTCAAAGCAAACTACAAACACCTTCCCCACATCCAACCTCTTACACCTCCTCCCCTTGAGCAGTGCAGGAGAACTAGGAATAGGGGCTGCGGTCAGTCCCGGACACTTTGTCTCCTCCGCTCCTTCACAGTCTCTGGCCCTGCTCCAGGTAGGGTCCCTCCCACGAGATGCCGTCCTTCCCAAACTGAGCCTGCAGGAGCTGCCCACAGGCAACAGCTCTTCAAGAACTGCTCCCACACAGCTCCGTACCACGGGGTCCATCCCCCAGGAGCAAACTGCTCCAGCACAGGTCCCCCATGGGTGGCAGCTCCCTGCTCCTGCATGGGCTCCTCTCCATGGGCTGCTGCTCCGGCTCTCCATGGGTCGCAGCCTCCTCCAGGCCACATCCACCTGCTCCACCGGGGGCTCCTCCACGGGCTGCAGCATGGAGATCTGCTCCGTGTGGGACCCATGGGCTGCAGGGGGACAGCCTGCTCCACCAGGGGCCTCTCCACAGGCCACAGGGGAACTGCTGCTGCCTGCCTGGAGCTCCTCCTGCCCTCCTGCTGCACTCACCTGGGGTCTGCAGGGCTGCTTCTCACTCCCCTCACCCAGTTGCTGCACAGCCGTATTTTCCCCTTTTCTCCAACTTGCTCTCCCAGAGGCCCAACCAGGAATTAATCATTCTTGCTTAAGTGTGATATATATTGAGTATTTTATAATAACATCTAAATACATTTTCTAGCTCTACCTCTTGATGACTTCAGAGTCTAGCACCACTGTCCTGAACTTCTGAGTTGAAGAACTGCCTCAGGCTGTCCACAGCCTGCTTTTTCCTTCTTTATGAAATTCAAAATGATCAAAATGGCTGTAGGAAAATGAATGGAGAACTTTTTTAACTTACATATGTATCCTTTCACAATAGCTTTGTGAAGAATACTATATTATTTTAAAACTATTGCTCTTACTTTCGGTGTGCGGGCAAAATGCATACGACTAATTAAATTTATTTGAAGCTGCATGTATGTAGGAATTTTCATACAGGAATGAATGATATATTATTTGCTTTTATGTTTTTAGTTATTTATAATGCACATTTATTTACCCATCTTTATACAGAAGTCACACACGCATCTGTATACAAGAAGTCACACTTGAAAACTAATCTCTTGAGATTGCTCTAAGGCAATCAGGTTTCTATTGTATTAATCTAATTTAGAGCTTAGCTGTTTTGAAATATTCATTCATTTAATTTAATTTATTTATTTATTTATTTTGGAAGGTTAATATTGATCAGTAATATATCTTAACGAACTTAGACTTTTGTGCTTGGATTAATATCTAGCAAGTATGTGTTCAGATTATCTGAATTGAACAAATTCCCTATTGTGCTGAGTATTCTTACTAGAAATGAGAAATGTCACACAACCATCTGGCATTGGAGAAAGGAAAGAGATAACTGAGGAGTTCTTTTCTTCTATCTTTCTTTCTTTACAAGTAAGCATAAGTATATTAAATGACTTGGAGATGAGATGAAACAAACCATATGGGCATAATAAAGATCTATGTCTGTCTTGAATTATTGTCAAATGTAAATTTGTGCATAGCCTCTAGGACTTCTGCATCATTTCTGTTATCTTCTAACCATCAATTTACTAAAGCAGAAGTTCTGTTTCACAGCATGGATCCTTACATACCTAAAAATTTGCAGGTGAGAATAGGCCGTTTTTAAAGGGCTTATCAGAAGTGAGATACTGCTCTATTCCCCGACTCCTATTCCAAAACTGATAAAATCTGTTGTGATGATTTATTTATTTATTTGTTGGTTTGTTCATTTGACAATGAATTGTTCTTATTTTGGGGTGGGAGGAACTTTGTGGTGAAAGTTCCATTCTTTTAAGTGATGTCTTGAACCTAATTTTGCTTTTTAATACTTTTACATGATGGCAATCAGAGCTGTAAATTATGTCTGCTTGTGTGCATGCACTCACTCTCACACACATACACACACAAAGGACCAAATGAATTGATATAACTTACAGGAATTTAAAAACAAAGTTTAGAGTTGGCAGGATCTAATGTTCTAAGATCATTAGGTGGAATATTATCACCATTGACATCTAAAAGATTTGACAATATCCTCTCATTAAAGGTTGTTTGGTTCCATAAAGAGTGCTGGACTGGACTGACAACCTGTATGGTGTCCTACTGCTTTCAGTTGGTGGCCCTGCTATATAGAGCATTATCATTATTGTGCTCAGGCTGCTCAGGAAAAGAAAATTCAGAGAACCCAATGAATTAATTGTATATTCTTTCCAGTTCTTCAAATTACCAGGAAAAATGACTCAGTAACAAAAAGTGCACTACCACCACTGTATTTGCTTAATGGCTGTTAACTGCAGCAATGGCTGGATGCATTTTCACCATTATGAACATTAAGCCTGTTCTAATTTATTGGTATTCTTGATTCTGATACACTTGATTGTGTCTAGGAAACGAAAAAGGTCAACATTCTCACTTTTAGATATGCTTAGATTTAGTTTGCCCCCAGGTAATCCAGGTAATTCAGGTAGTGTGCTGAACATGAGCCACCAGTTTGCCCAGGTAGTCAGGAATGTCAATGTCATCCTGTCCTGCATCAGAAAACCTGTGGTCAGCAGGGACAGGGGAGTGATTGTCCTTCTACTCTTGGCACTGGTGAGAATGCACCTTAAGCATTTTATTCAGTTTTGGGCCCCTCATTACAGGAAATTGAGTTGCTGGAATGTGTTCCAAGAGCAACAAGGCTGATGAAGGGACTAGAAAACAAGACATATAAAGAGCAGCTGAAGAAACTGGGATTATTTAGTCTGGAGAAGAGGAGGCTAAGGGGCAGACCTCACCACTCTCTACAACTACCTGAAAGGAGGTTGTAACAAGTTGAGTGTAGTCTCTTTTCTCAGGTGATAAGATTAAGCAACAGCCTCAAACTGAGCCAGGGGAAGTTCAGATTAGATGTCAGGAAGAAATTCTTAAATTAAGTGTTGTTAGGCATTGGAAAAAGGTTCTCAGGGAAATGATAGATTTGTCATCCTTGGAGGTATTTAAGAGAAGTGTAGATGTGGCACTTAAGGATATGGTTTAATGTTGGACTTTGTAGTTATACATGATGGTTGGACTTGATGGTCTGTTCAGTAAGTTCTGAGGCATTTAAACAGTTAGATGTTTCTGGATATACAATAAGAAGTTTGGAGAGGCTTCATATCCATATCCCCTCAGCCTGAATTTCACAGATTGCATTAATAAAGTGAACATTGAATTTCAAGCAGAAACCTTTTTATCTCTCTTTATTGAGAGATAAAATATACTTGTGTTACAGCTTTTTTTCCATCATACAAAGTCTTGAAATAATAGGTAGAGAATTGTGGTTTATCACTCTGAAAAAGATACAGTGAACAATATTCACCTGACTTCTTGAAGAATTTTTATTTTATTTTATTTTATTTTTACTATCTATGTTCTCTATAAATTGTGTTTTCCATTCTTTGAATGAAGATATTTTACTATAAGGTAGAGCTCTGAAGCTACACCAGTCTGATCCGGTTGTTTGTACCACTAATTTCACTTTTCTCATCATTTTGCAAAATTTGCTTTGCTTTCATTAGCTGGCCAGTGCTTCTGTAGTCTGGTATTTTGATCTGCATCAAGGAAAAGGCTACTAATCAGATGACTGTGAAAAATAGAATTGTATATGAGAGGCATATCTTAGAGTTGTGTTTCTATAATATTTGGACTTTGAGATTTTGGATAATTCTCTTGCCTTTCTATTTGGTTATTATTGAATAGTGCACATTGTAAAATTGATTACTTTGGAAGTAAATGTCACAGAATACTTTTGATTTTGAGTAGCTGGGCTTACTATCATTATTTGAATTTCTTCTTAGATTTTCTCTTCCTTAGAAGTGCAGACATTGCCACCTATTTTGAATTTCAAACTTTTCTGGTTTCCAGAATGTGGATGATCAGATGGACTGAAGGCAGCAGACAGCATTTTAAGAATTGACCTTCTGTTGCTGTCATGTCTAGATTTCTCAACATACTGCCTACACTGCAAAGAATTTTGACCTAACTCAATACCATAGAGCAATTGAGCTTTTCCACTTGAACATCTTTATTAATGGAAAGGAGATGACAACATGCACGCTTGTTAAGTTTGCAGGTGACACCAAACCAGCGGACACATTTATATGCTCCAGGGCAGGGCTGTCATTCAGAGATACCCAAATGTGGTGGGTTCATACTGATAGAGAGCTAAGCTCTGCCATGCCACTCTCTCATTGCCCCTCCTCAAAAGAACAGGGAGAGAAGATATGATGTAAACAGTCTCTTCAGTTGAGATAAGGAGCAGTTTAATTAAAGGAAAAGGAAAAAATATAAAAGTCCTTTTGGAAACAAAATGAGAAAACCATTATCATAGCATCATTAGAGTTGGAAAAGACATTCAAGACTATCTGGTCCAACGATCACCCTACTACTAATGTCACCCACTAAACCATGTCCCTAAGCACCACATCCAACCTTTCCTTTAACATCCCCAGGATCGGTGACTCCACCACCTCCCTGGGCAACCCATTCCAATGGGTCCACCTGACTACTCTTTCTGACAAAAAATGTTTCCTAATTTCCAACCTAAACCTCCCTAGCTGCAACTTGAGGTCATTCCCTCTTGTCCTGTCACTAGTTATCTGTCAGAAGAGGCCAACCCCCAGCTCCCCACACCTTCTTTTCAGGTAGTTGTAGAGAGCAATAAAGTCTCCCCTTCTCCAGACTAAACAACCCCAGTTCCCTCAGTCGCTCCTCACAGGACTTGTGTTCCAGACCCTTCACCAGCTTTGTAGCCCTTCTCTGGGTACGCTTCAGGGCCTCAATGTCCTTCTTGTAGTGAGGGGCCCAAACCTGAACACAGTATTTGAGGTGCGGCCTCACCAGAGCTGAGTAAAAGGGGACGACCACCTCTGGTCCTGCTGGCTGCACTATTCCTGATAAAAGCCAGGATGCCATTGGCCTTCTAGGCCACCTGGGCACACTGCCAGCTCATTTTCCAGTGAGCATTGACCAGCACCCCCAGATCTTTTTCCTCTGTACAGCTTTCTAGCCATTCTGCCCCAAACTTGTAGCACTGGGTGGGGTTGTTGTGGCCAGAGTGCAGGACCCGGCACTTAGCCTTGCTGAACCTCATTCCATTGGCCTCTGCCCATCAATCCAACCTGTCCAGGTCCCTCTGCAGGGCCTTTCTACCCTACTGCAGGAGGACCCTCCTCTGCACTTGCTCTAATACATCCATGTCCATCCTATATTGGAGCCCCCGGAACACAATAATCCAGGTAGGGTCTCATGAAAGCAGAGTAAAGGGGGGTATCACCTTTTTCAACCTGCTGGCCACACTTCTTTTGATGCAGCCCAGTTTTTCAACCCTGTGTAAAAGATATTTCAGTCCTTTAATAATGCAAAGATCAGAGCAAGTAGAGACAATACAGTCTCAGTTGTGTCAATGGCTTCTAATGCAACAAGCAAACAAATATTTCCTTTATTATTATTATTATTATTATTATTTTATTTATTTATTTATTTATTTATTTATTTATTTTGTGTCTCCCAGTATTTTAATTTCTGAACACCCCACAGTCATTAAGGCTGTTGTTCTCATCCACTACAGGAAGCAGAGAAACATTATTATCTCTAAATCTCTGGCAGTTCTTTGGCAGTTGAGATGCAGGTCTGATGCAGTCTAATGAGGATTTAGTGAGAAGATGCAACTTATATCTTAGTTGTCTCATGCATGCAAACCTTTAAGATCATAAGCCTCTGAAGAGCTGGGACAAAAAGGATGTGCTGCAAGAGCACGTTCTTCCTTTACAGGACAATGGGTGCAATATTCAGAGAAAGCAGAGTAGGCACTCAGAACTTGTTCCTCATTCAGTTTGTATCATTCTGTGTATGAAGTACTGGCATGAGGTATGAATTTTCATGAGACTTGTTGGAGTTGAAACGTGGCCCTGTATTAACTGAGATGCCCAATCTTGCAATGAAATCTTGGACTGACCTACAGCAGCAAAGAACTTGTGAAGTACTGCTCAGTAATAAACACAGAAGTTAACATTATAGACACAGGATATATTTAGTAGGGTATTATTTAAATAAAAAGACACAGTTAGTAAAATTGCCTCTAACCCTAACTTACTTACACTATTACATTATATATAGGAGCCTCTCACATTCATTGTATTTAAAAATGGAGTTGCTGAAATGTGTTTAATTGAAGTTAAATGATTCAATACTTCTAAAAATAATTGAATACATATTCATGAAAAACAATACAGCTTGGAGCTGATTGAGTGCAAATTTTGAGTGAGGACATGCTGTTCTCATTAGCCAGATACAGTATGACCTGGTCTTGGGCCATATGAGTGTGAGCACTGCGAAGTTACTGGAAATTGAAGTCAGGAGTGAAACTGCAGTGTGTCAGTGCGTCTCTGTGACAAATGTGTTTGTACTCACTCTTGTCCTGAAGTAAATGGAGGTAGCTTATCCCTCAGTGTACATCACTGTCCGAGAAATGATCTTAAATTAATTGTGCTAAAGACAAAATAATATAAAGTGTTTGTGAGAGCTTAGCTTAAAGTGACTGAAAAGAACAACAGGAAAATACAGAAATCTTTCAAGTTGTTTGTGTAGTCCAAATAGCTAAGCAATAAAAACTTCAGAATATCTCATTATTTGAACTTCATCTTTTCACGTGATATATATATGTATATATAGTAAGATTTCTGAAGTTTTATCCCTCAGCATTTACCTGCACCTTCCTTATTGATACTATATTTTGTCAAAACCTATGTGGCAACAAGTAGAGTGGAGTGCATGAATAAAAGATGTTTCACAAAACAAAAAACAAACAAACAAAAAACCCTGCAAAATGTTTTTTCTCAGATAGCAATTACTATGACATAGCTTGTTTCTAAATAAATTTTCCCACTAAATTTAAAGATTCTTTTATGTCTCCCCTAACAAAGACTTACCCAAGTGACAGCTGTTCTATATTTTACTTTTGACACATGCAAGCACTAGATGAGTTGCTGGATGTATATTAACTGGAGGTGTATTTCCACAGAACAAAGGAAATATGGTTATTTTTTCACTGTGAAATTTACCAGCAACAAGAGATACAGAATAAATTAAGCAAATATACAGCTTCTGTAGGCCTTTGATAGATAGGTCTTCTGAGTTCATTCCAAACCTCCTGTCACACCAAAGTGTTTAATTACAACAACACTTGATCTCAGTCTAGGACTAGTAACCGTAGAAAAATCATAGAATCGTTAAGGTTGGAAAAGACCTCCAAGATCATCTGGTCCAACCATCACCCTATCACCAATATCACCCACTAAACCATGTCCCAAAGCACCATATCCAACCTTTCCTTGAATATCCCCAGGGATGGCGATTCCACCACCTCCCTGGGCAACCCGTTCCAATGCCTGACTACTCTTTCTGAGAAGAAACGTTTCCTAATTTCCAATATGAACCACCCCTGGTGCAACTTGAGGCCATTCCCCCATGTCCTATCACTAGTTATCTGCAAGAAGAGGCTGACCCCCAGATCCCCACACCTTCCTTTTGGGTAGTTGTAGAAAACAATAAGGTCTCCTCTGAGCCTCCTCTTCTCCAGACTAAACAATCCCTGGGCCTGGCCATTCATCTAGTTCTTTGATCCACCTCACTGACTGCTCACATCCCGTCCCTGTTGTACCCAAAGTGTAACAGAAGGGACTCTATTTCATCTCTAAAGGTCAGAGAAAGAAATAGGTGATGCTTAGGAAGAACATCCCAATGACTGTGAAAGCTTTAAGATGTTGTGGTGCATGTTTGAAACATGAAAGTCATGGTGAGTGTGTTATTGATACATATCCTTCAGATCTTACTTGGCAACAGCTGCATTGAGAGAAATCTTCAAAATCAGAAAGGACAACTGTGTAATTGGGTTGGATTTTTGTTACTCAGCTCAAAAAAAAAAAAAAGAAAAAAAAGAAAAAAAGCAGACATTCTGCTTCTAAGTTCAAATCCAAAGCATCCAGAAATCAGAAGCTTGTGAAATTACTCATGTAGAAATGAGAATCAATGCTAATATGTTAATTTACATCATGCCAATTGTTTGCAGCATCACTACACTTGTTAGTCATAATGATGAGATTCAACATCCTAAGAGACTTCACCATCTTTATCACAAGTTCTCAAAAAATGTCTAAATATTTTTTCATTACCAATTCTCATGGATTTGCTGTCATCCATATGCCTGTGTATTCTGCCTGGTGTAACATGCCTTTATATCAAATGTTTCATGTAAGTGACCTTTATCTATAAAAAACATTTTTCTTGAACAGCCACAGTAAGTTAGTGGGGCTCCTCCACATAAAAAATGACTTAAGAAGCACCTGATCTTGGGCTAAGGATTGCTTGAGTTTCAAAAAATTCACTGCAGGGTAGACACAACCTATAAGTCAAAGTGCTGAAAATGTTACTGTATGGATTCCTCTGAGATACTGTGCCAGAGGTAGGCATAAGAACGCAAGTGTAAAACTAAGGAAAAATCATACAATGCAATATAGAATTTACCCATGCCTACGCTAATTTTGCATTCAAGAGTAATTTTTCTCTCTGCTTTCTGAGAATATGTTAAATTATGTCCTAATGAAGGCACTAAACAAATTAGTTAACAGCGAAATCATGCAGGGAAATTCTAAAGTCCATATGCTGAAAGTATAATCCACATTCAGGCAGACACCTTCAGTATAACGAGCCAAGCTTCCTCAGCTGGCAAGTTTCAACAAAGTATTGGACTATTTAGATAGAAGACACAGTCTGCCTCTCTTTCCTCCTTTGTGAGATTAAAAGAAATGATACACCTTTCCTCAGAAATATCTAACTGTATAACATTCAAACAAACAAACAAACAAAGTCTGATCAATCAGTAAGAAACCTGGCTTAGTTAATTAGTTAGTTCAAGATGTAAAACAGGAATATGCTTCTCTCACTGATGGGTAATTTTCTGCCATTGGTAAACAGCACACAAACTTTGAATCAATCGGTTATTCCTGAGATTATTCCAATAACTTGTCCAAGGGAGACGGAGGAATTCCCATGGAAGAGACTGCTTAATGTTCTTAGTGCGGAGTTGCATTCATTGTGCTCAAAAACTGTATCTCCCTTACCTCTGGAGCCCCATCAGGATTGATTTGCTCCATGGCCCTATTAAACATTCATATACGCAAAAAATACTGATTCAGCACTATAGAGTATGTATTTGCATGCTACTTTCTGTCTTGCATAACACAGACAATACCACCTCACCAATATACTTCAATACTTTGCCAAGAAAAATAGGAGGGTTAACTGGTTAAAATAAAAGCCACAAAAAAAACCAGACTATCCTCATTTCATTGTCAGAAGAAAGTTTTTTTTTTTTTTTTTTTTTTAGGATTTTTTCTCCCACAGGATTCTCACTTCAGACTGGAAGGCCGTGATCAACGTCTTGGTTTCTTGCTTATCAATCTACATTCTACATTGTTCTGCTGACCTTAGCATAGCATGACCTGTAAATAGGGAGTGGACTGCATCCTATCTTGAAAAACAATGACTAGTTAAATGATATATATAATTTTACTGTTTCCCAGCTACATTTTAGCAATATAGTAGAAAGTTCAAGGCCAGGTTGGATGGAGCTTTGAGCAACCTTATCTAGTGGGAGCTATCCCTGCCCATAGCAAGGGAGTTGGAATTAGATGATCTTTAAGGTCCCTTCCAACCCAAGCCATTCAGTGATTCTATGATTCTAAAGTTACCAGACCTCGTGACAAGCAAAGCAATACTGCAGCATATCATACCTGGAACAGGCTGCCTAGGGAGGTTGTAGAGTCTCCTTCTCTAGAGATATTCAAGGCCTGTCTGGATGCCTACCTGGGCAGCCTGCTCTGAGGAACCTGCTTTGGCAGGGGGGTTGGACCCAATGATCTTTCGAGGTCCCTTCCAACCCTTACAATTCTGTGATTCTGTGATACCTGACATATGTTTTCCATGCTGATTCTCCCCAGTATAATGAGAAATCACTTTAATGTTAAGTAAAAGCTTGTCCTTACCTTTAAGACACTCCTTTATCTATCCTTTTGTGATATGTAGATTACTAGGGGAGTGAAGTGACAGAAATTGCTCTCCCTTGAAATAATGGGATGGGTATCAGTACAGATAATGTCCCTGCATACAGAAATAGGAAAGTCCTCAGTGAGAATGTAGGAATGATTGCAAAGATTTGCCTGCTCTTTCTTGGAGTATAAGCTGTTGTGAAGATGTGCAAGGGAAACTATGAAAAGTTAGCAAAAGTTAGCATTGGAAAATTTCTTATATCCTTGATCCTCATGATGCACTGCAACAACAGGAAGAGTTCTTCTCTATGCCATGGTGTATTTCCAGTATGTCAGAAGATAATAATCTGAAAATCTTCCAGACATCTATGCCACACTGCGGATAATGTTGAAATGGCATGTAAATACTGTGTTCAGTGCATCCTAAAGAAATACTAGTCAGATGTTATTTGATTATTAGGGTATGCACAGTGAAGTGCAGGAAGTCATTGCTTCTAAAGACAGAGCCTTCCGGAAGCTGCAATCTGTTTACTTTGAAACCATTGATGTTCCATTTCTTGTGTAGTTTTGGTGGGCCTGATTTTCACTGTCTGTGGCTTACCCTAGTGTATGCATCAGTTTTAATGTTTGTTAAATGAGGCAATTAAAGGATAATGGCAGATGTGCTGAAGGAAGATTGAAAGCAAGGTGCAGATTTCTGATCAGTAATACCAGTTCAGTGACAAATTAGCAATTATAATCCTTGTCTGCTGTGTTTTGCATAGCATATATAAAACTAATTCATTTTCTGCTAACATGCTGTATTTTCAGACAAAAGCCAGGAAACTGGCTTTTTTGATATTGATATTCATGAACAAGTAGAAAAAGCACAAGAACCTGACAATGGAAAAGAGGATTAAAAAAGGCCCCATAAATTTGTACATTCCTTAAATGCTGATTTTGTTAAATATATATATATATACACATATATATGAGTTCCATGAAGTTTACGTTAGTCACTAGGAGAAAGAATGTAACAGAGAATGTAACAGAGAAAAAGGCCATATATTCATTGTGTTAACTTCTTAAATTTTCAGAGAGTTTTGGCAGACATAATGTCAAACTTTAGTAATCACAATAGGGATAAAATTAAGTTTCTGAAGTGGTACACTTCAGATTTCACTTAAGGTTTGCTGCAGTCACTTATTTCTCAACATGTTGCTGATTACAGTCCTCTAATTCAGAGAGGACTTTTAGGTTTGGAAGACCTATGAACTCTGTTTCCATGGGAATTTTCCACAGTAAATGAAAAAAAAAAAATAAAATAAAATAAAAAAGTGATAAACAGGATGATGCACATTTTTCCTTATTTTGAATGTATGGAGATAACATTTTTCCCATCTCACAGGAGCTGTTTTGTTAGATTAACATATTTATTATATATTTATGATGATTAAACCAACTCCATGAAAAATCTAAGCTTTCTGAATGTGTATAAGAGAAATGTTGAAGGATTAATGTTAATATAATAGGTACTGCCAATTTCAAACTTGGAATAGAACGAAGAATGTTGATTATATCTATAAATGTATTCTCTAATATTTTTTTTTTTAAATAAAATACAAGATAACTAGATAGTTATCTAGATAACTAGATAACTAGATAACTAGTTGTCAAGATAACTAGAAAGTTAGTGAAAAATGCCTTTTATTTCAATGAATTATTGAAGCAATTTTTGTATTCATCATCAGAGAGATATACTCTAAACCATTGGAGGAAGAGAATTTGGAATTAATTCCTTTTGCATTTTTTACAGCACTTGTGAAATAGCTCTGAAAAGATTAAATATTTCTTGCGAGTAAACTCTAGCTATTTAGGTATATCATTGTTTTTTCCATTACCAAGCATCTACATAACGGAGCAATGGCAAAGACATAATGAAGTTAATTTCAATTTTGCTTTGTACATGCTTGTTCAGAAAAGCACACTGGAAAATTCATTTTAGACTTATTATATTCTTCCTAAAAAATTCAATGGTTGGGCAACACTAGGAAAGTATAATGTCTCCTTTATTGTGACTTTCTAGGTTTTCCAGCTCTGCTGTATTGGTATTAGCAACAACACCTCCAGAGCTATGGTGATGAAATAAATCATAATGACATACTCTAGTATGTAATTGGGATGGAATGACCCTGGGATCAATTCCTTACTTCCAGGTCTACACCCTTCTGCCTCCTGATGGAACACTGGGAGGAGATTGGATGGCAGATGTCCTGTGCCTGCCTGATGTTTTCCACGGAAAAGCCTTAGACAGAGAGCTATTCTATGCTCAAACAGTACCTTCATTGTCTACCTGAGGGCCAGCAATGCTAAACATAATTGCCTCACATTTTTCTCTTAACTTCAGTGTTTTGTTTTTTTATTAGCAATAACTGATGCAGCAGACAGGTGACAGCATTACTATCATTATTATTATTAATAATACTTATGTTGCCTGGCAACTTTAGTCAAGGATTAAGCAAGCACATATTAGTAAGTATTTTGAGTATTACTTTGAGTTGTAGGGGATATAGAGTTTGATGTGTAAAGTGTGGACTCTATTTGAAAGAGTGGACTAATCTGACATAGGAAAAAAATCCAAATTGGTAAACTGTCTTAAACAAATGAAAAACAAAACAAAACAAAAAAAAAAACACAACAAACGGGCTACAGTGAATAATGGCAGGTGGTGAGGGGTAATGGTATGCTTGTTTTCAGCAATGTGATAAGTCTTAAGAAGAATATTAATGACAGTGAAATTTTGTGCTAAGATGGGTATGATGACATTATGAGGAAGGAAAGAGTTAAAATATGAGTAAGAAAGCAATGCTGTTTTCTGTGAAAGTCCTTCCTACATGTATGACACATCAGTGCCTCTTTACGGTGCCACAACAGGACTGAGTTCTCAGTGTGACCTCTTCTTCAAAAAATAGTTGGACAGATTTGAGAAAGAAACATCCCTCAAAACAACCATTCACAAAAATGCAACCTGTAATTCAAGACGCCTAAACCACAAATTGCTTAGAGTGGGAATTATCTTTTGAAAGGACATATAACCATACTTTTGCATATTGCTTCTCGACAGAATGGTTGAGGCTGGCAGGGACCTCTGGAGATCATCTGGTCTAACCCCATTCTCAAGCAAAGACACCCAGAGCAGGTTTCCCATAACCACATCCAGGTGGCTTTTGAAGTTCTTGAAGGAGTGAGGCTCCACATCATCTCTGGGAAACCTATTCCCATGCTCAGTCACGACACAATTTTTACTAAAAATGTAAACAGAAACTTTTTAAAGTTCCCAAGTGTCCACTTCTGACCACTCTCCAAATTAGTGAATTTAGATGCTTCCTTGGTCTGACAATTACATATTCTGCTTTGTTATGTTTTGTGACAGAGTTTTTCTTTGCAGGATAAAGAAAAGATACAACTTGTTTACAGAAACAAGAAATCTTCCCTACAGAGCCTTCTAAACAAAGCTCTCCAGAACTCTAAAACTGATCCTCGTTTTCCCATACATCATGCTGCCCCCTAATCTTGAACGTCTCTGTGATTTACCACCATGTCCACCTTTTCTCTCTTGCATGCGATTTACAGGTCAAATACAGAACTGTTTATCTTTTCTCTTTTTTTTTTTTTTTTTTTTTTTTTTTTTTTTTTTTTCAAACTCACTGTTAGCTTATCAGAAATCACATTTTAGAGCAGCTTTTTGGAACAATATCAAATTGTGTTTAATACTGCAATAATCTGATACTGAGGAAAAAAAATGTCTAGACCAATAAAGCTGAAACTTCAATGTATAAATTGTGCATACAGTTATACATACATAGAATATTAAGTTACTGTATCTGTGATAACTATGTAATACAATTTCACCAGTTAAAACTCATAAAAGAGGTTACAATTCAATTTCCTTTAGCTTCCTAGAATCTCTTTCTCATAAATTATCATGACTGTAAACAAAACTCTCAAATGCATGAAAATTTCTTCAGTTTAATACTTCAATAAATTACAGTTCTAATAGCTCTCCAATGACATAAATGATAGTTCTATTGTAAGCAAGTAGCAAGTTAGAAAGGTCTCTTAAGTGACCTACATCTTAGAGTTCAGAAACCAACTTTTCTTCCTCATATTTCCAGCACTAACCCTCCCCACTTTGACAGTAAAAGATCATTAGCAAGTACGAACTTTTCCAGTTTCTGTCATTGTAGAAACCAATCAAAATTCTGTTCTTCATGACTCTAATCAGTGCTTACGGTTTAATACTAAATACATGTGTCACTCTCTGATGCATAGCAACCCCATTTAATCAGTGCTCTTGTAATACTTTGGGTTAATGCATTGTGACATTACTGTTGTTGCCTAACACTTAGAAGCATAAAGTCCAATTGAAAAGTGACTATGCAGAGTTGGCAGCTTCTTAGATCATCTAATCTGTCTCTTCTGTATATTCTGGGTTATAACTGCAGGCTTTAAATACTAAGATGTTTTTTCTTTCCTTTATTTAACCCACTTAAAAGAACATAAATAACTTCATGGGCTTTGCATGAGTTTAGGTCTATCAAGACCATTAACGAAAGGCAAAAGAAGAGCAACTGTGTTGTGTAGCTGTGAATATTTCTGCTAATGATGATACTGCTGGTGGGAAGACTACTATCTCCCTCAAGGGTTCAATATTTTTACAGCCAGCATTGTCTATGCATTATCTAGGCCTTTTTGTTTGATTCATAGAACATTTAGTAAGGGCAATTAGAGGGACACAAGAATGACCTGTTTGGATTTTGATTCTTGTACTGTTTTTGAAAGCCTGGTAAATTTCAAGTACACTGTGAAATTATTGTAGGTTAAACGCAGGGCCCAGCAATAATGTTTATACTCTAGTTCTGAAAGTCCAATGTCAGTGACTTTTAGTGATTTCCCTAGAGTGCTTCACAGTACATCAGACTTCATTATAAATTTTAAAAGATCAGGCTAAATGTTCTTTTCTGAGTTCTGCCTCATTGTTATTATCATCATGCCTCTGCTTATATAATACATTATATTATTTTTATTTTACTTCAGGATTCATTGTTCTTCCAGTATTTGCAATCTGGCATGGTGTTAGAGGTAAATACATTTTCACAATTTCATAAAATATTTTTAAAGCTGAATTAAGTGTTACAAGGTTTAAGCTCTTTTTGTATGTGCTTCTGCAAGCATTTGTACAAGTAAGCTTTCTAGCCATAATGTTCTAGAAAGCAGAAAATATTAAACAAATATTAGAAACTATTGGCAAAATGTTAATTCTGATTGTATGAATTCAGAAACCTCTACAGAAACACAACCCAGTGTACTTCAAGTCAGAAAACAGAAGTTTGTTGCAGTGCTTCCTCCCTGCATTTTGATTTATGCTTTAAATGCCAGCAATAGGAAAATATTGGCAAAAAAAAATAATAATAACCTTAAATCAGCATTACTGAGAAATATTTGGGCAAATCAGTGTTATTTCAAGTACTGGAAGGGAATGATAAGCTCAGTGCAGACTTCTTGCAAACAAAGGAAGACTTTAAACTGGGAAATCAGATTCGTGAAAATCAATTTACCAATTTGTAAAACTAGTTGACCAGACCACAGCTTTAGGTCTTGTAAAAAAGTTAGTTTGAATATGTATAAATAAAAAATATTTGTTTTTACATGTATATATGTGTACATTTGTGTGAATGATAGAAATACAAGGCACACAGAACATCATCAAATTACATATAATTAAAAGCAATATATTTGTAGTTACATCAAAAGATGCCATTCTGAACCCATCACCTCATCTGTTCTCAGCCTTTCGTTAAATTATATTTACCTTATTTTCTAGTTTCTTTTGTATAGCATACCAGCTTGGGATATATTTTACTCAGATTTACTGTTTAATGGTAGGATAGTGAAGCCCTCCAGTAGCTTTTGTGGAGAGCATAGCGGTCAATTATGGTCTTTAAGAATAAAGTAGAATTACATGGATATTTCACTAATGAGATAGGTACAATTGATCGTGATCATTAGGCAAGATTAGATATCTTCTTGAGGATGCTTTAAGGCCTCCTTTTTTTCTAGATTTCCAAACTACTTCTTGAGTAAGCAACTCATCTCTGCTATCTCTGAGGAAAAGATTACATTTATATTTGTATGTAGTAACTTTGGCTCATTCGATAAACAAATAAATAAATAACATCAATAGACTACCAAAATGGGAGTTTTTAGATTCAGAAAATCTTGTTTGTTGCAGAAAAAAATAGTTTTTCTGATTAGTTTATCATGAGCAACATTGACTGCTGTCTTCTGAAAAGCAGTATTGAATTTATTCAACTTTTAGTGAGAGCAAAATGAAGTGTGATGAAAATTTATCCTCATAGTGTTCCTCAGCACACTGAAGTTTTGTATTAAAGAAACTGCCATTGAAGCAGGGATGGGGGAGAACATGAAGTTTACTTCATTCTCAGTCTGTTCTAGCAGTTCTACCTATTAGCCAAATTAAATGAGTATGACCTTGCTTGTCTCTATATTTAAGCTCTTAAAATGCTTCCAGTGATTCTGCACATTTTGAAAGTAAAAAACAAAACAATACAAAACAACAACAACAAAAAACAACAAATAACAGTCATACTTTATTTTTAGACTCATATTAAGTAATGATATTATGTCGGTATCTTTCCGCTCCTCATTTCTTGCCTTAAAATGAAAATACTCACTAAAGTTCCTACTAAAGCTACTTCTACTTCAAAGCATGGAGAACAAGGTTTTTGAAATGTTTAATGATTTGGTTTTGTCAATATTTTAACATCAAGCACTTTCTCAACACTGGTCCTATTTAGGATATTTCAATACACGGATATTTATACACAATACATGGTAACTCTTTCTTGAATGCCATTATGATCATCAAAGATGTTTTATGAGACGACAGAAAGTTGGTGGTTACATATAGTCATGTAAACATAAGCAGATTACCTTCCGCGAAGATTGAAGAATATGCACACATACACACACCTGTTGGATGTGTGCTCAGAGCTTCCAAAGGTTATTTTTTAGGCTGAGGAAGATGATATTGACGACCTGGAAAAGTTGAGATGGAAACTTACAGAAACTCCTGCTAAGCCAATTTAAAAAGTATGATCTATAATTTTAATTGTTGTAGAATTATTATTATCCAGACACTCTGCAAATAATACATTGACATTTAAAATTCATGGTATTATTTTTACTGTTTAATTTTCTTTATAAATTAATGTTATTCAAAATATTTTAGAAGATGTTCAAGTTGGGCAAGGTTAGTTATGCTATCTCTGATTTTCAAGAGGATGAAGTGTCACTGCTTATTTTATAGTGGTTCACTATGTTTTCTTGAGAACCACAGTGTTAATGCATTTTTTGTTTTGTTTCCAAGAGCGTGAGTATTTCTAGTGTTTTGGGACCAAACTTCTTCACTTCATTCAACTTGATACATGAAACTAACTGAGTTTCTGTAGGACAGGAAGTTGAAAAATTATTGTGACACTGCTTTGATATGAACAATTCTATGCAAAAACAACAACAACAAAAAACAACAAAAACAAAACAAACAAAGAAAAAAAACAGTGAATGATCATTGAAGGAATAGCACAATGTTAAAGAGTGTGTTGATTTATTCTTGGTGTCACATCAGATATCTATCAGCTTCTAAGACAGACCTAATAAATTGGTGATATCTTTAGGAAAAGACACCTTCAGAATGAGCTTAATAAATTATGAACAGCTGTTACACTTGTAATTAGAGTCAAATTACCAAGACCTTAGTAGAACCTAATGAACACATCTGTTTTGACCTAGTTACCTGCTGACACAACAATTTAACTACAGTTAAATCGAGATACCATACACCTTGAATATCCAATGGTGCTTAAGATATGTAGATAATTCTGAGAAGATGAACACAGCATGTGTCTGGTCATAGGTAAACTCACTGGTTTATTTATTTATTTATTAAAAAAAAAAAAGATTTATAAATGTTCTGTTCTCCAGACATAAACATATTTGACTTACAGTATAGGTGTGCCCATTCTCCCACACACCACTTCTTCCATATCCACAAACTCTGCAGTTTTGCTTTAAGGATTATACTAGATTGCTTTTATTACAATAGATTTATTTTTTTTTTTTTCTACAATTGTATAAATATCTTTGTAAACTTTACATAACATATTCAGTCATTAATGTTTGTTTAAAAGTACCTGTGGAGGATATGTTAATTGCTATTAGACCTGAGTAAATTTAGAAAATAAATGTTTGTTATTCCAGCAAAAGTGTAAACTGGGAGGTGGGTTAATTTCTCGGCTGTGAAAAGTGCATGATCTTACCAAAAATAGGGTGAAATAAGAAAGGTCCTTGGTCTACATTTGGCTTAATTTTTTCTGAAATTGTTTTCAATATTTTTTGTTCATAAATGTAAGGCATATGAAAATAGCAGTCTTCAGCATTACATAACAATTAAAGATATATTTTTCTGAATAAGGTGACTCTAAATGTTCCAAAATTAGAATAGGAGTTGACTATACCTTGCATAATCCATCAGACATTGTTTCTTTCCATGATGAAGGAACATACTTGGCATGTCCAAAGCTAGCAGAGCTTGTTAAGGCTGTACAAAACACATAGAATTTGGTCTCATATCTTGTGTGTTATACAGCCCATTCTTTGTGGTATATGGGTGTCTCAGTCATTAGACCACCTATGCTTCCTCAAGTCTTCATTCTGGAGGCACAGAGTAGATAGGAAGACTTGTCAGGTGCCCCACAGACTTTGTGGACAGCGTAATTTTCAATGGGTTTCTGAAACTGCATGACAAACCTCAGTTCTGTAATCCATTCTTTTGCAGTGCCCCCATCCAGGTCTCATCAGCTCTTCCTTTTCCTTCTGCTGAAATCATTCTCAAAGAAATGCTACTCCACATCCTGGTATTTTGGTTTCTCAGGGGTTTGCATATATCCTTTCCAATAACTTGCAATGGTCAGCTTCAAGTCTGCTAACATTAAGATCCGAGTTAATGGAAAGAAGTTTCCCTTGGCTATCATAACCACTGTCCATTTTGCAAACAGTAAACAGCAGAGACAGACACCACTGAGGCTGGAGAAATAAAATTTAAAAAGACATAGAGAAACATCAGAAATGCATGCAATTTACACACGTGAGACCTTACTGGCTATCTGTGAAACTGTCGAATTCAGTGCTCTCAGCAGACACCCAGTTGGCTGTGTTTTTCTAAATTCTTCAAGAGACACTTTATGTTATTCTATTTTTAGTCTAGAAAACATGCCTGATGCCTTTTGTTATAAATAACATTTTTCACAGCCATTTCCAAGTCTTAGCCTTTGTCTTTCTTTCTTTGATTTCAACTTTATGAAGTTGAAAATGGCAGAAAAAATGTAACTAAAATTAATTTTTAATAAGAGAGATTCTTTAAATACACATATTCATTTTAATTACATGTATTTCTGTCTGTCAAGCTTTTGAATTCTATAAGAGTTTGAAAGCCATTAGTAATGCTTTATTCTGTTTCTGTTTCTTCTTTCCAGTTTCTAAACAGAGTATGTTTAGGGAAAAAAGATCACTTTCACAAAGCAAATTGTTGTGATATTTTTGTCTGTATTGAGCTAATGTTGTACTTACAATTATAACATTCCTACTATTCTACAATGCCTTACTAATTACACTTAAAGGATAGCTTTTCCTCTTTTCTGATGGTATATTGATTGTTTCTTCACAACTCTATAGTTTTATGCCAGTACTGCCAGATGCTCCTTTAAGCTTCTTCTTGCAAAGAACTCATATTTTCTGTGAAATGTCAAGAAATGCAATTAACCTTGTTTTGACCTTTCCTCCTCCTTAAGGATACTGCTTTGGATTCTGTGTATAACAAAGGGTTGACTTCACATTGTAAAAAAATGTAACAACTTTAAATATTGAGAATAAAACTCAACAGAAGTATGTGAGATTATAAACGGATATGGAGATGTGTACAAGTCTGCATGTGCAACATATAAAAACATATATATTTATGTATTTATATTCATGTATACGTAATATAATGAACATAAAGATGATATCTACCACATCTATAAAAACTGACAATATATTCTTAATATCTCTTATTACAGGTAAGTGTGCTTCTGAAGTTTCTCCCCAAATTGTCCAGGTCTATTGCTGTGCACATCCTTTTTTTTTTCACTCAAATACATATCCTAACCAGACAAGGCCAGTAAATCATGAGTATTGGGTATACATGGCAAGAGTTTAGCAGCAGGGGAGCTGCAGGGGTGGCCACTGTGAGTAGAGCCCAGCAGCTGCCCTATGTCAGATCAGAGCCAGCTCTAGAAGGCTCCAAAAGGGACCTGCTGCTGGCCAGTGCTGAGCCACGGAGCAGCACTGGCTGGGCCTCTGGGAGAATTTAAGAAAAAGGAAAAAAAATGCTGTGCAACAGCAGCTGGGAGAGGGGAATGAGAAGCAGCCCTGCAGACCCCAAGGTGAGTGCAGCAAGAGGAGCTCCAGGCAGGCAGCAGCAGTTCCCCTGCAGCCTGTGGAGAGGCCCCTGGTGGAGCAGGCTGTCCCCCTGCAGCCCAGGGGTCCCACACAGAGCAGATCTCCATGCTGCAGCCCGTGGAAGAGCCCCCGGTGGAGCAGGTGGATGTGGCCTGGAGGAGGCTGCGGCCCATGGAGAGCCCCCGCAGGAGCAGGCCCCGGGCTGGAGCTACAGCCCGTGGAGAGGAGCCCACGCAGGAGCAGGGGTCTGGGGGGAGCTGCTGCCCCTGGGGGGAGCTGATGCATTTTGCTCCTGGGGGATGGACCCTGGGGTATGGAGCTGTGTGGGAGCAATTCTTGAAGAGCTGTTGCCTGTGGACAGCTCCTGCAGGCTCAATTTGGGAAGGACGGCATCCCGTGGGAGGGACCCCACCTGGAGCAGGGGCAGAGTGACCCATGAAGGAGCGGTGGAGTTGAAGCATTAGGGACTGACCACAGCCCCTTTAGTTTCTCACTGTAGTAGTCTGATAGTGATAGGCAATAAATGGTACTAATTTCCCTGTGCTGAGTCTGTTTTGCCCCTGACAGTAACTTCTGAGTGATCTCCCTGTCCTTATCTCAACCCTTGAGCCCTTTCCATCATATTTTTTGTTTCTTTTCTTTTGAGGAGGGGGAGTGAAGGAGTGATTGTGGTGGAGTGTGTCTGCCCAGCAGGGCAGCATTACATTATAAAAGATATGGGAATGCACCTTGTGCAGTAGGTTAGTATAAATCCCACTTTCCTGATATAGAAATAAGGTATTAGGGACCTGAACACATCCTTCCTTCTGCAGGGCTTGGCTGCTTGGGCTCAGGGACGACTTTGATCATGCTGCTGTCTGGTCTTGCATCAGGGATCTGTCTGGAAATTGCTGTGTAAGACAAAAGCTCTGAGAAGTGGGACTTGGACCCCACAGTTTGGGAACTGCTTTCAAATTCAGGCTTCATCTCTGCTGTAGCTACTGTGGAACTGCGCCCAAACCTGGCAGTGCCTCCCTGACCCCAGACCTGACCTGCTGACCTGTCTTCATCTCAGACCTGCTTATATTTGTGGGCTTGTCTGGTTGTCACTGGGCTGTGGCTGATCTTGTTTTCTGTCTCCAGATCTGGTCCTGTCACTGACTTGCTGACTCGGCTTCCTGGCTTGACCTTGGACCTGCCTCATGGCCATGGACTTATTTGAGTATTGGGACTCTTGACTGAACCTAATTACCATCACAGGACCTGTTCTGCTTGCCTTGTTTAAGTGCTGTGGGCCTGTCCTGCTTGTCAGTGAGGTTACTGCCCTTGCTGGCAATGCTGTCACACTTAGCTTCCTCACTGATCAGTCTGCTTCTGCTGGTTCCCCAGCATGTAATAATTCATTATTATTATTCTTATATATATTATTATTATTATTATTATCTGGAACTATTCACAGACATAATTGACCTTAGTTTGGATTTGTGGGTGCTCAGTCTGATGATCAAATTTCTGTAAGCTTTTCAATTTGGGTATCCAAACATGGGAAATCCAATTTAGACCAAGTTCTAGCCTTTAATATATCTGAAGACATATGTACCCAAACTTCTCAAATAAATTCATAGCAGGATATAAATCAGGTAGTTAGAGGCATCCTTTTATCTGTTAGTGATTTCATCTTCCTTTTCAGTGATCCACATTTTCTTACAGTGGCAGTCTCTCCATAATCATGCAATGACCTCTTGAACCCATTCACAACATGTCTGCCAACATGCCCAATGTTGGTCAAAAGTCCCTCCACCTTAAAGTTATAAAATTTCAAATGAAAACACAGAGGTGCTCACTTTAGTACCCTGGGGATCAATGTTTGGCATTAACTAAATACTGGTATTTTTTATCTCTCTCTTCTCCCCCATCATCTTATTTCTAGATAGGTTACTAGAACATAACAACCTTTTGAATGATACTTTTGTGGGCTTTCTGGAAGAAATTGTTGTCTTAGAAAAATATGAGAGCAAAACTAGTACTGAGTACATGACTTATAATGATTACATGTGGTAATAAGAAGATGGAGCTCTAGTAAATGAGGCAGGTAGGAGAATAGTTTGTATGGTGTTCCTAGCAACACAATTC
Organism: Oxyura jamaicensis; assembly: GCF_011077185.1. Taxonomy (NCBI): domain Eukaryota; kingdom Metazoa; phylum Chordata; class Aves; order Anseriformes; family Anatidae; genus Oxyura; species Oxyura jamaicensis. The sequence continues at coordinate 25,964,299 of NC_048926.1, read as the reverse complement.
TCAATTTGGAGGCTGTGGTCATTACATGTATTCAGTAGAATATCATCTGATGAAGAAACAAATCCTTTCATCTTATAAAAAGCAATGGAGAAGGACTCTTTACTCAGGTAGATAATGATAGGAAAAGGGGTGATGATCTTAAAGTAAAAGAGGATAGATATAGACTAGACATCAGGAGGAAATTTTTCACTGTAAAGGTGGTGAGGCACTGGAATATGTTGCCCAGAGAAGCTGTGAATCCCCCAACCCTGGAGGTGTTCAAATCCAGGCCTTGGCCAACCTGATCTAGTGAGTGGCATCCCTGCTTATGGAAGGGGATTGGAGCTAGATTATCTTTAAGGTCCATTCCAACCTGAGCCTCTCGATTGTATAATTCCACTATATTCAGTGCTGTTGTATTTTTTGTTGCTGTTAACAGTGCTGGAAGGCACGTCGTGTTCGCAGAGGTTGAGGACACTTGCATTTTCTAGTCTGGAGAAAAGGAGGCCGAGAGGTGACCTCACTGCTCTCTGCAACTTCTCGAGGAGGAGATGTGGAGAGGGAGGTGCTGGTCTCTCCTCTCTGGTCTCCAATGACAGAACATGTGGGAACAGCACAAGGCTGCACCAGGGGAGGTTCATACTGGACATTAGGAAAAATTTCTTTACCATGAAGGTCGTCAAACACTAACAGGCTTCCTAGAGAAGTAGTTGATGCCCCATGCCTGTCGGTAATCAACAGGCATTTGGACAATGCCCTCAGCAATATGCTTTAAATTTTGGTTAGCCCTGACGAGGTCAGGTAGTTGGACTAGATTATCTGTGTAGGTTCCGTACAACTGAGCTGTTCTAATCTAATCTAATCCAATCCAATCCAGTCCAATCCAAGCCAATGCAATGCAATGCAGTGCAATCAAAATCTAAATCTCTTTACATCTCTTTCCTTGTATTCTGCTCTATTTTATATATTTGATATAAAGCAAAGTTAAAATTAGACCAATAACTTTTAAATTGGTAAGTAGATGATAAGATGAAATACAGCTACAATTCTTTGTAGAAACAATGATTAATTTATATCAAAATATTTAATCACTTATACAACAGTGGAAGTCAGAAATCTTTCAGGAGAACATTTCCTATATGGTGATTTCTGTCCAAATTTATTATTGCCTTTCACAAGTATTTCGATGTACTTTTTTTAAAAAAAGAGACATCTGTAAAATTCTAGTGCCCCATTACAAGTTGATTAGTTTGGGTTCTTAAAGCTATGTCACCCTAATGGTAAAATAAATGTGGCTTCTGGCAGATTTTTTATGCATGTTTTCTCATTCTGGGAACTAAGTATTATTAATATTAAAAATAATATCAGAGAAAGAAAACTAATTGAAGACCTGCAAAGGACAACCAGAAAAGTTATTCAAAACAAACATCGAATAAATGATATTTATTTGATGAGAAAGAAAATAATCTTTATACAGTTATTGTGAATATTGTGATGAAGTTAATAAAATGGCATTGGAAAAGGTTTGCAGAGCATTTTTAGATTTGTTTTGCAAATTATTTGACTGGATATAGTTTTATAATATAGATACAATCAGACATCAGGAATAGTGAAAAACAAACATCCTTCGGAAAGCCTGTGTGAAGTATCTAGTCATGTTGGTAAGCTGTTAGTCATGTGAATATTTAATTACAGCCCCCTATGTGAATAACTGATCACTGGGAGGAACAGAGTGTTTTAAGTCTGGCCTTCAAAGATTACATGATAATTGTGGGCTTGTGAGTGTTTATAAATCACCAAGATTATATCTCTTTGTGTGTAGGTGTTAGGTATAGCGAATTCAGATAATACTAGGATAGGTGGGAAAAAAGCCAGAGTTAGACTTATGCTTTCTCCAGCTGTGGCCACATTTGCTTCATAACAGAGGTTATTTGAAGATTTTGGATTTATGTTGGTGACTCATCTAGAATTTTAGATAAACCATTAGATCCCACCTTTTTCTCTGAATCATAAGTAGCTTAATGGATGGACACTACAGGCTCTTAGAACCTCACTGAATTTTGAAATGTTTAATAGGATTATATTTTAAATGAGACAGTTTTTTGGAACATGTTATTTGCACACACAGCCACCCATACACTTTAGTAGATTTACAGCTCAAATCTATGCCTGCCAAAATGCAAAATCTCTGCTAGTTTCAGTGAGATCAAGATTTGGCTCCCTATAATAAAGTATAAAGCAGCTCAAGGGTTGCTCTCCATTACACATAGCCTGCTCGTAATTTAACTGCAAACTGATGTGCCCTTCTCCTGGCTTGCTATAAAGCAGCTGGAGCAGGAGCTCATGACTGCATTTTGGATGTTTACAAAGTGGCTGTAACATACCAAGTAAGAAGGATAGCACAAAATCTCCTACTGGGAAGGGTGAAGATTGGGTGTGATGGCGCTTGCTTACAGCTTCATTGTGATTTCAGCCTTTACTTATATACATAAACATTCAATGATAATTTGGCTGCTACACTTGTATTAATTGCACTATCATGTTCATTTTTTAAAAACTTCCTTTTGTACTGAGAAAATAAGAATGATTAAGGTCTATAACTACAGTCAGTTACAATGCAGGGTTAAATGCCTGTTTTAAGCAGTCACCTTACTCTTATATCTGGAAGTGCTTAACAAAAATCTTACATTCTTTTCTGTATCTTTTGACTACTACAGTTTGTTGAAGTATTGCCATTAATTTCAATGTGAAGAGCCATAAATCTTAGCCTTCATGAAATTGCCTCCAGTTCCAGGTGATAAATAGATCTAAGGAGAGCAAGTAATTTTTATTTCTTTGGATGGAAAGGCCTTTTACAAAAGCAATGTTCAAAGAAGATACATTTCACTGCAGACACACTGATCCTAGTTTTCCCTCTTTGGACCAGTGTGAATCAGCTATTCCTCTGGTATCAATGGAGATTCTCCAGAGGAAAGTGACAGCAAGACGAAATTTAACTTTCATTTTTAAGAGCACAAGATTTTTTGTGGTCCATTGAGTGACCAGACGGTCCTGTCACAACATACTTGTGATACTCACTAACCTCATGAAGTCTATTTTTGTTCTGTTGTTTCATAGAGCATCTTTTATTTTAAGTGTTATTGTCTTTAATCTTATGAACAAGTAGAATGTGTTCTCAATACTGTTTCTGGCTTTTAAAAACACTACAATCTCATGTATTCTTTCTCAGTGTTAGCCTTTGGTAAGAACAGAGGAGAGAAGAGGGAGAAGACATTATTAATTCTTAAAGCATCAAAGCATCAAAAGCAACAGAAAATATGAAAGCAACAACAGCATTAATTCTTAAAACATCAAAGCATGAAATAATCATCAAATAATCATAGAACTGTAGAATATTCCGAGTTGGAAGGGACCCATAAGGATCATCAAATCCAACTCCTTGCACCGCACAGGTCTACCCAAAAGTTTAGACCATGTGACTTAGTGCACAGTCCAAACGTTTCTTAAATTCATACAGGTTGGTGCAGTGACTACTTCACTGGGGAGCCTGTTCCAGTATGCAACCACCCTCTCAGTGAAAAATCTCCTCCTGATATCTAGTCTGAACTTCCCCTGCCTCAGCTTAACCCCGTTCCCGCGGGTTCTATCGCTGGTGTTTATGGAGAATAGGTCACCTGCCTCTCCACTCCCCCTCGCGAGGAAGTTGTAGACTGCGAAGTAGAAGACGGGAAAGTGTTTTCATTAGGGCAACCTAATCTGGATCAGAAAGCAAAATAATTTGCTTTCTGATCCAGATTAGGTTGCCTAATGAAAATTATTTTGCTTTCTGATACAGATTTGGTTGCCCTAATGAAAATACTTCCCAGAAGGAAGTAATATAAATAAGTAAGTAAGTACATAAATAAATAATAAACAAACAAACAAATAAATGAAAAGATCCAGGAACTACAATCTAGAACTTTGCTTCGCTGAAGAAATAATAATAATAAAAAAAGGTACTAGAAACCTTTATATACGGATTTCTTGAAGGTTCAAAAAACATCAAGATGGTGCTGGAGGTAGAAAATGAGCTGGACAGCATTTTGAATTTTTTTATGCCTGGTGTTAAAAAATCAAGGAAAGTCTCCTAGAGTTGCTGAGGTGATTACAACAATTCCAGAAAACAAACAAACAAACAATCATCATCATCATCAACAACAACAAAACATGTTATTTAAATTAACTTAATCCAGAATGAGAAATGCCTGTGTGAAGCATATTTGGTATGTTTTCTGATGGTTATTTTCTTCCTTTACTTATAAAAACAAACAAACAAACAAAAACAAAAAAAAAAAACAAACAAACAAACAAAAAACACTTTATTGTATTCCACAGTCACCTACTTGCACTGTTGTGTTTTTTAGTATGGACCTACTAGTTAACACTCATTATTATTCTGTCTTCAGAATTTAAGTTGCTTATAGCTTGTTCTGATCCCTGATCAGATTATACACAGCTTCAAAGAATACAATATTTGTAATAAGAACCACCCCAAAGTCTTCTGTGGAATTTTTGTTTTTCTCAGGATTAATTTGTTTTCTCCCAGAAATTCAGTAGGACAAACACACTTTTATATTTGCTTGTTTTGAAAGATTTCAGAAAAGAAATAATGAATAAATAGCACTGTTCAAATATAGCCCCTTAAACTGGTTGTTTTCCACAATTCTTTGTAAAACTGGCATATCAGCTCACATTTCTTGTGTGATACGTTCCAGCTTTGTACCACAAATTATGCTTTTAAGTCTCTTCAGATGCTGAGATGGGACATAGGAAACTTTCAGTGATTTACATAGTTTGTCATTATTCCTTCAATATATATGCAAGGTTCAACACTGGGGTATCAAATGTTATGTGATTATGATACCTTCAGGAGAGCTCTGATTGCATGACTGAATGATCAAATTATTCAAACAATTAATTTACAGATTTTCAGTTGTAAGAGAGACTGTTGAGGATATCTTCATTGAAAAGATATTTGTGGCGTAATTTCATGACCTTATGTCATTTATCTAGTCTTAAACAACACACCTCAGAGACTGCAAGTACAAATGTGTAGCTACAGAAATATGGATTTGTTGCACATTCCCTAGACAGTTCAGTACTGGCTGTCAGGGAAAAGAAACAGGCATGTTACAATTTTTCTTTAGATGGAAACATGGTGTAGTTTATGTACTATATCAGCTGAAAGAACAGCTCTAAAACTGGCTTTCACCAGTCAGACATGTCACAACAGAAATTGCTTTGTTTTTGTTTTGTTTTGGTTTTGCTTTTGGTTTTGTTTTGTTTTAAAGAAGCAGATATGTGTAAGAAACAAAGCTCTGATGTTCAGAATGGAATACTTAATGTAACATACTAGCAACATAGGTTACTTTAAAGCAGTTTTTGCTATTCTGGATCATATCACCATGCTCATAAAGAGATTGTTATCCCAACGTACACTAACTTGTATTTATCAACTTTTACATTCATGTGGCTTATTATCAGCCAATAACTGAAAGTCGTGTGATATACTGTATTTTTAACAGCTCTCTTTCACTTTTATGGTTTTAAATAACTCACGCTGCTCTGAATTAAGTTCATGTTGGAATTCTTTAGTCAGTAAATTTCCTTCCTAGTATCTGCATGTCGTCTCCAATACTGGGGACAGCACATTTCAGTATAACTGGTGCTTTAATATGGCCTGTGCTGTGGGACCCTAAAAGAACAATCTTCTCCAAATGACAACATGGCAGCATCAGAAATCAGTTTAATGAGAGTAATCAAACTCATAAGTGATATGATGTTTGAATGAGAAGCAAATTTCAATTATGCTAAATATGATTAAGAAGTAATCTCAGTATCAATTAACTAGAATATGTACATAAAATACAATATATATATACATAAATCTATCTAGTTAGTAAAATAGTTTTATTTCTTCATTGCAGTGAAGAACAATGGAATTTATCTTGTTGTATATTAAGCCTTGATCCAGTAGAGAGTTACAGCACCAGTTGGGACTGTTTTAACTAAGAAGTATTCCCCAGAACTTCACATGGATATAGCTCTTAGTTAAGATCATGCAGTCATCCAGTAGAAATGCTCTTAGTATAATTTTTAGTGACAGAGATGTATCAACTACAGTTCTAATTATAAGTTCTACATGCAGTGCTACACCATCGTTCTTCATGTCTAAGGATTTCACATCTAAATAAACAAGACAGGCTAAGAAAAATAAAGGAAGCAGTGGCTTTAGGAGACAGTCTGTTAAAGCCAAGGTAACAGGTCAGCAGAAGACCCTGAACTAGGATTTAGGAGAGCTGTGTTAAAGGTTTCCTTCTTGTTGTCTTGGTTTTAGCTAGGAGAGAGTTAATTTTCCTCCCAGTAGCTGGTAGAGTGTTATGTTTTGGATTTAGGATGAGACTAATGTTGATAACACACTGATGTTTTACTTGTTGCAGAGCAGTGCTTACACTAAGCCAAGGACTTTTCAGCTGCTCTCTCTGTCCTGCCAGCGGGCAGGCTGGGGGTGCAGCAAGAGCTGGGAGGGGACAGACCCAGGACAGCTGACCCAAACTGGCCAAAGGGGTATTCCACACCATCTGACGTCATGCTAAACAATATATAGGGGTGGCTAGCCGGGGTGGGGGGCCGGCTGCTTGGGGATAGACTGAGCATCGGTCAGCGGGTGGTGAGCAATTGTACTGTGCATCACTTGTTTTGTACATATTATTATTATTATTATTTTCCTGTCCTAATAAACTGTCCCTATCTCAACCCATAGATTTCAGTTTTTTTTCTCATTTCTCTCCCCCATCCCAGAGAGGGAGGGGGGAGGGTGAGCGAACGGCTGTGTGGTGTTTAGCTGCCAGCCGGGTTAAACCACAACACTTGTCCAGAAAGCCACCCATTCCTGCCAATCAAATTTTGCAATTTAGACCCCGGTGAGACAAAAGTATAGAATTCTATGACAAGAAGGAGAGAGATGATGATGATGATTTTACCAAATCTGTATCATGACCAAAAGGATTCAGATATTAGTAGTCCTGCCGTTGGTTATCAGCTGATAACATTGCTCTTACTTAACATCATGTGAAGATTTATTTAGTGACTCTTCATCTTTAATTCTAGCAGAGGTAAAAGATCTTTTGATGAATGGCAGCCTTTACCTGTCACAGGTTTTGTTTTATGAGGCCATAGGAAAGCATGGTCTGAGGTATTTTATGTGTATGAGTCAGTACCATACATGCTGATTTAAAAAGGGAATTTTCATTTGTAAGAAAGAAGTGTCAGATTTTTCCCTTTCAGTGTCAGTGCAGTATTCTTTTTTTTTTTTTTTTTTTTTTTTTTTTCCTTCTCCCTGTATCTGTCACCTAAAACTGTAGTGAATTCCTTTGGTATACTTAAGTGCAATTTTCCTCCTGTTACTTATTTGAAATGAAGGAGTGCCCAAATGTCTCACTCAGGACAGGGTCCTGCTGTGTTAGATCACTGTGCATGCATGTAGTCTCAACTGTTTATGCACTGCATACAGTAGAATACTGAAATGCTTCAGGGCCTGAAGTAGGCTGATTGCCACAGCAGCTTGAAGATCCCAGTGGGTTCCTGACCGCTTGCTGAGGCTTAGCTCATAGAAATGTTAATTTCTATGCATTTTACATATATATTTTCTTAATTTCCCATAACCTGTCACATTTAAGTCAACAGAAATACTTGCAAGATTGAATCCATAATAAAGGTAGAGCTTGTACAGAAGGAGCATATAGTAAAACCTCTATTCTATGAAACTTTTAACTTTGATTCCAAGAGAAATGACATAAATCTTTGCTGGTTGCTATTGTTAGTCATGGTTCAGTAGACATATACAATTGTATTTGTATCCTGAAAAAGAAAAGGAGAAAAAAATTAAACTGATGTTTCATTGACAAATATTAAAAGTTCACGTTAAAATAAAATCCAACCAAAACCAAAACAAAACAAAAAAAACACAAACAAACAAGAACAGCAAAACAAAAAAGCAACAACAAAAATAACTCCAAAACCAAAACAGACACCATCCTGCAATATTTTGTTACAGACTCAGATTTATTTGTCTTGTACTTTTAAAACCAGAATGGAACAGGTAACAGGAAAGATTGTAGGGTCTGCCTGTTTCAATTCACTTATGAACTAATGTTTCTAATATATTGTTTGTTTTCTGTCCACCTAGAAATGATGTCTTTGCTTTTTGTCCAGTAGGCAGAGGAATGTAATGCATACACAGTCAAATTCCAGAATCATTTGTTAGTAGAATACCTCGTGTTACTGGGTCTGTGGTAGCTGTAAATGAATCTGTCCAGACGTGTCATGTACTCACTGCAGGAAGCTGACAGAACAGCAGATGTCATAAGCTTAATTGAATATGTAGAAAGAGTAAATATTATGTATGATACAAAAGAGTACTCCTGAGGGCAAATTCAGGAAGCTCTAAGACATCAGATCCAGGAGCAAGGAAGACAGAGACTGTGTGAAATTCTCAGGCTTGAGAGGTGTTATTTACATCAGAGATGCCTGAGTGCTGGTCATTAACTCAGGGTGTCTTTCACACTGATGGGGATGTAGACCTGCTTCCTGCCAACCTGCAGTGGGGACACATTGGTGTTCGGAATTTTCTACTGTCATACAAGAAAATACTCCTCATGGATAGAAAATAGACCAAGGAACCACTAAACAGTTTTTCTTAAATGATGCCTCATCTTTCCACTAAAACCTTGCAAAACTCACCCATTTATTCTCATATATATGCTACTGCTTCAGGATCAGCTTAACCCGGTTTGAGACAATTGATTCAGTCACTGGTCCAACTGAAAACCCATCAGGCTTTGGTGTACTTTTCTTGAATTTCCAGGATTACTCTTCAGTCAGAGCCACTCACTAAGCCATCTTGCAGACAACACCATTGGGGGGGAAGTGTCGATCTGATGGAGGGTAGGAAGGCCCTGCAGAGGGACCTTGTCAGGTTGGGTCAATGGGCAGAGGCCAATGGGATGAGGTTCAACATGGCTAAGTGATGAGTCATGCACTTTGGTCAAAACAACCCCATGCAGCGCTACAGGCATGGGACAGAGTGGCTGGAAACTGGGATCTGGAGGAGACTCAGGGGAAACCTTATTGTTCTCTACAACTACCTGAAATGAAGTTGCGGGGAGCTTGAGGTTGGCCTTTTCTCACATATAACTAGTGGTAGGATGAGAGTGAATGGTCTCAAGTTGCACTGAGGGAGGTTCAGATTGGAAATCAGGAGACATTCCTTCTCAGAAAGAGTAGTCAGGCATTGGAATGGGTTGCCTATGGAGGTGGTGACATCAGCGTCCCTGGGGATATTCAAAGAAAGGTTGAACATGGTGCTTAGGGACATGGTTTAGTGGGTGGCATTTGAGTAGGGTGATCGTTGGACCAGATGATCTTGGAGGTCTTTTCCAACCTTAATGATTCTGTGATTCTATATTCCAAATAAGCCCAGGTCCCTGCTCTTCTGCCTTGGTCATGTCTTGACAAAGAGATTTTACTTCTGTAGACAAAAACCTTGTGTTTATTCTTTAGTCTACCTGCCTGTTCCCTGTGAAATGCCTCTAAACCTCTCCTGCAAATCTCCCTTTCTCTAATGCAGATGGTAAAGAAGAAGGTGGCGGCTGTAGTAGCCCTTTCTTAGTGGAATCTTAAGGTAAATTTTAAAATAATCTTGAATCCATCCCTTGTGTACTTGTGTAGAGAAATGTTCCTATTTTAATTAGACAGACAGCATTAAATGGATTGCAAGGGCATTTTGCTATCATTCTTGCCTGGGTTGCACACATAGCCTTTTATTTTGTCATCACATGAATTTTTTTTAATCTTTGTTTTCCATGTGTACTGTACACAGACAGTTTAGTTTATTAGCAAGAAGGTGCTGTTTTCTAACAGAGGATGCATTTTTCTAACACAAGGATTACTGAAAGGGACAGAAAAGTAATAGGTATTTCTTTTCTATTTTTCTATTTGTGTTTCACACTTGACAGCACTCTATGCATAGTTCATTCTGGTTTTCCCCTGGGTCACTAATCAATAAGTCAGTTTCCTTTGCAGTTTGAATCTTTTACTGAACAACAGAGGAAAATAAAAGCATTTTAGAGTGTAGGAAATCGTGTATACAAACTCACAAATATTAATAGGAAGAATTAAAGGCAGACAACGTGTCAGAAGTCACTTACAACCCTGCAGAAACCACAATCTAGGCATGTGCAGAGTACAAGGCAAGGGATGGGGGCTGGTTGTATCTGCTTGTTACCCCACTTCCTTCTACACATGGGTATAGTTGTAGTTTAATGCATTTTGGAGAGATAAACCCAATTACTGTATTCATTAATAGAACTGGTGGAATATTTGCTCATTTTGAAAAGTAATTTTAATACAAAGCCCTATCTGCTGTCTTCACCTTCTCTTACGTCTTTGCTTTGGTAATACCACTGTATTTGTCACGTTGCACATGAGTGGAATTGCTTGTAAATGTATAAAGTCATAAAGGAGGAGCTCTTAATGTTCTTTGTTCATTAGTGGGTATTAGCATCCAGTGCGACAAAGTAATAATATCACTTATAGTCTTTGATGCCACAGCGTTAAAAGTGTTAGAGATAACAGTAATAAACATGGTAACCTGCTAGTGTTCGTAGAATCTAAGTCCAAGAAGGAGTTCAGAGAATATCTAGTTTATCCATTTCTCCCAAGACAGAGGAATCATCCTGAAACAGATTTTTTTGTGACTTTTTCTTAAAAGGCATCAATGCTGAGGATGTCACCATCACCCAAGGCAGTCTGTTCTGATGGTTCGCTATTCTCATAGCCAGGTATTTTTCCGCTCAGTAGGGTGAGTCCCACCTATGAGCCCCCTTCTCCCACTTTATTTTTGGCCACCTAGATACATCAACATGTGGTCTCTGCACGCGGAGTGCACGCAACCTCTCACTGTTGCTGAGAAAGTGCTCAGGGCACACGCTACGGGAGAACAGCAAGGAACAAGGATGCTGTGGTCCTCGGGTGGCTACCGGGCCTGCTGCAACCCTTAAGAAACACACCATTTCGCACATCCTCCCCTGTTGTCTCTTTCTGAAACCCCATCTTCTGGAGCAAAGTGCGTGCGGGGGTGTCACTCCCTCCCTTTTTTCCTTCTACCAGCAAAACAGGGCTCGCTCCTGTCTCCCTGCCACCTCGCCCGCGGTGTGGGGGCAATTCCGTGCCACCCTTTCCTCCGGCCCAGATTGCTGCCTGCAGGGGGGTCTCCCCCTCCCCATCTCCCCCACGCCTTCCTTCCACCGCCGCCGCCGGCTGCCGGCCCCCGCGCCGCGCCTCCGCGCCGCTCCCCCTGCCACCGGCACTGCAGCACAGGCTGCGCTGCAGCGCCCAGCTCCATTCCGCCCCTCCTCCGGCCCGTCACGCTCGGCGGCACCTGCGGGAGGCTCCTCGCTCCCTCCTTCCCTCCATCCCTCCCGCAGCATCACACCGCCAGCGGGAGGCAGGAGGCGGCGGGCAGCGACGGGAGCCACCGGGAAGCACCGGTAAGTGGTGGTGATGCTCCGGGCAGCGGGACTGCTGCTGCTGCCGGGCAACTTTTCCTTCTCTATTTTTTTTTCTTTCATTTATTTTATTTTACTATTATTATTATTATTTTTCTTTTCTCACGCTTGCGGCAGGGGAGGACTTCAACTTTTCCACAGGACGTAAGAGAGGGTTTGTTGTCTGCAAACTGGGACTGGGGGGGAGCTCTGCTTTGGGCAGGTCGGGTGTTAAAGGGAGTAGGGGGATGCCTGAGTCTTCCCGGCTGCCACTCACTTCACCTGTATCCAGAGATTGCTTGCCTTTTTATTTATTATTTTTTATTTTTATTTTTTTATATTTTGCACAGAGACCTGGTCACACAGATGCGAGGCTGTGTATCTCATCTCGGTTTTTTGAAGCTGAGTAACATATTAAGGCTAACACAACTTTTACACACTAGGGGAGCAGAAACCAGGGGGGTTTAGGTTTGCAGAGACTCCAGATGCTTGAAGAAAACAAGCCTGCAAATGTCATAGTGGTACGGATGGCAAGGAAAATCAAAGATGCAGGAGGCGAGTAGAGATTCCAGCTCCTTTGGAGCCAGCACTTTCTAAAATGTGTTCAGGAGGGAAGAGGGAGCAACAGAAATGAAAAAAAAATATATAATAAATAAATAAAAAAAAGAAAGAAAATAAACAGTTTGAGTGCTTTGGAAAACTATGTTCCTTTTCTTACTGTAGGCTGCCTGTAAGGATCGTGATTCGCATTGACTATGCTGGGAGAATAGTTTAACACTCACCATCCGTAAGGGGAAGGGGGGGACTCCCTTAGAGGTTCAGGAAAGGAGCTTTCCAAAGCACACAAAGTTACTGCTTTCCTACCACTTTGGGGATTTAAATTCTGAGAGGTGTCCAGGCAGTACATGCAAAGGAAGCATGGAGTTGGTTTCTTGGACAAAATCCTTATTGAAGTCCAGGTCCTGCGGTTAGGAAGACTAATGGGATAGTGAGGG
>NC_048926.1:25950220-25951640 GCF_011077185.1 Oxyura jamaicensis | reverse complement strand
TGCAGGACAGAAGAGCCTGAGAGATGCAAAGAAAAGAGCCAGTCTGGTAGCCCTGAGCAGTGGCAGGACACTCCAGGGACCTCAGGGCGAGGCGACACAGGGGTAATTGAGCATGGAGGGCACTGATAAGTCTTGGGTGCCTAAACTTGTGAAGCACCGTGGGTGCACAGTGCATGGGGGCGAGAGTGGGAGCTGAGTCATGGGGCTGGGGTTGCCACAGCACATCTGTGCAGAAGGGGGGGGGGGGTTGGGGGGGGCACGAGGAGAGAAGTAAGAAATGAGGAAGATGCATATAAAATAGGCAGGGAGGAGGGAAATTGTCTCATCAAAAGATGTTGAGATCATCCAGAGGCTCCTCAGTGATTCATAGTATCCTGCTCTCCTTCCCTCATAGAATTAGGATGCTGCTGAGTGTATCTCTGATAGGGATGGGGGGATTGCAGTGGTTAGTACAACACAAGGGAAACCTACCCAGACAAACACAATTGGTACTGCTGGTACTTGGGCTGCATTGCACTGCAGTGCAGGGAGCTCACAGCAACTTCTGCCTTAGGAAAGAGGGGGAGAAGCTAGACCAATCTGTAGAGGTGGCACAAACCATGCCAAAGACTATTGCCTTGTGAGAGAATTGTGGATAGTATTAGAAGTTGAACCATAAGGAGATTTTGGAAGGAACTTCCTGATGAATTTACAATTAACCACAAAGGATTTCAAGAAAAACAAACAAACAAACAAAACTAAAACCAAATAAAGTTCTCCGATTAGAAACATTGTGAATAGTATACTTATGTTGGAAGTGTTTTTCTTCTGAGTTCTCTAAGGGAAAGAGCCCTGGTTCACTATGCCATATGTCCTTCTGAATTACTGAAGCTTTACAATGGATTTTTGTTTCATGGATTGAGGTCCTTGCAGGAAGGAAAACTATATTATGGTGTTTTGTATAATATTCATAATTTTCTCTGTAACTAAGCATTTTTTTCAGCATTTTCATAAAGAAGAAGGCACCGTGATAAAGCGGAGACTCCATTCCTTCCCCCTCACCTAATAATTTTCTATAATTTTACTGAATGATAGCTTACCTTAAACCATTTCTGTTATTATTTTGCATGTATTTTCCTTCCTTCTTTCTTTCTTTTCTCTCTTTCTTTGTTTCTTTCTTTAAACATCTGTTTTTGTAATGTGAGAACAGGAAATGTTTATTTTCTGAATTCCACAGGAACATAGAATTCTCTAAATATAGTCATATGTTCCAAGTGGACTTAAATGCATGTATTTGGAGGAAAGCTTCCCATAGGCCAACTACTGACAAAAACAGTCTGTCAATTAATGTTATTGACACACATGGTGCCTCCAAACATCTTTAAATAATGTTAGAAAGAAAGAAAGAAAGAAAGAAAGAAAGAAAGTCAGCAAGATCAAT
>NC_048926.1:25942782-25950120 GCF_011077185.1 Oxyura jamaicensis | reverse complement strand
AAAGAAAGAAAGAAAGAAAGAAAGAAAGAAAGAAAGAAAGAAAGAAAGAAAGAAAGAAAGAAAGAAAGAAAGAAAGAAAGAAAGAAAGAAAGAAAGAAAGAAAGAAAGAAAGAAAGAAAGAAAGAAAGAAAGAAAGAAAGAAAGAAAGAAAGAAACCCGCAATGGTTCAATGTCTATATTTCTGAAGCTGTATTCCTATTTTTAATTCAATAAAGATGGCCCTGAATATCAGCGACACAGGCAAGACATAGGCTTTCTCTAATGGCAACTTGATGTAAAATCACGTCATTGCATTCTGAAAGAATAGATTGTTATTTGGACAAATGAGGTCAAGATAAAGTGTTTACTGATTCTGTATTTCAGAACTCGAGTTAATTTTTAATAATAGTAAAACACAAGAGTGCTGTTTTTTTTTTTTGTTTTTTTTTTTTTCTCCTCAGTTCCTAAGACCAAGCAAGAAAGATGTTTGCAACAAAGGAAGATCACATGAATCATTCAATTATATGTGTAAAATACAGTGTTATAAGTTATCACAGGTGACATGTTATCACAGGTGACAACATGAAATATGTACTGAGATTTTATGTACCTGTTTATGTAAGATTGCATAAGTTGCTTGCACTAATGCCTGACGTCAAATGAATTTTTAAAATTATGGGTCCAAAGCACAGAGGACAAATGTTTATCCACAGTAGTCCTGGTCCTCCTTGTTAAAATCAGCATGAATCATGTTGTAGATTTCAGTTGGAAGCCGAATGAATCCAGCTATATAATTACATAATATATGTTGTATGAAAATAGTATTAATGGATTTCACATTCTCAGATATATAAAAGTTGTTTTAGCCTCAGAGGCAGATCACCTGGGCTGCATGTTGCTGCGAATCTTTGCAACCCGTATGCGTCACAGGATGCATATCAATGCCTGCTTAAACAAAAGCTCATCAATTAGATTAAATGTGTTTGCAAACCTATGATAGGGAACCCACAGCTGCTGCCACCACCCTTGTATTATGTAGTGCATAATATTTTCATCTTAGAATAGATCAGCGTCTTTTTAAAAGTGATACAGGGGGCTGAATTTAGAGCTTGTTTTCTTTTAAGTGTTTTTAAGCAGCTAAATGGAAAAAAAATATTTGAAATTGTGCTTAAAGTATTGACACCAGTAAGAACACAGATATTTAAATTTCTCTTCAAAATTAGCAGTGTTTCAGTTTTGAATTAAATGGGATAGATTCTCTATTATCTGCATTGCAAAACATGATGGGCCTTTTTTATTATTATTTTTTATTTATTTATTTATTTTTCCATAGCTGCAAAAACAACTGTAACAGGCTTTTAATTTACTTTTGATTTTGTGTATTGCTATGTTGTTCTTTCAGAGGCATTCTAAACATGCAAAGTAACTATTTTCCTGTAAGTACATAGGTTGGCAGCCTGTGATGCGCTAGTCAGGCTTGGTCTCAAAATACCATTTTTATGTCAGTGAGAGATAAATATGTACACATTTAATACCATCAAAAGCTGATTTCTTTAGTATGATTATTATTGAAATGTCCCATTTCTAAAAAAAATCAGATAGGGTAAAGCAACATAAAACATGTAATTTCCTTCTCTGTGGCTTGAACCCTCAGCCAACTTCCCCACCCAGAAAGGCTACTAAATGTTTAAATGCTGCAGGCATAACAGATGAGTTGCTTAAAATGTAAAACAGTTTACTAATTAAGATATTGTGATATTGTTTCGTTCCCAAGACTGGACCCTTACCTTTGTCCGCATTTCTGCTGAGCATCTGCTGACAGCGAAGCGTCAATACACATCAACAAAACATCAGATTTTCACTATTGGATGGGCATTCCTTCCAAGTATTTCTAACTGAACTAAAAATGCACAATGTCGAAAACATGAATAATACCTTATATGTCATGTTGCCGTTCCAGCACACGGGGTATATAGCTTCATATTGATCTGAGATTCATGAAAAATATGGTGTTGCTGCAGCTTCATGTTAGTTTGCCAGAAGCAAGATATTTTTAAAACAAAGCATCATCCCTGTAGCTGGCTATCTCCTTCTTAGCAGACTGTTTTTGCGGTCTTTGACCTGTGGGTCTAGTTATGTGCTTTGCTCTAGGACAGTAGTCTACATGTGCACATGTAGGTTTTTGACTGAAAATACAAGTTACAATGAATACAGTTGGTAGAAGCACAAAACCATCCTATAATCTTTTTTTCCCCATTAATACCAATACAAGTTGTATGTAGGGAAGAGCTCTGGGAAATGCATCGTGGAAGCTGATTATTTAGAAATACAGGTAACCACCAATCCCAGAGGTGACTTTGCTTGCAGCATCTGATAATGCCTCTGGGTCTTTAAGTGACACCATTTTCATGCCATGTAAAGCTGGAGAACAAACTTCCCTTTCTGTAAGAGTAACAGTGCTAATCCCAAGAAGCTGTTTTTGGAGACTGTATTTCCCCCATGTTAGCCAGACATTGCTGCAACCTTACAAAACAAGTGGTCCTCCAAGCCACTCCTAAGGCAGAGAAATGAGTGGTTCCTTGGAACAATGCTTCCATCTGGAAGTATTTACCCTCTGACACAGGTTTCTGTTATTTCTTTTTTATCTAGATGGGTTCTTTTAATCCTGCCTCTTTGTCAACTGACTGTATGTCTCAGATCCTTCTTGTCTGTAAAAACAGGACTAAATTCATATTTATTTTCATTAAAAAGCAAGGCACTTTAAAATTCCATCATAAAGTATATCTAAGCACTACCAACAATAAAGATAAGATCAACAGTATATTTTTCCATTTCCTGATCATGTTAAAAGATCCCTGAAGGGCATTTGTAATCTCTTTCCTGTGTAGATATGAAGGCAACAGATATTATTTTGATTTTTGCTTTTTAATGCTCATTCAAAGTAAATTGCTTGGTACAGTTTATAGAAGATCTGATAGCACAGGCTTGTTAGCTCTCTTTGAGGGGATTTATGGATCTGTGAATGATTGGGGTGCTTCTTCACAAGGCAGACTTTGTTGGTCCTGAAAAGGAAAGGTAAGATGAAGTATTGCAATGGTCTCCTGTCGTTCTAGAAAATGCATGTACTTTATTTTACAGAGCAAAGTTCTCTCTCTCTTTTGGGCTTTTGCTTTTGGTCAATGTTGTGGGTGTCTAGACATTAACTCGCATGAGCTGGACTCATTGTCTTTCTTGAAGTGTAGCTGGTGCACTTATCTTTATAACATTCTTTCTCAGTGCATGAGCAACAGCTGATTTTCAAATAACGCAGCAGTTATTTGCTTTCAGTTTTCTTAAAAAAAATCAAGCTCTGACGATAGGGAGATCATCAAAGAAAAATGCACATTATGTCAGACAAATGACCAATACTCTCATTACTGGGTCTGGAAATCTTGTAACCGTGATCTGTTCAGGATAAAACCACAACATTAACAAAGAAGGAGTATTAAGGCTTATGAAAGCCTCTGCTATGCATATGGAGCCTGTCTTTCCCTCAGTATGGCTTCTCATCACTGGCTGCAGAATACTGTAAATGAAACAAAGATGTTTACAATAGCTGGTTTCTGTTGCCATCTAGTAAATCAGTATGATGCTCTGAATGAACCACAAACATGACTGAGATTATCATACAGTGTGGACTGGGATGCAGGTAGATTACCCTTCATTCAAACCTAGTTTAACATTTGCAGGAGATTTTCTGCACAGTACTGCTGCAAACAAACAATGGAGTAATTCACATTTGAAGGGGATCCTTGAGGTCATTTTGTCCAGTCTACTTCTAAAAGCAGGACCAACATTTATAGTTAGATAAAGTTTCTCAGGGCTTGTCCAGTCACGTCTGTGTATCTCTTGGAATGAGAATCTCAGAGCTTTCTGTGCAACCATTCCAATTCTTTACCACCTTCACTATGAATTTCATTTCTATTATAAAGTGTCAGTGAGAGAAGCAAAATTGTCCATACAAATATTGATGTAATTTTAAAGCAGAAGGGAATAATTATTGCTGGTGAAGCTGTTGATAATACATCCTGGGGCATTGTTATCCTTCATCACCACAAGGTTCACAATAGCAGTATAAGTTAAACTCGGGTCCATTTTGTCATAATACCTACATTGGCAAAGAGAGGCCTTTAATTTTTCTTGTAGAAAACATTTTCTCTCTTACAAAGATGTCACTGTGCTTCATTTTGGAGTGTATTAATCCATGCAGAATATTTTGAGACATGTAATACTGAATGCCTATAAACAGCATGAAGATAAGCTATCAAGTGTGTGTAAGGGCTCAGTGTCAGTTTCCAAAGATTTCTTCTACAGGTGTTTGCATCTCAGTTGTGAGAGGAGGAAAACAATATGAAACTATTACGATTCTATGTACATACATTTATTCACTAACTTAAGCCCCAATATACACCTCAGAAACTCCAAAGAGTTGAACAAAATGACATTCTGTGTGAGTTTGGCTCAGAATCTGTCAGTATAGAGATTTTGTTGGATAAAAAGAGCTATATAAATTAATGATCTCCGGTAATTTTCTCTTTGATTCTGAATAATGTCATAACTACTTTGACAATTAATAATTTGACCAGAAAATATATATCCTCCTAATATTCCATATACTAAGAGATACTTTAAATTTGCATTTAAACAGAATTTACATGATTAGCCAAGGTAGATATTGTCATGGTAATAGTCACAGAAAAACCCAGATGGATGTGTTTCTCATTACAATAAATAATAAATAATAATAAAAACACTTTGTGTCTATGGGTCTATATTTATAAAAACTTATAAAGGTTATAAAAGCATACCTTCAGTTTTAAAGAGGAAAAAATATTCTTTCTAAATGTCCCTTTTCATCCTCTTGTATTTGTTTATTACACCTAAAAGAATAAAGTTGAAAATTACTAAAAGAAGAATGAAATTTAGAGGAATTAAAAACATTTTCCTGTACATTTTATTCTTTGCACACTTTTCATATATAGCTGTTTTCACAGATATCTTGTAATTTAGAAACATTCTTCATTCACAAAGATCTGAAGTAAATATAGGAGGAAAGCATAAAAAATGGTGATATATTGGCAATCACTTTCAAATGTTTCTAAAAACAGAATAATAGAATCACATAATATTGTTCTCATTGATGGCATACCTTTTGTCCCATTTGCCATGATTGTCTCATGTGGCCTTATTAGAATTTATGAGGTGTTACTCCTTTTGCTTGCATAATATGACTATTTCTATGTAAGATTCAGAAAAAAAAAAAAAAAAAAAAAAGTTTTCCATATAGCATAACCACTACATGGAGTGAGTAGTGAGTAGCTGGAAGAATAAAAGTTTTGTAGCATAACAGTTGTTTTTTAAATTTAAGAATATACATTGTAAAGAAGGAATTTCATTTGATATGTACATTTTTATATGTCATTACTGTGTAAAAAAAATGAAAATACCAATTCAAGAATATCAAGAATACTCACCTCTTCTAAGCATACACAAAATTCAGATCTTTAAATGAGTTGAGATATACACATTTGCATAGAGAGAGAACGGTTCCTATGGCTGACAGCAAGTGAAACATATTTCATTCATAATACATTCTTTGGTGTTCTGAACAATCAAATGAGTCTCTGATTAAGATACCAGTACTTGAACATCTTGAACCAAACAATAGCAAATACACGGAGATTAAAAGACAATTGCATCAGCATTGTTCTCTGTGTTTGCTCAGATAAACTACAAGGCCAGAAAAAATAAATATACCAATCATCCAAACATAGTTTTGGAACCAATATAAAATAAAATGGGTGTTAATCAGATAAAATGTGTCGTTGTGAAAGAACATTATTTATCTGGCCCTATGTGGAAACAGTAAAACATACTCCTACCTTGAGAACCTTAATCACTAAAATCAAAATCAAAATAGCATAAACATCTCCTACAGTATGTGCTAGAGTTATGGCTTGGCTATTCACTCTCTGGCCATGCAGTTGTCAGTTCATGGAGAAAGAACTGTCCAAGATGTGTCCAATGTGCTATTCATTATTAGTCTATAAACAACCCTAACACTAGGTATTGGATACCTCACATCCTTCCCTGGCTCTGGCTGGGATAGAGTAAATTTTCTTCCTTGTATCTGGTACGGTACTGTGCTTACAATGAGAACAATGCTGCTAACATGCCGATGTTTCAGTTGCTGAGTTGTTGCTTATGTTAAGTCAAGGACTTCTTAGCTTCTCATGCTGCCCTGCCAGTGATGAGGCTGCGGGTGTACAAGGAGCTGGGAGGGAGACACAGCCAGGACAGCTGGCCCAAACCATATGGCATCACACTCTACCATAAAATAGACGGAATTGGCTGGGGAGGCTTCTGTTGCTTGTGGACTGGCTGGGCATTGGTTAGTTGGCATCTCTAATTTTTCTGCCCCTTCTTTAAACTGTCTTTATCTCAGAGATTAAAGGATAATGGCATGTGTTCTTGTACATATTTTTTTTTCTTTTCAATCCTCTCTCCCATCCCACTGCAGGAATTAGGGGTGAGTGAATGCCTTTGTTGTGCTTAGCTTCTCATTGGGTTAAACCACAACACCTCTTCCAGGCAGTTTTGTTTGGAGTGCTGATTTATTTTGTACTGACTTTGTAGAGATAGTGAGACTCCCAGAAATTCTCCTCCAGTTCACTTTTAACATTGAATAATCACGCATTGCACTTTATTTCTGTTGTAAAACAGCATTATAATTTAGATTAGAAAACTGGAAGAACTTCAACATTTTCTGATACATCTTTCAAATGAAGTGACTAAGGAGCAATTCAAGAATGACCCATGTCAGGGTGCCTTTTATTGTACCAAATCCTTTCTTTGGCTTATCAGTCACTTTAGAAAATATTAAGGTAGTCATACCTTTGACTTTTCAATATTTGTGAAATTTAAGGAAACCTTGCTCAAATCTCTTTCTGGAATTGCAATTCATTATAAGTAAATAAATAAATAAAACCCTCTGAGTCATGGTTATTTCTCATATTTTTTTCTCTATCTTGCCAAATTCTGTTCTCTTTATAAGGAGAACTGAATTGCCACTTGTGTGATGCTCCTTCTTTGACATAGAAAACTTTCTATGACTTTGTAATAACGTATAAATGATACATATAATCTATACAGTACTTGGATAATCTTACCATCTGAGATACAGTGAAGACTGTGTAGAGAGAGATGATACATAAGCCTTAGTAATACTGAAGACAAACTTCGCACCCGGAAGGGTTTCTGTTTAACCTCCACTCTTCCTTCCTTCCTTCCTTCCTTCCTTCCTTCCTTCCTTCCTTCCTT
>NC_048926.1:25889463-25942772 GCF_011077185.1 Oxyura jamaicensis | reverse complement strand
TCCTTCCTTCCTTCCTTCCTTCCTTCCTTCCTTCCTTCCTTCCTTCCATTTAGTAAACATTTATCCTTCGTATGCTCTTTTAGCATAATATAGAAGTTTCCTTGTTATGACCAGCTGTACAAAATAATTAAGTAGAATGGCACTCTGGGTAGAGAAAATGTTTCTTTCAGGGGAATTAGGCATCTCTGAGAAGAACAAATGCTTGCTAATTTTGGTATTTATAGTAACAAATGGGTTTGGTGAATCCCTGCTCTACAGTCCAGAGGAAGCAAAGCTATTTCCATTATTTGAGAAACTGTGGATGTGCCTCATAACAGCTTTGTAAACATGTAGAGTTTTTTTTTTTTTTTTTTTTTTTTTTAAGATCCAGGCAAGTGTTAAAAGCACAACTGAAAAACACTCTTACCTGTTGGTTTAATAGTTCTGTAACAACACAGAGTGGAAGGGTTATACACTATGGCTGTGAATTTTGCTGTTGAAATGTGGAGGTCAGGAGGCAAAGAGCACATGCAGCGGGCAGAAAAAGTATGCTGATTCAAATTCCTGTGAAATTTTGAATTAAATTAAAAGCTGCCTTTCCTTTACAGGAATGCCCCTTGTTCTCAGGGTGCAAGCAATGAGTAACCCAGCACTACAATTTGCATTACTATAATTTTTTATTTTTATTTTTTCCAATGGAGGCTAATACACATGCATTCAAGGAACTGAGCACTTAATCAACGTGATGCATATCCTAAGGCCACTAAAATGTGATGATTTTAAAAGCTAATTGTAGGCTATAATCAAGAACTAATTGGGTGATGAAGCAAGATTTTTTTTTAATTGCTTTGCTTATTAAATTTAAACATTTATGACATCTGATTTGTGTGTGTGTGTTTTATTGTTTTTGTTGTTGCTTTCCAAAAAGGGAAAATGACTTTTAGAGCTTGGTCGCTGTGTTTTACTGGGACTTAATTTATTTATTTTGCCTACATTAAAGTTATGTGTTTATACAAACACAGGTGAATTTTTTGTTCTTATACTCTCTACAGAATATTGAGTATATGCTTCCCCCAGCCATGGAGTAGGCAAGAGTACTGCTTGCAGCAGGAAACCAATTTCCATTATTAGTCAGCTGGCACTGGTAGTGTATAGAACATTTTCTGTCCTTGAATCCAAAAAATTGGTATGAGTCATCTAGGTGCCCTCTTGTGGGTGAGTGAGGGAGTCTTAATGTCTCTTTGGAATAAGAAAAGTGATAATAATAGGCCAAGCCTGAAAAGAAGAAAGATGGAAATACATTGGTATTAGTAATGTGGAACATTTAAATACTTCGCAGCCCAAGTGCTACAGGAGACATCAGATGAGTCTGCCAAGTGTGACTGGTGGTACTTCAATGAGCTTTGAGAGTGTGTGTAACTGAGGTGTTGATAAGGAGATGGTCCACCTTATCTGTGGCATTCAGGGGACATTATTGATGTGGCACTGTTTCCCTGATTTACTGATACTAGCAATGAGTTTAGTTATACTGAAAGCACAAGTGAGCGTGGTACCACTAGGCAGTCCTATATTTGAGTCAGCTTGAGTCAGTATTGGTTTTATTCAAGAGCAATATCAGTAAAGAGCCAAGGTGCAAAACAGGGATAGCAATTAATTGAGTTGGAGACAGAAACTCAAAGTAAATGCCTTCAGACTACAGCTCAGCAAGGGTGGTGACTTCTTTACATATGAGGTGTCAGAGAGCAAGAACGTTGTGGCTGCAAATCTAGCACAGATAAAAATAACTTGGTGAAAAGCTTAGAGAAATTTGGGGAATGCATATATGTTAGGGATTGAACCACTATGGAGTTCAGGAAATTACCAGATAGTTTCTGTTTTGTAGCATATATTCTTGAAATATGTTCTGTTTTCCTGACAGGCACATTAGGTGCTCTAAATACTACTGATACTCCATTTTTTTAAAAAAACATGGTAGTAACATGAAAAAGTAAACAAGCCTGCTGTGTACTCTCTCTCCTAAATGTTTGTTTTGTCTAATTGTACTGAACTTTGGAGATTAGAAGGGAATCATTAAACTGATCTGTCTACCTTTCTGACTGTCTAAACTGACTGTCTACCTTTCTGTCTGCCTAAAGTACTATAGTCCCCGTTGCTATAATAAATACTTTTAGAAGGAAGACATATATTAAAGAACAAGTTTTTTCTTTTTTAATTTTGTTTGTTTTGCTTTGTTTTAAGATTATGCAAGTATTGCTCATCTTTCCCTCTGTAAAGAAAAGTTTTTCCTCATTTTTATTGCATTTCCTTTTCATGGAATCCCTTTTAAGGGGAATTAAGAAAGGAGAATAATTTATATATTCACTCTCAGAAATTGATAATGTTAATATATGTTGTTTTCCCTACAGAGCCATGATGTTAATAGGTTTTCCTAGTGTGATCCAAATCTAAGATTCAACCAATTGAAGACTCACAACATCACCCCTTCCTGCCCTTGCCTTATGTTTGATAGAATATCGTATGCTTTGATAATATTTTGAATAAGTTAGCTGAATGGCAGCACAGGATATCAAACCCATGGTCCCCAAGTGCTCCAGCTTCCCAGAGATATTGTTCATTCAGCCTTCTGTTCTTTCAAGAGTTTCCTTTCAATGATGTTTTTCTCCTTATGCATTCACTTATAATTTAAAAAGGATAAATATTAACAAATTCATAATCCCATTTAATATTAAAAGTTTTGCAGATTTTTTTTTCTTACATGTTTTTAGCATGTGCTCCTAGTAAAATGTTAAAGATATTAGTTCTATAAAACGTGGTACATATTCTGTATAAATCCCAATGGCTTCAGTGAGAGCATTTTAATTAGTTCTAATCCAGTCCCAAATGTTCACCATTATCATCCCTTGCAAACAGCCTTTTCAGACTTGAGGAATGTGTTGCTGCTTTATGTGGCAGAAGAATGAGATCACAGACAGATAATAGAAGCTTGATGCTAAAACTGGCAGTTTGGCAGCAAAAATTGCAGTGTGTGTTCCCCATGTCTCGCCAGAAAGGAGAACTAAGGCAAAGTCTGTTTATAGACTAGATTTACTACATATGCCAAAACTGAGCTTTCTACTAGCCATTCTGATAAGAACCATAATCAACAATTACTAACGAAAAATATTGTCCTATTATCCAGTGTTTGCCTTTATCTGGTTGCTACTGGAAATTTTGTAGACGGTCATTTTGGTCACAAGAAACTTCAGACATCATATATTTGAATATAAATTTCTGTATGTATATAGTAGTTTTCAATCTCCTGGGGTTTGGAGAGGCCTACAGATTTTCCCAGGAAGATATGGATCCACTTGTTGAGAATTTCTGCCTCCAGGTGGTAGTACTAGTACTTGCTCTTAATGAACTTTGTCTAAATTGTAGTCTGCAAGTCAGACACATACTGAGTCTCTGTGAGAAGCCTGAGTGCTTCAGTAGACTTTGTTTGCCCTCCCATGTCTCACCCAGACTGCTCACTGAGACAATGTCTGCTTGATCATTCCAGAGCTCCATTAATATGCAGGCTTCAGTATTTGTGACAGCTACCAAGGAGCAGGAACCATGAGGCTGCTCCAGGAATAAAGAGGAGGCATAAGCCAGGGGGACCACAGCAGCACCATGGGCAGCACCATGACTGATGGGATATGGTGCCTGAGCAGGGTGAGGAGAGGTGACGAGAACAACAGTTCCCCATCAACAGGCTGGTGCCTGCCAGACAAGGTGAGGTGGTGTTATGTCCAATATCTGCCAAAGAAATCCAGTCTGCAGTTCAGGATCAGCAGGGGACGGAAGAAAGGCAATGTCCAGTGTAGCTCAGGCACAGTTGGGGTGCCCAGGTCTGAGAGCTCCTGAGCACATGGCAGAGGTTGTGAATGAGTGTGTGGGGAGTCCCAGGTGAGGCTGCTCAGGGTCACCAAGGTCAATTGGGGCACCCAGGACTCTTCCAATTTATATGACCTAGTCAATTAAAACTCTCAGTCAGAAGAAGGAAAACCAATTTCAAAGTAGGGAAATTGCAGGAAGATGGTCAGCTTTAGTTTTGGGTATCAAGTATCAAATTAATTAAATTGTAAAAAATATTCATCAGCTCTTCTATCTTCATTTTCTGCCTACTCTATGCTTTAAGTGACAGAGCACTGTGTTTGTCCAATTGTACTGTCCACCCCTACATATTCTACCCAAGGGGAGAAAGCCACACTGAGGTAGAGTTCTGATTACATAATGCACTCTAAGATGCAGATAGATCCTGTTTTAACAGAGGTCTAGGTTGCAGAATCTGGAAAGCTAGGGACTACTGCCTTCCCAGTATAGAGTGTGTTCTTCAGTCCTTTATTTTAGCCTCTCTGTGCTCACTTCTGGCCCATAATCAAGACCACAAAATAAAGGTTTAAGATGTTTAGTGAACCAGGTAGGGATATAAAATATAAGCTCTAAAATATTAAATCTATGACTTAATGGAAGCTATACATCTGCAACTGGTTAGATTAACTATTTACTTTATGACTTAATTTTTCTTGTAGTTGATGAAAAATTGCATGTGCTATGACACGTGTACAGTGCAACTTGCAAAAATAGTATGGTTCAGGTTAACTGAAGAGAACTAATTAAACATGTTCTTAGAAGAGGATCCATTTTGAATGTGGCTAAAATCTGAGTTTATCAGAATCTTTAGGAAGTCTTTGTTTTCCAGAGTGGACTGAAATAATGCAAACAATTTGTATAATTACAAATCAGTGCAGCTTAAAAATATGTGAACGGATTTTTAGTAGCAGCACTTTTTTTTTTGTTAGTGTTTTAGAAAACTTGTTATTTCCTGTTTGGAGGTTAAGACCAGGAAGCCAATGAGTCAGACTTAATTGTAAAAGATTTTCCACCTGAAACAGTTAAATTTTCCCTGAGGGAGAGGTAAAATTTTATGACTGTATGAAATCACTTTTTTTTTTTTTTTTTTTTTTTTTTTTTTTTAATGCAACGGAACTACCACACTATTTAGATAGAACTTGCCATAATCTTTAATATCTGAGGTGCATCTGAAACAGAGGGACAAGTTACTGCAATCATGGGCTTTTAATACAGAATTTACTGGTTTTCATTATCTCACAGACTAAAGGGAACTTTTTGAAAAATGTTCTTTTCATCACAAGGGTTTTCTGATAACGACCTTAGAAAGAAACTTCCTAAGTCTCAGTCTGTTATTTTGGAAGTGTCTTTAAAGGCTTTTTATTTACAATGTTCTGTGTTTACCTTTAAAAATAAAGTGTTGAAGGAACAGGAAGCTTAACTGTTTGTCTGTCTGGAGAGAGCTTAATTTACTCAAAAAGAAAAACAATAGAGGCATCTTCTGCTTTGTGTTGATTTACTTTCATGCTTTTCCTTTCTTACATATTTTTTTAATGTTTATTAAACATGTAGTCACTTCCCAGAAAGACTACTGATAAGTATGCTGTGAATAGAGAGAATTAAACATTTTGGGGAACAGCATGGTTTCTTGTTAGTTTATGCTTGCAATACTTGTGTCATTTATGGTAATTTACAAATGTTTTTCTAGCACAGCAATTAAATCCTTTATGCAGAGATTTGCTGACTGTACAAGTAATACAGATAGTTTGGAGACATTGGAATCAAATTTAAAAATGACTGATGCTTTTATATTTTGCTTTACATTATGAAACAAACTAATCACATCCAGTAATGTTGCAATTACTTGTCTTGAATTGTAGCTTTTGCTTTGGGAATAATATTGTTAACTCCTTCCAGTCTGTCTGCTGGTTAATTTCTTTCTGTGTTTGTTTGACATACATCAATGATATTTTCTGTGTCATTTTTTATTTTTTGCCATTTGAATATCAGCTTAAGATATCACAGTAAAAACACTGCCTGTGACAGAGTAGCCAGCCAAAATGCAGGAAAAGGCCTAGGAAAACACTGAAATGAACAAGATGAAATATGAAAGGTTAGTGTACATTATTTAGAATATGTACAGTATAGATTTTTCAACCAAAGAATTTACAAAGTACCTTATTATTTAAAAGAAACAGAGGAAAACTAAGGCGGGTGTGAAACCAAAATACTTCGCAGAAGAAATTTAGCAGTCTTGCAAAAAAATGTACTTGCAAAAAAATGTTTGGGAAGAACTTAGGCATGCAAGCTATTTTTAAAATAAAATAATCTGTTCAGTAACCTCCTTCCTTTCTTTTAGGTATACTTGCTGTTTTAGATCTAAGAGTCTTGGCAAGTAAGATAACAGTCTGTAATGCTCCCTTCGACATATTAGAATTCCTATTAAAAATGATATGAAAATGATGAATGAGATGACAAGACATTTTAAGACATTATCAACTTTTAATTATTTCAGATCTAAAATTGAAGTAAAAATATACAAAGCTTTGAAATTGAATTCTTACTCAAATATACAGGAAAAAAAAAGCTGCTTTAAATGTATTTTGAAAACATTAAAATTCATTTTGCCAAGGTACCTGTTAACTGTATATTATGAGACTTTTATTTTATTTTATTTATTTTATTTTATTTTATTTTACTTTATTTTATTTTATTTTACTTTATTTTATTTTATTTTATTTTTATTATATATATATATATTTTTTCTTTACAGTCCTCTATGAATGTTCTTCCTGTCATTCCTGATTATAGCTGATTTCCCATATTGATGAATCACCATGTCACAGGCTCTGGAAGTCATTGTTACTTTTTGTACATGTGCAAGTACACTTCTTACCAACTGTGCTATTGCTCTTTTTTGCATAATGGTCTGTGCCTGATGTTTTCAGATTTTTCCTCCATAGGTAGGTAGTTTACTGTTTTAATTTTGATTTGGAATTTTATACTGTCAGCAGGTATACAGAATAACACAAGGAAGAAATAATCTACAATTCAAAGAGAAATGGGGGAAACTACCATACATTCATTTTAAGACATATTTTGACACTCACCCATGTCAAGTAGAGCAAGAGATCCAACTTTTCTGTCTCTACTCACAGTTGTCACTACTTCAAAGCAAGAAAGAGAAAATAAATGATGAAATATTCTGCATTTGATTAATTAGTTTTTCTAAGGTTTGTCTAAAAGTAAATTATTGTGTTTCTTAATATTTATAGTCTAAAGCATTTGTTATAAACTGTATACCGTACTGTAAATCCTAACCCATTTTCAACAGCTAAGTAATATTATACTTGAGGCTATACGCCATCTAATTTTGCTTTTGGAAACAGAGCTAAAATAGCAGGTATGTTCAACCAAAGTGAAATAAGCGGAGATCAATCTTTTGAACTACAGCAAAATCATAATAATGTTACTAGTCAAAGACATGTGGCAGGGGAGTAGCAAATACCAGATACATATTTAATTACTCTTCAGATCTGATATATTTTCCAAATACCTCTCCAAGACCAAATTAGTGTAAAAACTGAAGATTGTTTTCATTTTCTTGTAAGGACAATGGTTTTTAAAGCAGTTTTAGCTAATTCTTTAAGCTTCGTGACCTCTTGGTATGTATATGTTACCTACACATAATATATATATATGTATTTATTAAGAGAGATATACATATTGGTACATATATATGTTTGATTTTTATTTTATTTTATTTTTTTTTCCTAGATTCACTGTAGCATTTCATCCTCTCCATCCAGGCTTATTTAATTTTACCAGGAAATCTTCCTCTTTTTCCCTCTCATTATTTAGGTCAAATTGATGAATGCTCAGTTTCTTCTCAGATTTCCACAGCTGAAGCAGTATCCCACCAGAGAAGCTTAGTATGCCATTCTTGCTTTTATTATTTGTCTGTTTTAAAGAGATATTTTGGCAAGAATACTGGATGAATACCAATAAAGAAATGGGCTTTCAGTCACAGAAAACTAAATACAGAGCTTGTCACTTTTTTTTTCAAAACTTTTTTTTTTTTTACTTTTATTTTCTTACTTTTTTTTTTACTTTTTAACTTTTTTTTTTTTTTTTTTTTTTTTTTTTTCCAAACACCTTTCATTCAAACACCTTTCATTCAAGGAGGAGCAGGTTAATATGCACAGCCAGGACTCTCAGAACTAGCATCAGTCTGAAGTTGATCTTGGGAAAGAGCAGAAGTAGCAAGTTCAGTAACTTCAGTAACTAAAAATTGAAGTAGCAAGTTCAGTAACTTCCATGATGAAAATATGGCAAAATAAAATATTCAGGAAATGAGAATTATGAAATCATAAAAAGGATTTTATTTTCCAACTTTTTATATTCTGTTATAATCTATAAAAAGTAACATACAATAATAAAGATGAAAAAGAATAAGAACTTCGAGAAAGAGGTAAAATGTCTGGAAGGGTTAAAAAAAAAAAAGGTGTTAAAATATTAATTAACATTATGCCAAGGATGCATTACCATCTTATTAAGGTTTAGTGGCAGCAAGAGCTGATTCCCAAGAAGGACAATATGAGGACAAGCAACAGAGACGGAGGGAACTGACTGATTAGAGACACTTAGCTCAGAAGTGAGGGCAGACTGGGAGCTCAAACTCATCCGTCTCAGGGACTGTGTGCCCTGCAGACGGACACACAAGGCTAGCTCGTTTCAAAATATTTTTCCCAGTGGGAGTTGAGTGCTCACAAAGCAGATTAAAACAACAGTGTTGGAAGAGCATTCCTAAGGTTCTGCCTTGCCAGCAGTCACCCATTTCATGAGATCTAAATTTTTAGTGCTTTCCGTGTGAAAACAATAAGTAATATCTCCTGCAAGGAGACGGATTGTGATTGAAGAACCAATAAAAAGCAATTAGAACTCCAGTACTCAAGTACAATAAGGCAAATCAGGAAATGAAGTAATTAACATTAGATTAAAAAAAGTAGAAAAATAGTAATTTTTTTTCTTTGTATGTTATTCATTGTGTTATTATTTACTGTGTAAAAGATACCAATACATTTCAAAGTATGTTCTGTTTTTGCTCAGATGGCTTTTCCTAGGAAGATCAGATTTTTATTTAAAAAATAAATAAAAAGGAAAGTATCACTCCACTACATAGTCTTTACACTTTCAGTGCTGTAATTTTAATATATATATATATATATATATATATACACATATATATAAAATTTTCATTTGTTATTCATTTTTATTGCCTAGTATTACTATTAGGGGAAGGCACTGAACAGAAGTACTTCTTTTAAAGAGTTAGATGGGTTGATATTACAATGAAAGAGCAGATAAAATCTTCCCTTGCTGTCAATAATGAAGAAAATAGTTGTATGTAAAAAGAACAAAAACAGCTTAATGAGTGAGGGTAGACCATAGATGAATCCTAAATCCAGACTCTTACCTTAGATGGAAATGTTGAGCAGAGGAGTTTAGAAGCCTGAGTATACTTAATGACAACCAGCTGAATTATACATATTTATGTCACTATTTAAAAGGATGGTGGTGCTCATAAAACTGTTTTCCACATTCTGGCATTGTTCAGGATATTCTTTGAAATATGTTAGAACATTGAAATACTGTAGGGAGGAGTACCTAGAACAAGTATAAAGTGAAGAGTGGGCCACCTCCTAAACTGGTAGTAAAACATGTACCTATAATTTTCTACTCCAGCTCCCTTTGTTTAAGAATTAATTTTTTACAATATTCCAATATTACTGTTTTGTTTGTTTTATGATTTATGAACAGATGATTCAGTTTGAGCCTGGTGAGGGAAAGGCTGTTGATGTAGTCTACCTAGACTTCAGCAAGGCCTTTGACACAATCTCCCACACTTTTGTGGTGAATGGAGTGAAATCCAACCAGCAACCAGTCACCAGTGGTGTTCCCCAGGGGTCAGTGTTGGGGCCCATCCTTTTTAATATCTTTATTGATGACATGGATGAGGGAATTGAGTACACCCTCAGTAAGTTTATAGATGACACGAGGCTTGGGGGAGGGAAAGCTGCTGAAGGATAGAAAGGCCCTGCAGAGGGACCTGGACAAGTTGGATCAATGGGCAGGGGCCAATGAGATGAGGTTCAACATCACTAAGTACTGGGTCCTGCTCTTTGGTCACAACAACCCTATGCAGTGCTACAGGCTTGAGGCAGAGTGGTTGGAAAGCTGTGCAGAGGAAAATGATCTGGGGGTGTTGGTTGATGCCTGCCTGAACATGAGCCAACAGTGTGCCCAGGTGGGCAAGAAGGTGGGCATTCTGGCTTGTGACGGGAATAGTGTAGCCAGCAGGACCAGGAAGGTGATCGTCCCCCTATACTCAGCTCTGATGAGGCCACACCTCAAGTACTGTGTTCAGCTTTGGGCCCCTCACTACAAGAAGGACATTGAGGCACTGGAGCATGTCCAGAGAAGGGCTATGAAGCTGGTGAAGGGCCTGGAACACAAGTCCTATGGGGAGCAGCTGAGGGCGCTGGGGTTGTTTAGTCTGGAGAAGAGGAGGCTTGGGGCAAACGTTATTGCTCTCTACAACTACCTGAAAGGAAGATGTGGGGAGCTAGGGTTTGGCCTCTTCTTCCAGATAACCAGCAATTGGACTAGAGGGAATGGCCTCAACTTGCGCCAGGGGAGGTTTAGGTTAGAAATTAGGAGGCATTTCTTCTCAGAAAGAGCAGTCGGGCACTGGAAAGGGTTGCCCAGAGAGATGGTAGGGTCACTGTCCCTGGGGGTGTTTAAGGAAAGGTTGGATGGGGTACTTAGGGACAGTTTAGTGGACGATATTGGTGGTAAGGTGATGGCTGGACCAGATGATCTTGGAGGTTTTTTCCAACCTTAATGATTCTATGTTTCTATGATTTTTGTTGGATACACTTTTTCATTTTCAGTTTTATATATTCTGCCCAATCCTGTTGTGGCAGTAATATTAGCTGACTCAATATATACTGTTTTATGCAGAGATTTTGCAGATCTTGTTTCTGTGCTTATATGCCATCTGTAAGTGAAGAACAATGAGACCTGTGATCAAAAGCGTTATGATAAAATAATTATTAGATTTTATTTTTTATTTTTTGGTGGTACTCTAAGATGCTAAGAGGTACTTATTAATATTTTCTGTAAATGGTTGATGTAAACAGAAAAAATTGACAAGCTTTCAGGAAAGAACACTGCTTTATTTTTTCTGCTAGAGATTGCCAAATTTAAAGTAAAAGCAAGTTAAAAACAAAATGCTTTTGTTCTAATTATGAAATTTATTTAAACAGTTTAAGAGAACTTGAGCAGACAGCACATATAAGGTGAGAGAGAACCAGTTGTCTTCAATTGCTTAGTAGGCAACGAAAGGAATAAAATAGGAATGGAGGGATAGAAGTATACCATGGAACCTCCATCTCAGCTGTGCTCATGGTCATTGATATGTGTTAGAGTATTGAATTGCCAGACTTATCTTACATATGTGTTTTGTAGATGCACCGAGGATGAATAGTGAAAAGTGGTGGTACAGGACAAACAGTGAGATTGGGGAGAACGATGGAGGTGCAAGCACACCAAGATTTAGACTGTTTTGGAAACAGCAGCCCAAGATACAGGAGGCACAGCCTCAGTGTGTGTCTTGATGCTGGAAGAGGGGAAGAAAGTTTGCTAAGGCTATAGATGTCAATCTTTTAATCAACTGGTTTCTATTCTTCACTTGAGCATACTGAAATAAGTACTACTAATGAAAGATCAGCTTTTCTGAGACAGTCTCCCATGTGGACAGATGGGGAGGAGGTCCTTAGGTATATCCATTAATTCAAAGATAGGTTGGATTTCTGTGTATGTCTCGGGTCTGTGGTAGCTTGTAGGATTGCATCCTTCATCAGATTTGAACTGTACCATGTGAGAATTTTTGGAGAACTTCAGTAAAATTTTAATATAGCTGTTATTTACTATCACATAGCAATATGTAATATTTTTCTGATTTTATTTATTTATTTATTCATTTATTTATTGGTATCTCTTTTTATAGCTAAAAACACATGCAAGAAAACAGGATCTTCTGTTTGTGTATTTATATAGTTCACGTACTCTTTCACCTGGATATAAAATCATTTGACCCATCAGAATGTAGTAGTATAATTGGAAGTGATCATGATCTAACAGATTAAATCTTCAGATGAAGACTAACTTGCAACAACAGATAAAGTCAAAAGAGACAAAATGCTTGTATCCATGCAAAGGTTATAAACAATTAAAAATGAAAGTTGGAAAAAGCAGAAATCAAACCCAAAGCAGAATGTTGGCTAAAATTAAAAAGTCTTTAAGTTTCCAATTTAAATATGAAATATTTAAAATATTTTATTTTTCTTTGAAAAAGAATAACAAAATCAAAATAAACATAGGACAGGTGCTCTACTAGGTCCTAAAACATATGCTAAATTCTGTAGTTCCTTTTGAGTGTGGCTTCCAGTTCTATTCTGATCATTTATTATGTGAAGATGTGCATATAGCTAATATTATGTGGTATCAGTAACCCCAAAATAAGGGTCTTCAGTGTGTCTTCTCAGGGCTTATGTTATACAAAGATGCAAGACTTTGTGAGAACAGTGTTTCTGATATCTCCTAGATTTACATCTTCATGGATCTCGCTGATTTAGTTTGCAATGTCCAGCTTTTGATATTGGATGTAGCACAATAAGTACCAACCGGTATTCATACCACTTAATGAATATAATAGAATGAAAATAGAATGAAAAAAAAAATAGAGCAACCAAATAATTTGTTTTGTTTATGTATGTATCTTAGAACGTTTTGAAAAAATATTTGCTAGTATTAGTTGAAACCAATGTTTTCCTAAGAAACATTATCATTAGAGGAATTGAATTGGAATGTTGTCTTCAGTTAAAGCATGCTGGCTTGTTAGGTAAGATAGTTCATACTAACAAGGGTGTCTAGGCTCTCAGATATGCTTTAGCTGCTTTATGCTATCAGATAGTTGTTAATCCTCACTCTTTCAGACTTTCCAGATGCTTATTTGTAATAAATCAATCTGACATAATTGAAAGGGTGGGGAGCTATGAGGCATGATATATAAATAATTTCTCTCTATACTTCTCACCCTTAAGGTAGGGATTTCAGTTCCTTGAGAAAGCAAAGTTGTTTAAAAGAATAGTGTTCCAACGAGATATGCTGCTTGGAAAGTCGGAATGACAAAATAGAAATTTTGCTTTTTACACTCAGTATGTCTTTTCAGTCTGTCTAGGTATAAATTGGATTCAGTATATGTATAGATTTTTTAGCTGGCAGAGTTAGGCTGTTAATGATTTTGAACAGGCATAAATTCTTACTGACATACCTGGTCAATTGTAAACTACAAAATAAGCTCAATTACTTTTGAACATTTGTGCTTTCAGAGTGTAGTCTGCTGAACTTGTGAAGTTGGTGTACTGTAGAAGTGCAATCACTGTTTTGCCAGTGTTGGCATTTGCGCTTTACTTTCATTGAATATTCTTAAACTGATTTCCCTCCATAGACAGATGCTACAGTAAAATTGAATTTGACAATATCAACTAAAATCTTTAAAAGAAGGCTGTAACTACTGAAAAAAAAATCTAAGAATCAGAGCAGTTCAGACTTTACATTAAATATACTATGCCTGCACAACCTAAAATAATCTAAAATGACCAAAACAATCTAGTAACACTTTGTAATCATTCATACTCAGAATACCTATTATGAACTCATTAAATTCTTGGTGGTATCTGTGGAAGGCTACAGCAGACTCACTGAATGTTTTTATGCATTGGATGTTCAATAACAGCTAGTAGATACTGCAGTCCACACATAGGATGAGATGTCTAATTCAATACTGACAGTGACATCGAAGGAGCACCTTGAAAACTGAAAAGCTGCTATTAGAAAAATTGCCTTAGCATAGACAATTCAGTGGGATAACCTACTTAGAAGGATCATTGTGTACCTAAAAGCAGGCTACAGTTTTCAGTTGTGAATATTACACAGTGTTTTTTCTTTAAAGTTGCATGTCTTTCCCAGTAAATGTTTCAGTTTGCTTTGAAGAGTTGAATAGTACCACTGCACCTGATTTCTTTGACAAACATTCAGAGTGTATGAAATTAATCTAGAGGAAGAAACTGAAAATAAAGACATTATCTAATATAGGTGAATTTCTACAGTCATTGTTAAACAAACAAACAAACAAAAAGCTAAGGAAATATCTTTTGGCTTCTTAAAATGTATTACCTGCATGTTTGTGTGATGTTTCAGGTTTGTTTTCTTTTAACAAAAGGACACCACACCCTTAGTTTATGTGATGCAGTATGTAATTCTGATCCCTCAAAACAATATTAGTCTGAAAACTGACGGCTGAAATACACTTCTGGGGACAGTGTTTGCAACTGAATGAATAAATGTCAGCTTCTCAAGGCTCCCATGGAGCTCAGAGGAGAGATCCATAATACCTCAAGAGGAATAGGATTTTCTTCAGAAATCTGCAGCCATTTATTCTTACTCCTCCTTTACATCCCACTGCCTGCTTAGTATTACAACTGCATTTTTTTCTGAGGTTATGTTGGAAAATGGATCATTATAATGATCATAGTTTAAAAATAACCCCTTTGCCAAGCTGGAATCAGACAGTGTTTTTCTGGAACCATTGTTACAGAAATTTATGCCTGCTTTTTCCCAGAGGTGAGGCTTCTGCAGCCCAGTTGCAGTGCCCAGATTCATCCCCCCCTTCCCTCAAACACATGAATAATGGTGCAGTTCTGTAATCAATTTCAGCTTTTCTAACTGTGGCCCTTTGCCAGAGAAGGAGTCTGTATTTCTTCCTACCTCTGCTTGCACACTGCCACCATTTCTTTCTATTACCCTTAGCAATTGTGCAGCCCCCTAGTGACTGTACAGGTGTGTGATGAGCCAAATTGCCTTGCTGATATTCCTGAGGTCTGAACAGAAAAAATGAAATGGTTATGTCTTCAGTCAAGTAAGGAGGCTGCTTCTGTCTCTCTCCTTGTAGCTGCAGGATCACAAATGCTGACATAGAGGAAGAGATGGAAAGCAACAGCAGGGGAGCAGGAAGGGTGACCAGGTTGAAACATCCTGGTGCTTTCACACGGGTAGATTGGCATGAGCTCATGCTGGACTAACATTATTGGGTGTATTAGCTGAGGATATATAATTGTTCCAAACTGCCTCTCACTATGGACACGGGAGAGTGGGATGTGTCTGTGCATGATTTAGGGATAGGAAATTGCCAAAGTGTGAAAAAGCCACCACTTAAATGTACCTGTCTCCTTACTGTATCCCTTACTGTAGATGCCTTACTGAGATCCCTTACTGTAGCGTGGGACTACACCAATAACGTTAAGTATTCCTCAGTGTGAATGCATTGGCCATGTTCAATCAACTTTGGGATGCTGGGTGTATTACTGAGACTTTATAGCAACTCACTGAGAGAAAAGCTGATATTTTTAGCCTTTTATTATATAGCAGTGAGCTCATATGTGGAGGGACAATGGAGACAGAGTCAATATGAAGTATGGCTCATGAAATTGCTTATTTTCATTCAGGACAAAACCCAGTATCCACTGAAAAACTAAAATATAATAAATTTTATTCTGAAAACATGTAGGTATGTTAGATTTTTCTTTAGAGCATCTTCCTTGTAAGATGGCATATTTGTATGTTTTTCTAGTTAAAACCCTGAACTATGGTGTCCAGTGTGAAGAAAAAAATGAAAAGAGACAAAGTATAAACTCTTTTTTTTTTTTTTTTTTTTTTTTTTTGTCTCATATTTTGCAGGTAGCATATTACAGCTTCACACGTTCTTGGGCTTTTTCTGATGTCCAGCGGACAATAGATTTTCCAACCAGTGTTTGACAGGTGTCTCTCCAGTAGAACAGCAGTCTTTCTTTGATACAAGATGGAGGAATCATACAAAGATAGGACTTCTTTAGTGAAAGGGGCAAAAGATATTGCTAAAGAGGTGAAGAGGCAAGCAGTGAAAAAAATGAATAA
Organism: Oxyura jamaicensis; assembly: GCF_011077185.1. Taxonomy (NCBI): domain Eukaryota; kingdom Metazoa; phylum Chordata; class Aves; order Anseriformes; family Anatidae; genus Oxyura; species Oxyura jamaicensis. The sequence goes on along the minus strand of NC_048926.1, from coordinate 25,926,842 downwards.
AGCTGTTGACAAAGCTCAGGACGGCTACACACAGAGGTCCTACAACCGATTCCAGGATGAGGAAGATGATGACGATTATTATGTTCAAGGAGGAAATTATGTCACAGAAGCTAATGATGATGAAGGATCAAGTGAAGCAACCGAAGGGCATGATGAAGATGATGAAATTTATGAAGGGGAATATCAAGGAATCCCCAACATGGGGCAGGGCAAGGATGGCATGGTGGCCTTAGGGCAATCTATGCACGATGAATATAAGGATCGTCGAGAACTGGAAACAGAGAGGAAAGCTGATGAAGAAGAACTAGCACAGCAGTATGAACTGATAATACAAGAATGCGGCCATGGTCGATTTCAGTGGGCACTCTTCTTTGTTTTGGGAATGGCCCTAATGGCTGATGGGGTCGAAGTTTTTGTGGTTGGATTTGTGTTGCCCAGTGCTGAAACAGATATGTGCATACCCAATTCTGGATCAGGATGGCTTGGTGAGTGAAACCTTTGCTCTGTGTTTGTGCTATTACAACTGTCACAGTATGCCTAACTATGAATTATGTTAATGTTAATGCTTATATACAAATATTTTGTATTGAATATAAATAAATAAGTAAATCATATTAATAGCTAATACGGGTAATATGAACCTTATAATTTTATTTTTTAAATAGTTGTTTTCTTTTTCAGTCAGTATGTATAAATAAATCTGAGGCAGAAGATTGCACAACAAAATTTAAGAGCAGAAGTTTTTTTTCTTGTTTATAAGAGTAGTTATCCAGATGTATTATCTTGAAAACAACAACAACAACAACAACAACAACAACAAAATAGTGAATTACTAGAGTTCTTAAAGATGTATGCAGGTGTAATAGAGAATAGATTACATACAACTGTAACTGTATGGGAGCGTTCCCAAGGTGAGATGGTATACAATATAAGGAATGCAGGAAATCCAAGGAAAATGCTGTCTAGCTTTTTTCTCCCTTTTGTCTCTTTCTCTCCTTTTCTCCCAGTGACTTTTCTCTAGCCCTCCAAAAAAGTACAATGTTTATTTTGAATCATTGAGACAAAAGCCAGAGGGATGAATGGTTGAAGCTTCACACAGGTTATGCATTTTGTGTCTGGCTGGTTGTTGGGGAAGGGCTGCATCTCGCCCTGTTGCCTTTTCCCTCTGGAGGCACAGTGAAGAAGCAAGCTGATCCAGCCTTGTGGGCCTTGGTGAGAGCAACAGCAATGCAAGCCAGTCTGTGCTTGTGCTTCCTGAGTATGCCTCAGTACAGAAGATAAAACTAAGGTTTCATGGGACAGCACAGTGAAGAGATAGGGTAGAAGTGTTTACCCTGGGAAAATGGGAGGTAATAGTGTAGGGGTTGCGACATGGCAGAAAATGAAATATATGTATCATACAAGGGATTTGGATCTGAAAGGACCCAGGCTATTGTAGAACAGATGACATTTATCTAAAATTTTTAAGAATATTTGTCTTATAGCAGGTATACTGTTCATTACTGTTCATTTACAGTTCATGTTTCTTTTGCAACACTGTCATTTTAACTTAAGCTCCACTTCTCTCCTCTTGGCTCACAATCAATTGTATGGACCCTAAGATGTCAACTGTGTAAAGAAACAGATTCAGAACTTTAAATAATGCAAACTGGCAGAAGCGTTCCTGGTAGGCAATTAAGCCCATGTCAGATTGGACTCCTCACATATTTGCTATTTGGCTCTATTGGTTTAAATAAAGTTGATTGTATTAGAATCATAGAATAGTTTGGGTTGGAAGGGACCTTAAAGATCATCTAATTCCAACCCCTCTGCTGTGGACGGGGACACCTTCTACTAGACCAGGTTGCACAAAGCCTCATCTGCTAAGGTCATTATAAATTATCCCTGGAGCCTTCTCTTCTCCAGGTTGGATAATCCCAACTCCTTCAGCCTGTCTTCCTAGGATTGTTGCTCTACCCGCTTGACCATCTTTGTGGCCCTACTCTGGTCTCATTCTAATATGTCTATGTCCTTCTTGTGCTGGGGGCCCCAGAGCTGGTGCTGGACTCCAGGTGGGGTCTCACAAGAGCAGAGGGGGATAATCATCTCCCTCACCCTGCTGGCCACACTTCTTTTGATTCAGCCCGGGATACAGTTGGCTTTCTAGGCTGCAAGTGCACATTGCTGGATCATGTGGAGCTCTTCATCAACCAGCACCCCCAGGTCCTTCTTCTCAGGGCAGCTCTCAATCCATTCTCCACCCATATTGGTGCTTGGGATTGCCCTGGCCCAGATGCAGGACCTTGCACTTGGCCATGTTGAACCTCATGAGGTTTGCACAGGCCCACCTCTCAGGCATGTCCATGTCCCTCTGGATGGCATCCCTTCCCTCCAGCATGTTGACGCACCACACAGCTTAGTGTCACTGGAAAACTTGCTGAGGGTGCACTCGGTCCCACTGTCCATGTCACCAACAAAGATGTTAAACAATGCTGGTCCCAATACCAACACCTGAGGAACACCACTCATTATTGATTTCCACCTGGACATTGAACCATTGACCACAACTCCTTGAGTCTGACGATCCAGCCAATTTCTTACCCACTGAGTGGTTCATCTTTCTTACCCATGTCTCTGCAATTTAGAGACAAGGATATCATGGGGGACATTATCAAATGCTTTGCACAAGTCCAGGTAGATGATGTTAGTTGCTCTTCCCCTATCCACCTGTGCTGTAGCCCCATCATAGAAGGCCACTAGATTTGTCAGGCATGATATGCTCTTAGTGAAGCCATGCTGGCTGTCACAAATTACCTCCTTCTTTTCCATGTGCCTTAGCAGTTTCCAGGAGGATCTGCTCCATGATTTTGCTGGGCACAGAGGAGAGATGAACTGGCCTGTAGTTCTCCGGTCTTCCTTCTTTCCCTTTTTAAAAGTGGGGGTAATGTTTCTCCTTTTCCAGTGAATGGGAAAGATTCCCCTTTCCAGTCAGTGGAAAAAATTACTCTTCATTTATATTTCTAAAAACCCCTCCATATCAGAAGGTCATGAGTGGAAACAGGTGCTGAGTTCTCACCTGTCTGGATGCTTCAAGAAATTCCTTGCCTTTTGATAATTTGTTGTTACAAACAAACTGTTCCAGTTATCTGTCCAGTGCAGTGATTGAAATTGCAAATAAAGAAATTAAATTATCTAAGTTGTTATAGCTAAAGAGGCTGCATGCAAATAATTTGTTTGGTACTGCTTGTTTACACAAATTCATAAACATTACATTTGTCATGCTTGGATCTGTGAATTTTCAGATCTGCTTTTTACAGAAGGAAGGTGCATAAGTTTGTTTATTTATATATACATATATATCTATCTATATATTTGAGCTCTATAAACAATTCAAAGTGTGGAGAGAAAGAAGAGAAATGAAAATATACAAAAAAATGTATTACAGATGTTACTGTGTCGGTGCAGATAATAACACAGAATAAATAGATTTCTTATGATGTTGTCTTGAAATATATTGGAATGAATCCACCAGTGATTAATTGAAATTCAGTAAAGAAGCTGTTAAATCCCTCACGTTATATATATGTATATGCAAATATTTTTCTTGCTGACAAAATTAAGGAAACAACCCTGGAAGCCTTAGGTATGCAAACAATGTTTTCTCATAACTAAAATATGGAAACTGTGATAGTTATTCCCAATTCTTATTTTTATAATAGCAGAACACTAGCCTCTGTGTTAGGATATTAAAAAAGATATAATTCTACATTAAAAGATTAACATACAAAACTAGGAAAAAGCAGAGCTAATCAGTCTTTTCTTTCCGATAGTGTATTGAAGGCATTGCAACATGGTGGTTTTATTAATAGTTTCACAAAAATGATATTATTTGCCCATTGCTAATGGAAAGTATAGTTTGCAATACTTCTGTACAGTGATGACTATAATACTTATAACCAATATAGGTATGTAGCCCTTGCAGACAAGCATAACCATAATGCCAGTGATACAAAATATTCATCAGGATGGTGAATGCTTATTGAAAGCATTTTAATATGATCATAACTGGGTCCACACAGTCATGCATTTCAATTACTTTGCTGTTGTGATTTCACATCATAATTACATCCTGACTGGGGTTTTCTAGACAAGCATATATTTTATTTTTTTTCATGGTTATAATTCCATAATCTAGAGGGCTTTAATGTTGTTAAAATACAAAAGTAATGAGACCAGTGCCAGGAGTTATAAGGTGGAATTGGTACACATATGTAATATTTTTAAGGCGTTTTTCTAGACCATTAAGAAACAACCTAAGAGCACCCTAATTTGTCATTGAAAAAGGACTCACTGGCTCAACAATTATTTGTAAAAACTAATTTCCCATACCTTATGCCACAGTGGCTTTACCAGGAAACATGAGCTGATTAAAAGCATGTGGCAATATCCATAAAACCACCCTATTGCATTTTTTATTTTTTTTTTTGGTTTGTTTGTTTTAACTTACAACATGGCAAATTCCCAAATTACCCTCCATATTGATTACTGTGTGAGCCTGAGATTTCAGCTCATTGATCATCATCAGCACTTCACAGAATTTACATGATGGAAGTTCTGATCAGAATCATGAACTGGTATCTTGATGTCTTTGGTTTAAATAATAACTACATATAACTTTTTCTTCTTCTTCTTCTTCTTTAAATAGATGTTTCCTCAAAAACAGGAATGTTGACTTGCTTAAACTCTTGCAAGATTACAGTGACTTGTCATTATGTGTGAGAATATGTTTCCAGTATGTCTCTCTTGTACTGGGTGGCGCAGAACTGAATACAGTACTCCAGGTATGGCCTCTGCAGCACTTGAGTAGACACTGATGACTCATGCTTAATTTAGTGTCCACCAGGACTCCTTGTCCCTTTTCTGCAAAGCTGCTTTCCAGATGGGTGGCCTTCAACATGTACTGATGTTTGGGGTTGCTCCTCCCTAGGTGCACGACTTTGCAGTTCTCCACGCTGAACTTCATGCGATTCTTGTCAGACCCTTTCTTCAGCATCTCAGTGTCCTTCTGGATGTCAGTATGGCCTCGTGGTGAATCAGCCATCTCCCTCAGCTTCATGTCATCTGTGAATTTACTGAGAGGGTTTTTACTATTGTTCAGATAATAATGAAGTTGTTAAACAGGACTGGACCCATTATTGATCTCTGGGCTACTCCACTTGTTATTGGTCTTTAGCTAGACTTTGTGCCCTCTGGGTCCAGCCATTCAGCCAGTTTTCAATCTGTCCATCCATCAGGATAGTATTTCATTATAGAAGCTTATCAGGTTGGTTGAGCATGGCTTCTCTTTGGTAAATCCATGATGACTATAGATGATGATTTTCTTCTCCTTCATGTGCCTGGAAATGATTTCCAGGATGAGCTGTTCCATCAGCATCCTAGGGATCAAGATGAGGCTGACTGTTCTGTGGTTCCCTGGGTTCTCCTTCTTGCCTTTCTCAAAGACAGGAGTGACATTTGCTTGCCTCCAGTATTCGGGCAGTTATCCCAATTACTGTGATTGAAAAAAGATTATAGAGAGTGGCTTTGCAATGACATCTGCCAGCTCACTCTTGAGAGTGCCAGAAACTTGTGGGTACATCACATTAGGGACCATGGACTTGTGAACGTTCATGGAATGCTCTCTTAAGTATTCTCTGTCCTGATCCTCTTTCACCAATGGTACCTCCAGCCTTTCACACTCTTCTCTTGCCAAAATTCAACATAAAGATCCAGGGATTAAGTAATTATCTCCTTTAACTTTTATTTTTCTTTCATGCCAGTAAAACATGTCAACTGGTAAACCACTCATGTTATGACCACCATCTTTTTCAGAGGCATCTTTTTCAATTTCGTAATTGATTCCTTATATTCTCCCTTGGTCTGTTTTGAATCTATGTATCATTTTTGGTATAAACTTTGGACTGAATGATCTCTTGAGTATGAATAATCTTTATTTATATATTTATTTTCCTTTTTGTGTGTTTGTATTACTTAACTCATTGCCTAATATATTTCTATATCTAAGTCCACAATCAGGGCTTATAGATAGCACAGTAACAAAAAAGAAATAATCTTTATCTGTAAAACATGTTTTTAGTTGGTTAACCATAGGGGCATGGTTTCTTCTATGCAAAAAACTCAAGTATCATGGTAAATCACTGGGCTGATATTGCAGATATTGTGAATATGAATAGCAATAGATAACTTACTTTAGAATTCAAGGGATTTCCTGACACTCTACATGTTTAGTGTAATTTAATGCCTAGATGTATTTTTTTCTCTCAGATATTATCAGAATATAATAATTACATTATGCATAATATTTTCAGGAAAAAGGACATCAGAGGCTTTAACTCAGTGTACTGAAGTAGTTTTCAGTTTGGGACAACAGGCATGTACCTAACACTTCTGCATTGATTACCAATTTACATATTAGGCAGCTTGATGAAATGCTTTCCACATCTATTGTATGACCCAGTGACTGATACTGACATGCTAGGTAGCTCTGAAGCAAAGGGGCTTTTCCTAGCAGAAAAAAATGGACCATGAATCAGCAGTGCCTTGCAATGATGAAGGTTAATTGCCTTCTGGACTGCATTGGTAAGACTGTAGACGAGGTGGTAGAGAGAAGTGGTTTTCCCTTCCCAGCGTTGATGAGACTTCACATGGGTACTGTGTCCAGCTGTGGGGCCACCTGGTAGAAGAGAGAAACACCTTTAAAGCAAGTACAGTAATGCACCACTAAGGTGTTTAGAGGGCTCGAATACATAGCATAAAAGAAGCAACTAAGGCAACTGGTCTTGCTTAGCTTGGAGAAGAGAGGTCTAAAAGGCAACCTGACTGTGGTATTCAGCTATGTAATAGAGGGGTGGCATAGAGAAGGTGGAGTCAAACTTTTCTTAGAGAAACACAGGTCACAAGTTGCAACCTGGGAACTTCTGATTGCATATAGTAAATGAAGTTCATGGGTGGTCCACCCCTGGGAAATGTCTCCCAGGGAAGCTGCAGGATCTACTGGAGATTTTCAAAAAGTTCACTGAAAGAGGCCCTGAGCAACATAATATAGATCTGAAGGTAGCCCTGCTGTTGGCAGAAGTGTGGACTAGAGCCCTTCAAAGGCCCCTTCCAACCAAAATATTTCTGATTCTATAGCTAAAAAACATAACTGCCTGTAAATGTGTTGTTACTTACAGCACTGTTAGCTATCTATAATAAAAGAGATATTGCAGTTGTTACATTTGACTAAAAAATTAAAGGTAAGATGGTTCTGAACTCATGGGTTGTACACAAGCTTACTGGTTTATACAAAGAGTAGAGGCTAGGGGCAAGACAATATAGCTTGAGCCAATTATTTTTTTCCCGAGCCTGTATGGGCTTTCTCTGGCTTTGGCAGAAATCTGGAAGTGTACAACAGTGAATCATAAATAAAAGACTGCAGGAGCTGGGTGTGAAAGGACCATTTTCAAAATATTCATGCACCTACATGCCAAGTGGGATCCTCCGAAATGTCTAGGCATCTCACTAAATCCATTGACACCTTGTAAATATCCTTAGAAGCATAAATATATGTACAGATCTGAATTGTATAGTTATTCTCAGACTGTAGTTACTTTTTTAAAGGTTTGGATAGGTTTCCCTCATGTAACTCGTTGCTGAATAAGCAAACTTCTGTTTTACAGAGGTTTCTCTTGCTGTGGAAATTAGACTAAAAGGACCTTAAGAGGAAGTTTACATTGAGTTTTCTTTGATATTCAGTGCTTGTGATATTCCTTTGTTTTCCCATCTGTAGTAGCAGCTATATATTCACTGTGTAGGCCAGGTACCTAGTGACATTGTGATTTGTGGGAGAGGAGAAACCTTCTTGGGCTTGCTAGTCTTGCTTGAGGAATGTAATTTAGTATGGAAGCTAAAGATATTGACTTTGCTAGATGACAGTTAAGTAAGCTTTTTATCACAAAATTTTTCTTTTTGCCAATTATAAATAAACAAATTTTAAAGCTTGAAAAAACAACAAAAAAAAAGTGCATGAAAATTGAATGTATTGATTTTAGTGAGCTGATATTACTCCTGGCTGTGAATTCATTAAAACTGCTTTTACCAGCCTAATTTATGCTAGGTTATGTTACACTTGTTACTTAACTGAAAATCTGTCTTCAGGGCCAAGTCTAGAATTCAATGACCAAACATTATGGAAGTATAATACTGATTATCTGATTTTATGTTTTCCATTCCTTAAAACTCAGACATACATTTTTTCTGACTGAATATGAGAGAGCACTTCTTTACTGTAGGGTGACAGAGCACTGGAACAGGTTGCCCAGAGAGGCCATGGAGTCTCCTCTAGAGATACTCAAAACCCACCTGGATGCCATCCTGCACAATGTGCTCTAGGTGATCATGCTCGGCAGGGTGGTTGGACTAGGTGATCTTCAGAGATCCCTTCCAACCTTGTCCATTCTGTGATTCTGTGATTGATATATTTTCAAAAAACGTTTTCTTCAAGCATTATGGTTTTCTCTTGTCTACTCAGTTCTATTCCAATGACAGTTTTGACAACATTGTTTCTCCATGTGGAAGACAGGAAGGCTTATTTGGTGTTTATTTATTAAAGAGCCTGAGTTTTCCTTACATAGTAGTTAGTAAAACTCATTCCTGCTGCTGTAAGTAGGAAACTGTGTATAGTACTGTTCTCTCTTATTGTTAAATATAATTATAGGTTGGTATATACAGGTGAAAGTTACTTTGTGTTCCTGTACAGCACACAGTAGGAGAAGGTAAGTGAGCGTCTTCTGGTTGTATATCAGTTTGTAGCAGGCTACCAGACTGATATAATGCCAGATGATATAATAGACTGCCAGTGATGTAAAGTAAAAGAAAACCAGACTCTGCTACTCTATATTTTACTATTGTGTGCAGCTACTAGATGTGCTCCTATTGAGTGGAAACTTCCAGGGGAATTCCTTTATTTTTATTATGGAGAGCATGTTAAAAATATTGATATAATTTTTAAAAATAATATATTTTAGGCTCCAGGGATAAAGGAAGAAATTCAGTTCTATTATTATTGTTATTATTATTATTATTACTGCTTACTGTGGATTCTTTGCCATGGTATAAATTTTATTGAAGGTCACACTGATGTCAAAATCTTAGGTATTTGTATGTTCCGAAAATTGCTGTACTCACAAGAAATGCATCTAGGTTAAGAATAGTTATTGTAACCATTGTAGACCTTTGAGCATGAGGAATCTCATTGAAATAACAGTGAGAGTCCATTGCACTTACAGTTAATAGTAGTAATAAATCTTTACAGCAATAGAAATATTTGAAAATAGGCCTGCAGTCATTGAAATGTGCACTAAATATTCCAGATGAAGGTGAAAACTGTCTTGTAGGATTGTCTTATTTCTTCATAAGAAGATGTGAGAAATACAAATGCCATCATGCATGCTGTTGACCTCTGGTACAGTTCAGTTCTCTTACAATGTCATTATTGAAGTACTTCTACTGCTGTGCCTTTTCTTCTTGCCTTCCAAACACAATCGTTTGAGGGAGAAAAATTAAGAGACCCATCCTTACCTGTTCTAACCAGCTATAGTATCTGGACTACTGAGGATGATGTTTGTGTATGTTTTGCTTTTCTGAGGGGAAGGCAGGCACAGTGGAGAGTATGCAGTGTGATTTTTGTCTGTTAGGAACTAGGCTAAACACATATTACACGGAATATCATGGGCTGGTCACAAGACAGATGAGGGTACGCAGGTTTGAAACATTAATGAATAGCAGCATATTCAATTCTTAGAGTGGTTGCAGGCTCCTGCTATACGCCAGCAATTTAAGGTGGGTCACATCTGCCTTCCTTTTCTGAGTGTGATTATCTAATTCCCAAACCACCTTGCTGAAGACTGTGCTAACAGGGAGAATAGCACTATGTCAGCCATTTTTAAAGCTGCATGCAGCTTTACCGAGGACTACAAACTGCTGGATAACATCAATTTACGTGTGCACTCACTCTTCATTTTTAAGATGTTCTCCATTTAGCATGGGGTTAAATACAATATATCATTGGCTCAATAACCAGTTTCAGTTATGCAGATTCAACCTGAGTAACAAATCCAATAAAAGCCAACTTAAAATGACTGCATTGCAGAGCCTTTGTACAATGCATTTGAGTACAGCCAAATGCTGTTTCAACTGACTTGTCTTTTAAGAGCTCTATAAGTAAAATAATACTTTATTATTATTATTATTTTAATTGAAAGGACATAACTATGCTTGCATAATTTGGAATGATGCCAAAGAGATAAAACACTGTTCTTACAGCTAGCAAAGTAGTAGGCCACATTTTGAGCCATAAATCTGTGGCAGTAGTATAGCATTTTTTTAAGGTTTAAGCTGTGCTTGCTTCAGCTGAATTCAATGAGTACAGTTGATATTGGAAATCTTTCTTTTATTTAAATTATGAAAATAACAGCCTGCAATTAGGATATTGTATGTACTTGTGAAGATTATATGATTAGCAATTAAAATACTTCTGTATTTAACTGGTCTGTTACAAACATGCTTCAGCAACATGTGCAAATATGCCTGTACTCTCTATTTGCACATATAAATAAAGATAAATAATTATATGTTTGCAGTTATCTTGAAATCTTTGTCTCAACAATTGATTGTGTCTAAAATAGTTATTAATTACTGGACTGCTTTTGGGGGCACTGCAAGTTATTTTCTGGCTCTGCCTGTCCAATCACAGATCTGTGATGTTACCTTTCATGTCACACACAGATTTATAATCATAGAAAAATGTCCGAAGGAAGGAAATGCTTCCCAAAGGAAAAGCCTGAAGGCCATGGTAATTTTGCACATTTAATTTAACTGTCACCACCACTTTTTCTTCCCTCCCTCAACTGCTCTACCATCTCTGGGTGATTATATATCATTTCTTAAACCAACATATCAAATCCAGTCTTTTAATTAAACTGAACATTTTAAGTATGTTGGTGCTCTTTCTTCAAGGTTCCTGTTTGGTTAAATCTGCAGCACAGTTAAGTTATGACCCACACGCTTTCATTTATTGGATGTATAATCATTTATGTATTTGTAGCTCTGAATTTCACATCTTGTATAAAAATTTAAGCTGTGAAGAGGACATATTTCTTCTTGCTGAGGAGCTCATATTTTCACAAAGAAGTTGTTAATGAACTTCATTACGACATAGAACAAATATAATCTAATGACTTAAAGGTTGGATTTGGTGCTTAGGGACATGGTTTAGTGGGTGACATTGGTAGGAGGGTGGTGGTTGGACCAGATGATCTTGGAAGTCTTTTCCAACCCTAATGACTCTATGACTCTGTCACAGCTGGATAAACTTATTCCAATGCATTTTATCCATGGATTTAATCAGTGAAGGATTTTAGAACCTTTCCAAAATTCTTACTGGTCGTTTTATCTTATACTATCAGTATTGAAAACTATTGGAAGCCAATTGTATAATGAGATGTATGAAATCTGAAGTAACTATTTATCTCAGAGCATTAGCTTTTTTATGTGAATGTGACTGATGAAAAGTACTGGATGTAGTTAACCTTTTCATCTACTGTGACTGAATTTTACTGCAGACATACTTTCCCTTTGGGTACATCTGTTCTCACTGTCTGCACCTGTTTCCCCTGCTTGAAAGAGCAGTTGGCTTTGTTTTAAATATCTGGAATATCACTACTTCCATAGCCATTTGCAGCAATAAAACTCTTTTCCTCTTTAACGCCACATACAACACTCATGGAATTGTTCACCAGTTCTCTTAAACTGGTGACTATTTTAACCAACATCCACTGGTGTTTGTTCCAGTTAGTGAGAAATAAATTTGAGGGTTTTCAATGGCACATTACATAGATCAAGTTGGTCTTGCCTTTTTTTTTTTTTTTTTTTTTTTTTTTTTTTTAACAAGAAATCTTTTCTTAATATAAATATGTGATGGAAAATAGTTTTTGAGGCTGAGAGATGTTATCTGTCAGGTTTTTGTTTGTTTGTTTTTTCCTCCCAGGACAATAGAGAGTTAGGAGAGTAGTATAAACTAAGAAAGTTAATAAGGAGGTGTTGACATCAGCTTTATATCCATAGTGTTGAAGGTCAGCATTCCCATGGATAAGTAAATGTGGTCAGGTTGCAAACTTCAAGTGATGTCAGCTGGACAGATATTGTTTATTGTGTACTTGTTAGCAGCAGAGGGCCTCACATGAACTTGAGAGAGTATGTATATAATGTGACACATGGCCATCCATTGTGCTGACACATCTCCCACAGCATCTGACAAAAGACACGGTCTTCCTTATCTCTCAATCAACATTATGTGGTTGAAAAATGAAATTCCCTAGGCTAACAGTCCCACTTCTTTCTTCTTTCCAACTTCTGAGGAAAGCTTTTTTGTGGCATTTGTCAGACCTACTCATTTGAACAGAGCACAAATATTCTTCTAATCTGCTAGAATTCAGTGAAATTCAGGGTTAGTTTTGAAGTTGCCATGAGCAAGTCTTTTTAAGTAGAGATTATGAACTGATGAATACAATCATCTTAACCAATTTTTCGTTTAAAAATTATAACTCTGCTTACTGGCAATATTGTAAATGCATAATTAAAAAACCTTTCCAACATCACTGCAGGTATATGGGCATTCCACAGAGGATTATTCTGATCTATTATTTGTCATTCTGACATTGGATTAATTAATCTATTTATTTGACTGTACATGAGAAAGCAGAAAGTGGTTTGATCATGAGCAAAGGGAATTCCCTTTTTCCCTAATATATGGGTTGTGTTCTAGGTGAAGGAGATTTTGTTCCTTGTCAGATGCTCTGGGAGATATTTCAGATGCTTGCTAATTTGATAACAGTGAGTTTAAACTTAATCCAAGTTCCTGATCATTTTAAGATTAATCCAGTGTCTTTTGTTGTTTGTTTGTTTGTTTTGTTGGTTGGTTTGGATTTTGTTGTTGTTGTTGTTAAGCCAGGGTAAATCAGATATTTCAAATTATTTTTTTGTTTTGTTTTGGTTTTGGTTTTATTTATTTATTTTGTTTGTTTGTTTGTTTGTTTGTTTTTCAGCTTCTTTTTCTTCCCCCCCATTTTTTCACTTCATTGGAAAAAAGGTGCTAACAGCTGCTGCATAGGTGAAGGGAAATGAAAAAGATATTTACTCACATTTGCAAGGAAAATATTTTGCATAGGTCTGGAATATAGTTGCAATAAGGAGAGTTAATGGCTGATTGCACGCAGAAGAAATAACTGACAATTAGCTTTAATGTTGTACAGATACTTTCGCTAGGAGTGTAGTCTTACTGATTAGTTGTTAGTATCACATACACTGATTTGTTGTGTTGAATTTATCTGTTATTAATGTGGATATATATACTTAGGGCTTTTTGTTTTTAGTCCACCACTAATTATTAATTAGTGGTATTCATGGACTCCGCTCTGTTTTGACTCAGAAGTAGGATTAGGCAAATAAGAAATTAACATTCAGGCAATAAAACTTGTAGCCAAAATGAAGTTTTGATACAAAATAAGATAATGTAGTTGATTGTGAGGGCAATTTAAAACCTTTAGTGAAATGTTTTTTTCTTTGAAATTTAATTAATCTTAGCAGGTTGTGCAGCAAGTGCAATGTACCATTCAATCATAAGCAACATTTATAATCATTCTGATTCTCAGGATTGCCATGGAAGTGTGTTTCAAATTGCAAAGTCACAGTAATTTCTAGTGTGGCAGTGTCAGTTCAGAGCTGTGTGAAGAGTGCATTGAAGTCAGCATATAAATCAGAGAGGAGCAAAATTTAGAGGAACCTCCACTGTTGCAGTGGAAGAAACCAGGAATTAGGGGTATTAGAACAGCTTAACTAGGTGTGTTTTATCTGAGCCTTGTCTGTTAAGCTTTTCTCCCTAATGCCACAGGGAACTATTGGATCAAAGGAGAAGATAGCATGAAAATCATATGTTCACCTAGGAAATCTGTCAACAGCTTCACATAATCACCTGGGTTTTAGATAAAACTTTGTATATTGCATATTGGTAATAGCCATCTTTTAAAAATGCTCCGTATATGGGAAGGAAAATGCCATGTATTGTCTGTTATAGTTGTTGTGTTACTAAATTTAAGTGCTGATCAATTATTCATGTCATAAGTATCAGGAAAAGAGTGTTTTTTTTTGTTGTTTTGTTTTGTTTTTTGTTTGTTTGTTTTTAAATCTATAATACATTATTGATTTAGCTAGCCAAGCAATAGTAGCATAAAATAGCAGTGTGCTGCTTTTTGCTGCAATAACCACTACCAGTACTCAGTCTGTAAATGATCCTAGTGAAGAAAAAGGAATAACTCTGATCTACTTTCTATTCTGAGAAATCTGTTACAGAATAAATAAAACTATATTACCACTTCATGGCAGTTTGTATTTTTTTTTTTTAAGAATCCGTCATTGGCACAATAACATCCATAAACAGAAGTTAACAATTAATATCATAATGAAATTTGTGCAAATAATTTGTTTTGTACATTTGATTTGCATGAGTGATATTTCTGATATAGCACTGGAAAAGCTTTAGTAAAATCTTTCCAGCTATGGATTTTCATCTCTGTAATTCTTAAAGGAGGCTGTAGTGAGGTATGGGTTGGTCTATTCTCCCATGTGCCTGGTGACAGGACAAGAAGGAATGGGCTAAAGTTGCGCCAAGGGAGGTTTAGGTTGGAAATTAGGAAGAACTTTTTTGCTGAAAGGGTTGTTAGGCATTGGAATAGGTTGCCCAGGGAAGTGGTTGAGTCACCATCCCTGGAGGTCTTTAAAAGACTTTTAGACGTAGAACTCAGTGATATGGTTTAGTGGAGGACTTGTTAGTGTTAGGTCAGAGGTTAGACTCAGTGATCTTGGAGGTCTCTTCCAACCTAGATGATTCTGTGATTCCGTAATTCCCCCCAAGGTGAATACGTGCTGGAGTAGATTCACTATTTGGAAATATAAACAAGTGGTTTTCCTGGGAAAACTGTGTGTGTGTGTGTGTGCCTGTGTGTGTCTTTGTGTCTGTGTCTGTGTGTATATATGTGGAGGACAGAATTGTCCTCACTTCTCTCTTCCTCCCAAGGAAAAAAAAAAAATGTTTTCCAGTCTCAGCCTTGAAATTTGTAAGTGCAGTTGGGTGATGAGTGTGGGTAGCCATGCTGCAAGATCCAGCAGCATGTTTTAGTTTCTGTTTTTAGAATAGAACACACAACACAACACACCACAACACATTACAATACAATACAATACAATACAATACAATAGAATACAATACAATAGTTCAGTTTGAAGGGGACTTCAAAAGTCATCTAGTCCATCTACTTGGCATCTTCACAGAAAACCAAAAGTTAAATCATATTATTGAAGTTGCAGTCCAAATGTCTCATGATCACTGACAGGTATGTCAGTGCCTGTCTAGGAAGTGTGTTCTTGTTTTACCAAAACCATTTACCAAAAAAATTAGGTTTTTGATCTAAAATTTTATATCATCAAATTTTGTCTTGTATTATGTCCTTTCTGTCCTATGACTATGCCTTGAGACACATTCACTTATATCTGGTTGCCTTCCATACATTTGGAGGTTCCCTAGTGTGTTCTATGTCTACTTCATTTTCTGAAATCTGGACTTGATCCTTTTGAAAAGGAAAAAATATGGAAACCACGTGTTATTTTTTGCTTGTTTATTTTTGTTTGTTTTAATTTACATTAAATTTTCACTGTTTTATATGTGTTCTATTTTTGTTTTACTGTTCAAGCATTCACGATGCTTCTCTTATTCTCTCTTTAAAGGTACAGTACTTGGGTACCTCATGACAGTTTTCCTCTGATTATTTCAATCATCAGTTTATGCCTGTCACAGCATTATGTGTGCTTTAAGTTTTCTGGTTTGCTGATCATGGCTTTTTGTTTGTTTGTTTGTTTGTTATTTTCCCATAATACCTGCAAATAACTGAAATTAGAACTGTTCTGTTACTTGTTCTTTAGTTTTTCCCACCTACACTGATTAACTGACTGTGATCTTTCTTTTGCTCTGCTCTGCTTTCAGTCCCATTTTCCTGACTTTCATGGTTGACTTCCTCTATCAAATACTGCAGTTCATCAGTATTGTCTAAGAACAGTATCATTTTGTCTGTGAACCAGATATGGATCACATGATTTCTATTTATGTGGAGTTTCTGGTTTGGTACCAGATTGAGTGTCTTCAGATGTTTTGTAGGTATTTTTAAAAGATGTGCAAGGAGGTAGTCTGTGCTTGTTTTCTTCTTTCTGTTGATGCAGTAGATGGACTATTTGTTGTATTTGTTGTACTATTGGATAGACTTGAGCTATGAAATATATACTATTTGTATTTCATAGCCTATATTAGAGCATTTCTCTGAGCTGTTTTCCTGTGTAAATACTAGGAAAACAGACATTTAGAAGTTAATAATTTAAAAAATTTGTTTGGATTGAAATAACAGTTCTTAGTTATCTTTGTCAAAGAAAACATTGACACTTCTCTATTACTCAGAATGTTTCAGATGAGATGAGGTTGTCCTTTTTTGTTTTTATATTTTTGATGTCCCTGACATTCAACATCTTCCTTTCTCTCAGTGAGTGTAAAATTTCTTTAATTGTCATGGAGATAAATTGTCTTTTTTACTGATTGTGAAGTATATCCATATTGTCTCTGGAAAAAAAAAATGGGGAAAAAGAAAAGAGCTAAATGATCTGTCTTGCAAAGACTTTCCACTTAGGAAGTAATTATTACTATTAGAGAAATAATCATACACGTCACTATACTGGGTCTGGCTGGGATGTTACCTTTCCCTGCAGCATCCCATACAGTGCTGCGCTCTGCACTTGTAGCTAGAACAGCAGTGGGATCACACCTGTGTTGTGTCTGCTGCTGAGAAGTGCTGGCACAGCATCAGGACTCTCTCTGACCCTCCCAGGGGATGGGCAAAAGGGGAGAAAGAAACATCACCAGGGCAGCTGACCTAAACCAACCAAAGGGATATTCCATACCATGTGATGTCACACTCAGCAATAAAAGGTGGAAAAAGGAAGAAGAGGGGAGGGGTGGGCTCTCGTTGTGAGAACGTCTGTCCTCCTCCCCAACACCGGCTACATGCGTTGAGGCCCTGCTTCAAGGACGTGGTCAAGCATCGCTCATTTGTTGGAAGTAGAGAGTAATTTCTTTCCTCTGCACTTCCACATAGCCTTTACTTGTTTTGTTTAGTTACTCCCTTTCCCCCCTCCCTCTTTCCCTTTTCCCCTTTAGTTGAATTGTTTAATTAATAATAATATTTCCTTAATAACATATATATATATATATATATATATATATATATATATATATATTTCCTCTTTAATTAAATCATCCTTATCTCAACCCGTGAGTTGTTCTTTCCTTTACTTCTTCCCCTCCTCATCTGAGGAGGAGGAGTGAGAGAGCAGTTGTGGTGTTCAACTGCCTAGCAAGGTAAAACCACCACAGTCACTCACTTGCAAATCACACCCAAAAGTCCAAGAATCACTAAACTGTGATTGGCACTGTATAAACTTTTGTAAGAGCTTCAACATTCATTTTATAATATCTTTATATCTTTCATATGTTTAAACAGACAAATCCTGTTACCATGATCATTATTAAAATGATTTTAATAATTTAATGGTAAGAAAGAACTGACTGTTTGCAGACATGTAGTAAGAAAAATAACAGAAATATTCAAAATGAAATTGAAATTGAGCATCTGCACTACACTATGAAACTGCAGATTGAAGTCTGTCTGCAGGTGTCTGGAAAGGAAATGCAGGAGTGGATTAGTCTGCAGAGCAGTAACAGATGAAGAGCCTGATATCACAGAATCACAGAATGGCTGAGACTGGAAAGGACCTCTGAAGATCATCTAGTCCAACTCCTTTGCCAAGGAGGGTTGCCTACAGCACAGTGCACAGGATGGCATCCAGGCAGGTTTTGGATATCTCCAGAGAAGGAGACTCTACAACCTCTCTGGTCAACCTGTTCCAGTGTTCTGGCACCCTTTCAGTAAAGAAGGGCCCTCTCAATATGTTCTGGCATTTGGAGATTTTCATATATTGCATACTATTAGGTAAAAAAAATCATATAGCATCTGAAGTTAGGACACAAAATGATTACTATGGGACACAGCTAGCTTTTGGATAAAGGAAATTATATCTATAGAAGTTTTGAACTTGCAAAAGATTGTGAAATTTTTTCATTTTATTTAGTGTGGTCTGCTAGCTCATTTGTTTGAAAGTGCCCATTGTCTTCAAATGGCTGAACAGTTAATGTTTTACTTCTTTAATCACTTAGATCTACAGCTTATAAAAGTACCAGTCCATAAACATACACCTTGCTATTCCACTACTCCAAGCACTGTTTAGATAAAAGAAGAATTTATTGTCATTATTTTGCATCTTCCTTAGGTTGACACTTATAATATTTTCCAAAATATAAAAAAATCCTTTAATCTTTTTTTTTTCATGTGAGTACTTTTTCTAGTTCCATGAAATGTGTTCCTCACTCAGACAAATGACCTAAACAACAAAATAGAAAAAATAAAATAAAAATAAAAATAAACTTCTTCAAACTAGTTATATATCTACTTTATAGTAGATAGGTGTGTTAATGCAAAAAAATGAACAGCAGTGAGTCCCATAGCCTGAGTCTTTTTGTTGCAAGGAAGTCTTTTTTTACTTTTATTGGTTTATTTTCCCCCAGTGAAACATATGTACAGACTCTTTTTTTCAGGACGTTTGTCTACCATTTAAATAGTAGAACGTGAATTGCAACAGGTGGTTCCAGGTAATAATGTTATGACAATATGAGGAGTAAAATACTGTTTAACAGCTGAATCTTGGTGACTGGCCATGCATGGATTCCAGGCCCATTGCTTTAAATTGACCATAACTAGAGGCTGGACACTGTGGCATTTGTGGGTTGGCTGCTTTGTAAGTTTTAGCTGTTGACAGAAACTTGAAAGATGTCATGTGCACAACTTTTAAAAAAAATTCTAGCCACCTGGTAGCCAAAATTTGTACAAGGTGTCAAACAATTCCACTCTCACGTCCTGTCAGCTGTCATAAGCAAAATGAATGATCATACTAAGTAATTTCTTTTAATAGATGCTTGCTTCATCGTCCCTGCTAACAACCAATGTCTTAGAATAAAAATTGAAGTATTTTTAGAAAAGTTTATACATGGGCAGTTAGCTGTTATGTTGAACAACAGCTCCTCATTTGAAGAGGAAACACTTGTGCATTGCGTTCATTCGTACAATAGAAAAAATCATTGAAGTATGTAGAAGCTACATTGTGGAAGGAAGATACAGGTTTTTACAACCTGGTAAAAGAACAGTAGAGGAGAATATACTCTTTAGAATGGGATAAGTTTCTTTTCAGTCAAATAGCCAAATGGCTGTTCTCAGCAGCTTTCCATCAAATGATGGAGTTTGCTGAGATTACTCATTGCTCATGGGGCAAATCAAAGACACCTGTTACAGATAGCAGGTGTCTCTGTATTTTAAATTAAAAAATTAAAATTAAATTTAAAATATATGTATATTTTTAATGTTTCTGTGATCACACTGGATGTAGAAATAGTGTGTGCCTTGTGATGCATGAGCTATTTTATTTAGACACAGCTTTATTTTATTATGGTTTATATATAAAAAAAAAGAAAAGCAGCTAATTTTGTAATCAGTGTTAATTGCTGAAAAAGGAATGACCTCAAGCTGACATGTCACATTAAAATCTACATTTGTGTATGTATGTCCATACAATTACTGTTTGAATCACCAGTGATAAAGATAATGAGAAAGGGAGCAAGGTGTGACCAACAAGAGGCTATTTCATTTTTATGTATTTAGAATTACTATTTTTGAAATGTGCAAAATACAATATGTGATTTATGAAAGGTAAACAAATTAATTAATTTATTAATAACATTTTCCTTATGGGATTTATGTTCTAACTAGTGACATGGTATGATAAGAGCTATAAAGTTTGGTAAAGAGGGGATGATGAAGGGTAGATGAAGGGACTTTGATATCACAGGTTACTTGCATTTCTTGAATGGCTGTTCATTATTTAAACTGTTTACAGTTCTCCTTTGCCTTTTGTCATTTTTATGGCTTATTGTGCATATTGCTGGGGAAAAAAATGGTCTTAAGGAATGATTTGAATGTTGAGAGTAGGGGAAGTATATTTATGGGCATTGGACAGAGCTAAGTTCTGTGTAAAGAGAGACAGAAGAGAGGAAATGGAGGAAATATGGAAAAGTTAACTGAAACAGGTACATTTTCTAGCTGCAGAAGGTTCAAGATGGAAAGAGGGTATACATCCTTAGTTAGGGAGAGGAACTGGAGGATCTGCAAGGCAATTAGGATAAAAATTCAAAGTTAATATAATGGGAAAGTATGAACTAATGGTGGAGAAGGTTCAGATTCGTTGTTAGGAAAAGACTCTTCATCAAGAGGGTGGTCAGGCACTGGTGGTAACAGGCTCCCCGGGGCAGTGGTCACAGCACTGAGCCTGCTGGAGTTCCAAGAATGTCTGGACAATGCTCTCAGAGAAAAGGTCTGATTTTTGTGTAGTCCTGTGTGGAGCCAGCAGTTGTACTTGATGATCCTTGTGAGTCCCTTCCAAATCAGGATATTCTTTGGTTCTATGTTTGACAGGAGACAAATATTATTTATTAACTGTTATGTTCTGAATGTTATTCAGGAGAAATATATAGGTATAAGAGAAACCAAAGCCCAGTACAATGACCAAAAGACTTTTAATCACAAAGAATGGTTAATATTTTTAAACCCACAATACTTAGAAATTTTTTTAATTGCTCAGAGTGTTTTCATATTTCTATACATCATGAGGAATGTAAGTACTTGGTAAATTAAGGTTCTGTGCATAAAATATTTCAGATATATCAATGCATAGAAATATCTTTTTTTTTTCTTTTTTTTTTTTTTTTTTTTCCTTCTGTGAGTATTTCTAAAATTAGATTGTTGACTGGGAGAGCCCAAGGACTTTTACGTATGTCATGTTCTGTAGTAAAAAATTTAATTTTAAGAGTATGTATCAGCCATTTCAGTTGTCTTTCTGAAATTGATCTGCTGTCACTGCAGCTATTGAACTATTTCTGCTAAGTTTTTTCAACTAATATTGACAATTAAGTGCCAGCTCTGCTGGGTGTACTTTCAAAACTGCTTGTGAGCCAGGCCTACCTGAAGTGTGGTATGGTAGTCCTGCCCACAGGAGAAATCTTAGAGCAGTTGAGTGATTATGTCAAAGATGAATAAGCTTTGTATCTTTAAGACTGGAAAATGTACAAACTGCATGTACTGTCAGTAATAATCCAAGTATTGTATTTAAAATTTCTAATCAGAATAAAGCAAGTATCTGATAAAGGTCTGCTGCAAAACACCATTAAACCAAAGAGAATACTGTAGTGTCTGTGTCCTTCAGGCACTGAACCGTAAGATGAAAGACAACAAAAACATCTTAGGACGTAAGTAAATTCTAAATTTACCCACATTCTCATTCATACGAATGGAGTTCCTAAAGGAGATTTTAGGTCTTGCTTAGGTAAAGAGATGCTCCAATGATGAGAAACAATGAATCTGTCATCTGGTCCTTAGGGACTCATGGAAAAAACAGTCTAGAAATATCCTGTTCTTATTCTATATTAACTAAGAAATTAGCTAAAGAAAAAAAATATATTTTCTAGTATTGGTCTCAACTGATGGCTATAGGAAAAGCTGTTTTCCTCTACCTCAAATTGCCCACATGATGAGTGGTAGATATTAATATATTCAGATATTGGTCCAGCCAAATGAAGCATGTGGAATTCATTATATGAATGAGAGATTTTCATAGTTTTTGTTGTTGTTGTTGTTTTTTAAATAAGGAATTTGACATAGTGTGGTGGTTTTACTCAGGTGGGTGGCAGAGCTCCACCACAACTGCTCTCTCACTCCCCCTCCTCAAAGAGGAACAGAAAGAAAATATGATGTAAAGGGGCTCAAGGGTTGAGATAAGGATAAGGAGATTGCGCAGTAATTATTGTGACGGGCTAAACAGACTCAGCATAGGCAGATAGTAAGATTTATTGCCTATTACTAATGAGCTGGAGAAGTGAGAAACAAAGGAAAGAAACCAAAAGCACCTTCCCCTCCCATCCACCCTCTTCCACCTCCTCCCCCCAAGCGGTGCAGGGGAACAGGGGAATGGGGGTTATGGTCAGTCTATAGCGCTTCTTCTCCGCCACTCCTTCTCGGTCACTCTCGTCCCCTGTGCTGTGGGGTCCCTCCCACGGGATGCAGTCCTTGCTGAACTGATCCGGTATGGGCTTCCCACAGGCAGCAGCTCTTCAAGAACTGCTCCAGATATGGGTCCATACCACGGGGTCCATCCCTTGGAAGCAAACTGCTCCAACCTGGGTCCCCCATGAGCAGCAGCTCCTGCCAGGTCACCTGCTCCTGCGTGGTCTCCTCTCCACGACCTACAGGTCCAGCCCGGAATCTGCTCCCGCCTCTTCCATAGGCCTCAGCCTCCATCACTGCAGGTCCACCTGCTCCACCGTGGTCTTCTCCATGGGCTGCAGCATGGAACCCTGCTCCACCGTGGTACTCCATGGGCTGCAGGGGGACATCCTGCATCACCATGGGCCTCACCACAGGTTGCAGGGGACTTCTGCTCCGGCACCTGGAGCACCTCTCCCCCTCCTTCTTCGCTGACCTTGGCGCCTGCAAGGCTGTTCCTCACTCCTCTCACTCTCCCAGCTGCTGTGTGGCGCAGCATTTTTTTCCCTGTCTTAAATCTGCTCTCACAGAGGCGCAAACAACATCACTTATTGGCTCAGTTCTGGTCAACAATGGGGTCCTTACCAAACATGAGGCAGCTTCTAGATCCTTCTCTCAGAATCCACCCCTATGGTCCCCTGCTACCAAAACCTTGCCACGTAATCCCAGTACACATAGGAACAAACCTACGAAAATAATCTGCTCTGGCTATTTCTTCTGTATATGAAGTTTATATATACATACATAAAGTACGTGGGATTACATTTTACCTGGTGGAAGTACTGTTCTCTCATTTCAGAAGATATCTGAGTCACGCAGAGAAGGAAAAAATACAAATGATAGAAATTTTGCTTTTGCTTTTAAGTATTTTTTCAGTTAATTTTGAGATACACTGTAGATGTTTGAAGCTCATTCATATTTCTGAATGACTATGCCTACCCACTTCTCAGAAGAAGAGAATATTCCATATGGTCTTTGACTAGATAGGCTGCACATACCTTTTACAGATCACATGTAAAAGAGTTTTCTCCATATGATTGTACAATATTGCACAGTAACTGACAGTTCAAAATGTAAAATTAAGACATCAGATGTTGGTTACTGTGTATGGACTTTGAATTTACAAGAAACTAATGGATATGGATCTGCTTTCTGTGCAATATTTGAAATATAAATACCATCATTTTTTATTACAAAAATCCTAAAACATTAGAAAGCCTTCAGGGATTGTAGTACAACATTTGTATATCACTGAAATATCCAATGTGAAACTACACACAGGAATTCAGTTGTGATGAATGTGCTAAAATGAATGATAAATATGATAAATAAATGATAAATGAAATAGCATACTTGCCTAGCTGAAGTATAACTCTGCATCATGCTAATATACATTTATTTTAATGTGTGTTGTATCAAGTGTTTTAAAATGACATCTCATAAGTAAACAGCACAGTGGAAACTATTTGTACAGAACCTTAGAGAATACAGGGGGACACTTTGTGATGCATGAGACCCTTCAGGTGTTTCAGGTGACCCTTCAGACATTGATATGTGGAATTTCAAGCAAGGAAATGTTGATGAATGACCTCTTTGTTCAGTTAACAAAGGCCAGGCATTTATTTATTTATTTTTCTCAGTTTTCCTTACCTTCTGCAAGGCAGAGTTGAGTCTTCTGGAGTCCAGAATTTTACACAACAGCAACTGAAGACAAACAGAGCAGCTGGGGAATTTGTCAGTTCTTATGGCTGATTGAAAAAGGACACAGGACAAGCCTCACTCATATTTTAGCTGCTTCCAAGTGCATTATATTTAAATTCTTCTAAGTAGTAGTAGAATTACAAGATGATAGCAACCATTAATTAAATTAAAACTCATCTGGGAAGCTCAGTAAGAAAATAGGAAGAAGAAGAACCAGGAAGTTTTTGAAACAAAACACAAATCTGGTTGGACCTGCCCAAAGCTTGGTAACTACTGCTTCTGACAGTCTGCTCAGAGTGTTGTGTTTCCTCATGTATTGTCCCATGGAAGAGTTGTCACTGGAAAAGAAATAAAGGATAATATGCTAAGAAATGAATGGTTAAATTGTTAATTATTCCAGATTAACTTTCCATTGGAAAGTATTTCACTTTTAAAACATTAACTTTGGAAAAAAAATCACCTCAAAACGATATTTCCCCATCTCATTTTAATGTATTTAGCTAAACTGTAATGTATGTATTAAAAATTCTCTGTAAATAAAACAGTTTTCTAGTGTTAGATTTGTTGTTGTTTTTTATTTTATTTATTTATTTTGTATATGGGACAATACTATTTAAAATAAAGCTATACAGTGAAGCAGAAGCAGGAGGGAGAAAAAAAAGATAACACTGGACACCTTCAGTTCTGTAGATCTCAAATGAAAGTTGTCCAATGCTTCATAATCAGCTTCTTTTAGACTTAGCACATCTTACTCCTGGTGATTAATCCCCTACAGGATTGCTTATATTCTTGTAATGTTTAGACTATTTCTCTCTGTAAGGAAAGTTTTAATTTTTGGAGTATTTAACCTGAATGTAGTTTGTTGCTGAAGAAATGGTGGCATTATTTCTCTTATTCACTCTTATTTGCTTGTATTTTAATTGTTTAGCTAGAGGCACCTCATTTAATAATTATATTAAGCTTCAGTGTTTCTGCTAGCAGATGACAAAGACACAATAGGAAATATTTCTCCCTAGGTACTTTTGCAAAGTTACATACAAATTCTACTCACTGGAAAAGGAAAAATTAGTCTGTATATTACTTATTTTGGAAACACAGACAATGGCTGAAACCAAATCATTCAAATACATATAACTATTTTTGATGTGGTCAATTGTGGTCAGTCATGTAGCTCACAAAACAACATCTTTTTTTTCTTTTCTTTCTTTCCTTTTTCTTTTTCCCTATTTTTCTTCTTTTGTGTGTATTGCAGGTAGCATAGTGTACCTTGGGATGATGGTGGGGGCATTCTTCTGGGGAGGCTTGGCAGACAAGGTGGGAAGGAGACAGTCACTCCTGATATGCATGTCTGTCAATGGATTCTTTGCCTTCCTTTCATCATTTGTCCAGGGGTATGGCTTCTTCCTCTTCTGTCGATTGTTTTCTGGATTTGGGTAAGCTCCTCTGGTTTTGTTCATTTCTACAATTGTGTGTGTTAACAAAAGTCTTCTATTTGCAAAAGTTCATTATTTAATGCAGGAATATAGCCTGTGTCAGGGGTGAGGGAGCTAATCAATGCAGCTGCTAAAATTGTAAACAAAAACTAGGAGGAGAAGAATAATGATTTTAGGGGAAAGATGCAGACTAAAAAGTGTAAAATTGAGATCTGTTCTCATTCTGCAACAGACTTGCTTTGTTAACTTGATTAACTGTTTTATATCTCAGCTTCTCTATGTATTGCCTATTCATTAAGCAGTATAATACTCCCCTCATAGGTGTAATATTTCAGTAGTATTTATAAATAAATATTTATAAATTTTCTAATGCCTTTGTGTGCCAAATATCGTTTATATCACCACTGTAGTCAGGACTGCCAAATTTAAAACTGGGCCTTATATCTTGCCAAATATTATTGCTCTTTCCATAAAGAGAAGGTTTGTGGCCCTGTATTTGCTTTACTTTTCTTTTAATTTAAATAACTTCTCACTTGGTGAAAATGCTTAAGTTATTGGTCATGGTCCATTAAGTTTATCATTTTAAACTAAAAGAAGCTGAGATTGAGATGCCCAAGCCAATTAACATGACATACCTTACTTGTACCTTTATTGCACTCTTGGATAATGAAGAGTTTTGTTCTGGAGTAGTTTAGCACTTCTGGTAATTACTTGATTCAGATCAAAACCCCTCAATTATGATTCCACTGCCAGCCAATTTCATTTTTTAGAATGCTCAATGTGAAACAGCTAGTGAGAGCACAGAACATTGTATGGTAAAACCATGCATATGAAGTCTATTGTTTGTATGTTTTGTTGGCTCTGGTTTATGTAACCATAGTGCAAAAACACTGTTGTATGGTGTTTGCAGTTTCAGAAACCACAAATGGTCTGAAGTAGGGTAGATCTAGACAATGACACCAAAATACAATTGCTATAGCACTATTAAACTAACTCAAGAAAGAGTTGAAAGGGAAAGAGGTTTGAGGATGGGGATGTGAGGCATCCTCTTGCCAGGAGAGCCTAACACCAAATTTTTAGATGTGACTCTTCTTAGAGTCACAAGGATATGGCAACTGTTCTACTTCTTAAAAAAAAAAAAAAAAAAAATCCCATTCAGCTTCCCTACATGTTTTTGCTTTCATAGGTCACTATCATGTCTAGGCTTTATGCTATGTCTACCCAAAGTTCTGCATTTTCATCAAAGCCCTGATACTTTTTACAAAGCTCTTTTCACTACAGTAAGGTATTTCTTGTTCTTGTGTCTCTATAGCTGGTTAATGGACCATTGTTCTGAAAAAACAACTTTTGATGACGTTGCACAACACTTTCTCTCTTTCATAATCCTGTCAATGTCCAGAAGATTGTTGTATTACTGCTTAGTCTGTCCAGTTCATGAGGGCAGCACTTGACTTGTGCCATGCAGGTTTGTTTTTTAGGCAGGCATGTTTGTGCAAGTGTTGGCTTTTACCCGCATTGTCCCTCTTGGGATGTGTGGCAAAATATGTGTTTACCATGCCTCATGCCAAAATTACCTGTGGGGTCTCCTCCTCCCCAGAAGGAGTAGTTTTTCTAACAATAAGCAATGTCTGCAGCTTAACCCAAAATAGATGTCCTGGATTGGGAAATATGTTCAGATGTGTACCTGGTTTATGATTATCTGTCTTGGAACAAGCAGGCCTTCCTCTTATACCTTAATGTGAGTCTCCACTGTGTCCAAAGTCCTTCTACCTCATCTTTGAGAAGTGAATGAACATATGATGATAATTCACCACCATGTACAACATAAAACAAATAAACACTTCCCCTCACCCCCCCCCCCCCCCCCCCCCCCCCCCCAAAAAAAAAAAAAAAAAAACACAAAGCAAACAAACAAAATCATCAAAACCAAAAACACTGGCATGAGCTGCAATCATTCCAAATAGCTATTATTACAGTGAGAAAGATAAGGAAGATTTGTGGTTGGTTCCCATTTGCTATTTGAAGAAATGGTTTCTCTCCAGAAGAACTTGATTCCTCTTTTCCAATGGTATCAGATTTCCATTTCATTTTAGATATTAGCCATCATAAAAACTGCACCATTTCTTGAACCGAATCTGTCCTTCATACCCTTAAGATGGGAAAAGGATCTTCCCTTTTGTTCTCACTGTGTTTTTACGCTAGAGTTTGCATTATTGGAGCTCTTCTTTTTCAGAATGTTCATCTGCTCATCCTCTATTAGATTAGGAATAATTTTCACTTACCAGTGCAACTCAAACTAGTATTTATGTCTTGCATGACTTTCCTCTGTTGCTGTTGCTGACATTGTTTGTTTTTATTTTTGTTTTGTTTTGTTTTTGTGGTTCACTTTTGGACATGATTTTACATTGAGAGAAGCTGTAATAACAACAGACACATTACATGCCAAACACCAAGAGAGAAGGGAGAGGCTAGAATATTCCTCCTACAGAGACATCAAAGTAAAATCTTTCCACTTTAAGATAGAAGGGCACAAATATACCCACTGTTAGAGCATACACCTTTCATGCTATTTCTAGATACTTAGCATCAACCACTGTGCAAGAAGGCAAGCTCTTTTTGGTATCCCTTGCTGAAGAACTCCCAGATATTTGTGCCAGCTTTTAAGCCGTATCTTTTTGCAGTACACCAGAAAATTGCATTAAAGAGCTTGAATTAAACCCTGAATGTTTACTGCATTCTTTATTACTTCCCACATCTTCCTTGAACGCAACAACAATCAAACAACAACAACAACAAACAAGCCACCTTCTGATCATGTTTTTGCATCTGGAAAACTTGAAATTATTAAAAGTTTTGCTTTACCCACCTCCCCCCAAGAAGAATTATTTCGAATAAAAACAGTATAAATAATATTAAGATACTGCTTGGTAAAAGGTGTTGAGGGATATGAAAGTTTCAAAAGAGAACTTAAGCTAGTAAAAAGAATAAAGAAATGTTGGGTAGTATGCAAAATTATTTCCGTTTGTGGAAAAAATATCATAACTTATTCCTCCTTTGATTAATCCAAAATCTAAAATAAAAAGGAAATTGGATCCCAAAGTCAGATAAAGGTCTAGCAGGGCTTTTGACATGGTTTTGTACAATGTAGAAATAGCTAGACAAGAAACTGTGATTCTGTAATTAGTCAGTGGGGAGAAGGGCCAGAAAGGGGGAAATGTGCTAAAATTATCATCAAAAAGCACTTTGTTAGATCTGTCTTTGAAACTGTCAAAGTAAGTTTTCTGTAATACCAGAATATGACTCATAATATCACTTCTACCTTAAATGGAAAGGGAGTTGTTGCCTATTCAACGCTGGCACTGTGAAATATTAGTCTCAACTAGAGACATTCATCTAACATCTATTACAGAAAGTTCTATTTTTCTTTTTCTTTCTTTTTTTTTTTTCTTTTTTTATTTTTTGGTACTTTTGATAATTTTAGATACAGTTTTCCATGTACAACAAATTAGTTTAGAATAACATGCTTAAAAGTACTCTATACATTTGTATTAGCCCAGCAAATTTCATTTAGGTTGCCTTGAAGTAAACAGAGAGATGATACATTTTCCCAAATGGTATCATATTTATCTAGCCCAAATAGTGCTTCTAAAAGTAATCAAAGTTTTCTTGTTGTATAGAGGTAACTGAAATAAATATATATCCTGAGGCCAACTACAGTTTAGAAATTATTCAACCAATACTGAAATGATTTGTTTTCATGATGGAAGTATGAAAGGTTAAACAAATGTGTCTTAATTTACAAAACAAGCATTATGTCCAGAATACAGAGATTTCTTTTAATTTGCCATAACCACCAGTTTGACCAAATGTCTTCTTAAGATCCACAGAAATATCAGTAAACTTGGCTTAGATGTGGTGAATTTATATAACCAAAAGCCAATAAAAAGCCTATCATATCCTGTGAATAAGAGTCTTTCTCAATATTCACTATCATATAGTATTTCTTTTTCCACAAAATGTTAGACTAGATTCACCTTCAGACAGCCTTTTTATCCCTTTCTCAGAAAACCTCTCTGCAAAGTTACCTGCAGTAGTCCTTCTACAGGGATCTAACATATAAAGAACTGGTGTCAATGTAGTAGCATTAAACTCATCATTTAGATTTTGCCTAAATCCCTCACATCTTTGTGGAGATCAACAGTTACCAAAATTCAGATCTGTAGATGAAGCTTCTTGTAATTAGCAATTTTGAGGTCTCTGTGTAAATCTACCCAACCTGACATTTACTACCATTTTTGTACATTGTGTGTAGTGGCAAGTAACTCCTACAGACATTTATATCCCCTTTCTCTAAATGACCAAGAGAGGAAGGACAGGCCAGTGGTCTGTATGCATAGCAACAAAACAAAAGATTCCAGCAGAGATATGGGCCATATGAACACAGGACAGTTGCACAACACAGCTACACAAGCAGTTGCTGTCAAGGACTTCAGATCTTGACCAACAGGCAGCTTTTATAATTGTATGCCATCAGAATTCTTCATAATGTTGTACTTATCTTTTACCTCTTTATGCTTATTTGCTCTATTTCTTTCGCATGTGTCTTTTTACCCTCAAAGGGTTGTAATCCTTCTGACCTTAATTCCTCTGCAAACTCCAGCTGCCTCCCACCCATGGCTATCAGTAGTTGTACACTGAGAGCTAATGAATAGCTCTACAGGTGACTGGCTTCAAAGCTGACATTGTATGCCAAAAAGGCTGGTATGTTTCTCAGGCAAGCCAAGGAAGCGGTTGGCAAGGTCTGAGCTTTCCAAATAGCTTTGATTCCAGGCCTTTCTTCCTCTTCTGTGGTTAAAGGTTGACTGATATAAACCTGACACAGATGGGAGAAAAACGGTCTGTCCTAAGACTGTGAGGACAAGAGGAACATATTCTAATGGGAAAGGAAGATTATATGAAAGACTAGAAGAGTGAAACTCAGAAATAAGGTAGAGCCTATACAATAGAAAACTGAAAAGAGAAAGTAAAAACTTGAAAAGAGAAAAATGAAAAAGAGGAAGACAGAGATCTGCAAAAGACCAAGAGTTCATAAACCATCATAGAATTGTAGAACAGCCCAGGCTGGAATGGACTTTGAAAGATCATCAAGTCCAACTTTCATGGGAAAAGGGATATTAGATGAGATGATCTAGCACCCTGTCCATTCATATCTTGAAAGCCTCTGTTGAAGAGGATTCTATCATGCCTCTGTTGAGGTTGTTCCAGTGACTGATTGTTTTCACTGTAACAAATGACTTTCTTACATCAAGATGAAATCTCTCCCAGTGCGGTTTGTACCCGTTATCCCTTGTCTTCTTCATGTGGATCCTTGTGAAAAAGAGAACCCCTTTCCTCTTTGTAGCCACCCATTAAGTACTGGCTGCCCTTTAAATACTGGAGCACTGTGATAAGATCTGCCCTGAGCCTTCTTTTCTCCAGGGTGAAAATATTTAACTGGTTCAGCCTTTTCTCATAAGACAGGTTCTCCAGCCCTCTGATCATATTTGTGGCCCTCCTTTGGACACTCTTCAGTCTGTCTATGTCTTTTTTAGCTCTGAGGACCAGAACTGGACACAGTGTGTGAGGTGTGACCTCATAAGTGCTGAAAAGAGTGTGATGATCACACCTGTATCTCTGCTAGTAATGTCCCTGTAGATGCAGAAATGATTCTGTGCTTGCCAGTGCTGGCAGATCTGAAAGCAGCTTATCTGGCATATCTAGCTGAATAAATACTGCATGCAAATTCTTTGTAATTATATGCTTGTAATAGACATAAAAATTGACTTTTTTTTTTTTTTTTTTTAGTAGTTTTGGAAAAATTTGTGGACTTAATTATTTACTCATCAGTTTCCTTCAGAACTAACAGTATTTCAGAGTTCTCACTATTGGTAGCATATAGGTCACGTAGGTACCTAGAAGACAACTTCTCTGGTGTGCATAGTCCAGTCAGGCACTTGGATTTAAAAACAAGTGGAATGAACAGCAATGCATAGCCTACAGCATGCTGCTGTTTTGTATGACATCACCCAAGGTGAACATGTTGATCTGGGTACTTGCTTTTGCATATCTTGCCAATCTAGAGAAAGTTCTGTGAGGAAAATAACAAAGATATTTTCAATCAAACTTTTGGAAGTGGAAGTAAAAACTGGTTAAGAAGAAGAGGAAAAAGTAGGTGCAAGTGGACAAAAGAAGGTAGTGGGCTGCTTCCAAATCTCAGGAGCATAGCAGTGAATCTGTGTTTAGAACTCTATAGGCTCTATAGGCTCTACAGGCTCTATAACACCATTGAGCTAGCAGGGCTTCTTCATTGCAGCAAAATGAGCTGTAATTCCACCCTCAGGCATGCCCCTCCCACCGTTCCTCATCCTGGGCTTCCAGGACAGCCTCTCAGGACAATCTCCCTCGTTGTGAGAGAGTTATACCCTGGTGAAACTTTTTAGTGTTTTTACTCATGAGAAGAACACAAGATACAGTCCTCACATGGGAACTCTCTCTGTACACCTAACAAGAAATCACAGAGGTGTGAACCTCTGCAGAACTTGCAGAGAATGTTAGAAACCTCAGCTATGGCAAATATTAATTTTAAAGGGAAGAGTTGACTGGCAGTACTTTGTGAAGAGCTATCTAGAGGGAAATGACAGAACAGCAGTTCCCCAAACAAATTAACTTTTCAATGCAGTGTTTTATTGCAATACCCGAGGATAACTTGAAGTAAACAATATTGCATTGGCATGGCTCTGATTTCTCTTAGCACTGAAATACCATTTCTGTATTCATCTTTTACTTTTTATATTTGTTTTAATCTGTTCTAAATTCCTTCTTTTTGCTCCCAGTTTGGCAGTCACTGAAACAGCAACATAAATACATATTATATTTAAAGCTGAGTTAAAAATTTCAACCATGAAAGTCATTATTCTTTAAAGGATGTAATCTGGTATATATGAATATCTGTTCAAACTTCACAGGTATTTTTTTCAGCAGGAAATTAAAGTCCACAAAGACTTAATCTGTTGTGGAACATTTGACAGTTTGCATTGGTAGTGAAGAGTTAAAGTCAGTAAAAGATTATTTGAAGCCTGGTACTGAAAATGATACATAATTTGAGTTATAATACATTTTGCAAAACCAAGTTGAAGTCTTTTTGCACTTTTCACTTTTTTCACTTATTTTTAAAAAATATATATATATTTTTATTCTAGTAAAATCTGTGGATTTTTTATGAATGTATAGGCTCTCCCATAAAAAATTTAAGCCTGTCATGGGCTTAGTAAATCACATGGTGCAACTGAATAGAACATCTTTTTAAAATATGCATGAAATGAAATATATTAACAACATACTTGGAATTTAGTCACTTCCTGTTTGAGCACTGGAGTTAAGACTTAGAGCAATATCTATTACTCTGTGGGAAAATGACTAATATTTTCAGTTAAATTGAATGTATTTTAACATTTGTCATTAGATTGCTATGATTACAGGATTTTTGTAATGGTGAAAGTCAATGCATTGTGTTGGTTTCTGTTTCAGCAGCCAGTACACTGACAACCCATTTGACTGAATAAGTTGAATTGTATATAGAGTTTTCAAAGAAATCTTTGACAAAAAATGCATCCAAACTGGTGAAAGTTTTCTATATAATTCTTCAGTACATGGTGTGATTTGAGAAAAAAACACTCTTGCTAGGAAAGCTGCTTGTAGTTTGGGTTTAAAATGACTGCAACCATGACCTTATTTAAACTTTAACTTGTTAAACTTGTTAAACTTAATGTATGGTATATATTTCATTTTAGGATTGGTGGAGCTGTGCCAATAGTTTTCTCCTATTTTTCGGAAGTTCTTGCTCGGGAGAAACGAGGTGAACATCTGAGTTGGCTCTGTATGTTTTGGATGATTGGCGGTATCTATGCATCTGCAATGGCTTGGGCAATAATTCCTCATTATGGTAAGAAAAACATCTTCTCCTTCGAATTTTCCATTTTGATATTGTGAATGTAAAGCTCTTCAATTACAGTTTAAACAGGGTACTATATGTTTGTTCTCAAAATACTAAACCTGCCATTAAGAAAAATTGATTCTTTTGGGGGAAGTTAGGAGAAAAGATCATACCCTAAATAAAAATATATTAAAAAATTAATGTATTAAAGCAAAAATTACCCAATACCCATGTTTACTTCACGATGGATCTCTTCGTGGTCTACAACTTCCTCGCGAGGGGGAGTGGAGAGGCTGGTGACCTATTCTCCATAAACACCAGTGATAGGACCTGCAGGAACGGGGTGAAACTGAGGCAGGGGAAGTTCAGACTAGATATCAGGAGGAGATTTTTCACTGAGAGGATGGTTGCTCACTGGAACAGGCTCCCCAGTGAAGTAGTCACAGCACCAAGCCTGTATGAATTTAAGAAACATTTGGACTGTGCACTAAGTCACATGGTCTAAACTTTTGGGTAGACCTGTGCAGTGCAAGGAGTTGGACTTGATGATCCTTATGGGTCCCTTCCAACTCGGAATATTCTATGATTCTGTGATTAGTTAGGTTCTATAAATTTACTAGAAACATGGACAAATAGAAGTATGAGTAACCTGGGCGAGTGGAATGTATCCCTTCCAACCCAAATCTTTCTATGATCCTGTAAGTCTGTGATTCTATGGTAACTGGTATTTTTTTTTGAAACTGGAGAATATATGTGACATGGATGAGTTAAAGAAATTAAAGAAAATAGCTTTTAAAATGTTGAGTATAAAAGTTCCACTAGATCTTTGGTTTGTTTATTTGAAACAGAAATTAAATGTCAATTATACACTCTTGAGAAAGAAGTGTAAGGATCATCTTAATGTTGTGGTGGCACTTCTGAATATAAAACCATATTGAATGTTCTTAGTAGATCTTTTTAATGACGTAGGAATACAGAAATCAAATAAAATGTATATAATATTGTAGGGATGAATGAAGACAAATAAGACAAAAAGCTTACAGTGATTGAAATTATATGAACATGCAATATATACTGCTTTGTGAAAGAACTCTTTACTGCCCTGATGTAGTCAAACATTATACAGAGGTAGAGGTTTGAATCATCTCCTGGGTTTGTGTTTTGGAAGAGTTAAGTGCTCATGGGTCTCCAGGGTGGCTGACACTGCCCAGTGGTTTTTAAAAATCAGGCTCTGTAAGCACTTGTTGGTGGCATTCTTCAAAACAAGTAGAGCAATATCATGAGTTAGCTAGTGTGCAGAGCAGTTTTCTTAAGCTAGGCACTGATATTTATTGGATTGTGCAAGAGAGGAAAAATTCAGAAGGTTTGCCCAAAGTGATTGGAACATTTAACAGACAGTAAGGCCCAGAAATAAATTATAAACGGACTAATCAAATACCTAGACTGTAGCATGAAAACTAATTTTAGACTGGACATACAACCTGAATCTCTGTCCTTAACCTTGTCTTTTGGCTTCGAATTCCTGAAATTTGAGAGGAATCTTTGCTGGCAAGGCAAGATGTATATATATATATATATAAATATATATATATAGTTAGTCAGTTGTTCTGTGTACCATTTTTTCTTTGTTTGTTTGTTTCCTTTATATTTTTATTTTCTTTATCTTTCAGTGGAAAATACAAATATTATGACAGATTGATTTGAATAGGTTGTCTAATTTGACTATAGATTTTATAAATGACTCTACAACCTTTACTGAGGTGCTTTCAAAAATGCCACATGGCAATATATCTCAATGAATAACAATACACAATCTTACATTAAATCAGTGACACTGGAGGGAATAATTTTCTTCTTTCTTTAGCAGTGGAAAAGTATCAGCAAAAAAAAAAGCCATGCTACGCTGTTTTTGTTTTGTGTGTGTGTATTTCTGCAAAAGTATGTGGGATATCACTTCAGACAGAATAACACAAAAACAATTTTAAAAGACAGCATTCTTCAGCATTAGCCATATAAATCACTCTTCTTGCAGTATATTAAGAAAAGACATAATAGCCAAAGGGAGGGCTAAAAAAGGAAGCTATAGACAACAGACAGAATTCTTTCCCAAAGGAAAAGAAGCTTACACATGATTTTGGAAAATTTAATCAGAATATATTTATGGGTTTGAATTAGGTCTTTCAAAATTATTTTTACTGTAAATTAGGCCTCTTCCTTATGTTGTCAAGGTTAAAGTCTGTGTCTTACTGCCTGGTACAAGTGTTGAATTCTTCTGCTCAGGACCAGGCGTAAACTGCTTCATTTTCATGATTGCATGCTGAGTTCACAGGCGCTGCCAAGTGTTCCCAGGGCAAATGCTGCTCTGGTACTGGGGAGGATACATTAACACTATACTGTACCCTTCTGCAAACTGTCCAGGAGAGGCTAATGCCACCTCTGGTCGCTTCACCATTTGTATCAATTGCATTCATGAGGACTCCTTTAAGAGCATCTTCTCCTTAAGGATTTCTACATGGTTTCTACATGATTAATTTGCTAAAATTAGGCAAAGATGTATCTTTTTCTCCAGACTACTTTCAGTTCTTCTCATCATTCATATCTCCACTGACTAGGAAGCAAAACATAATTATAAACAAAGCATCCACTTACTTCTAAGGTTCATAGTGCATAGGAAATTCTGATCTCTCTGCTTCTCACTTGAGGAGCAAACAGAGTTCATTTTTCCTAGCTGAACACTGAAATTAGTCAAAGACAATGAATGAAGTTGTATGTATTGAAAAGCAATAAACTGCCATTGAGCATAGTGGAATTATTCTTAAATGAATGGAAAAGTACCAGACCAGCAGTGTAGCATCTTTTTTTTTTTTTTTTTTTTTTTTTTTTTTTTTTTTTTTTCCTGTTTTACAATGTATTCCTTTCATTCTTACTGATTCTTATATAAGCTACTTTAAAAAGTCCTAGATTTGCAGATAATATACATTATCTAGCTCCAAGGCAGGCAGTGAAGCTATAATAGTTCATCTGTTGAAGATTTAGTTGTATTTTTTTTGTGACAAAATGAAGTCTACATTCCCTACATGTTACAGTTTATCTCTGTTTCTGTTCAAGCAGCATGGGAATGACTGAAGCCTCAGCGGAATCAGGATGATGTAGTGCTGCAGTGACTACATACTGGAAGATTAGTTTTATCTGGAAGGCAAGCAAGTTTCAGAGCTTCTTTAAGTCTATGGCTGTTGGCTTCTGTTTAAAAATTGAAAATGGATGCAGACTTGCTCAGGGTTCTTGAAAGAAGATTTGAGGTCATAGAGAAGCTATTAGAAGAAACATCTGCAGAGAAATGTTTCTAATTGCAGCCAATTAACGAAGTCCCAGACTAGGCTGCTGAGAATAAATAGCTTTATGCACAACATAGGTCAGACTTGATAGGAAGGATAATTACCATTTTATAAACCATTTTGCAAGTGCAACTTTAAATTTAGCATAATGCTTCAAGGTGGATTATTTCCAAGACTGTCAAATGCATCAAATACACACCACAATGTTTTTTTTTGTTTGTTTGTTTGTTTGTTTTTGTTTGTTTCTTTGTTTTTTAAATGTACATTTTCCAAACAATTAAAACTCTTAAATGTGAGAGATTATATTTCTGTGTAAAATCCCGATAGTGATATATTACCTTTTCATCACACTTTTTGTGTCTTCTTTCAAGCATAGGACCAGGGATTCATCCAGGTTGTCCTATCCAATTTTACCCCTTCATTAATATATATATATATATAATTAACAGTTTTCTGAAAAAGTATGTTGCCTACCATACACTATGTTATTATTTTCTTTTTTTTTTAAAAAAAAAAAGTGTTGTGGTTTAACCCGGCTGGCAGCTAAACACCACACAGCCGTTCG
>NC_048926.1:25882221-25889453 GCF_011077185.1 Oxyura jamaicensis | reverse complement strand
TGCACCCCCAGCCTGCCCGCTGGCAGGACAGAGCGAGGAGCTGAAAAAGTCCTTGGCATAGTGTAAGCATTGCTCTCCAGCAATTAAAACATCAGCATGTTATCAGCACTCTTCTCATCCTAATCCAAAACATAGCACCCTACCAGCTACTAGGAGGAAAAATAACTGTCCTAACTGAAACCAGGACAAAAAGTTAGTATTTTATTGTGTCATATCTCCAAAATAAAACCAGGGAATGTTGGATAAAGCTTTGAGTTTATTTATACTATCAGTTTTGGTGTTCTGTGCAGTTTTATGTTTGGCACATATGAGGATCCTTTTCTGAATTCATAAACACCAGAAAAATTCCCTAGATTATTTATTTATTTATTTTGCTTAGCAACAGACAGCTGTTGACTTCACTGATTTATAGATCTTATTACTGAATAAGAAATCAAACACATGACCTAGACTGCAAGGCAGGGAATTGGAGATGATGGGGTGTCTGACCAGGATGGTGCAGGTATCAAGGTTGCTGCATGTAAACTGCAGTTGACATTTCAAGCTCAGGAGCCAAGGGATTATGTGATAGCAATTAGAAGGCAGCAGCAACATGTATAAAATCAGTTGCTTTTTCCTTTTTTTTTTATATAGCATTTGTAAAATAATGTCATTTTTTTTTTCTGTTTTAACATCAGCAAAACTAATAAAATGTTCATACTATTTTAAGTACATTTCTAAATTATGGGAAGGGGCCTTCATCAACATTAATTGTTACTAGTTTTTACTTAGTAAAATTAAGTAAAACTAGTTACTAGTTGCATTTTACAGCTTTGTGGAAATGTCTACTACCAGTTAGATAGGAGCTAGATTGGCAAGCATATATGTGCAAGAGCACCAGTATTCACCACCAGATTAATTTGTAAATTCAGCCCTCTGTTGTGGAGAACCTGGTGCAAAGGGATTATGCTACTGACTAAGATCATAAAGTCCTAATAATAACAGGGTTGGAAACACATGGGATTTTTCATTTTGCAGAGTAAACAACTCTTAAAACCTCAAGCTGATCTAAGAGTGCAATACCAATACAGGTCTAATTACTTTCATAAGTCCTTGGCCCCAAAAACTCTCTTTACAGTTGTCTTTCTAAATTGTCTTTCTATGGATTTGGGATGAGTTAAAGATATGCTTCCCCACACATTAGCCCCTCATTTCTGATGTTTACCAGGGGAGAAAGGATACAACAATATCAAGCAGTTTTCATGTATGATTTGAGACAGATATCAAATTCCAATTAAATTAGTGTAGATTATCCACTAAAAGACTATGAAATTACTCTGTTAATAACACAGAATCAAGAAAATGGGAAACATAACTTTCTAACACTCTCAGTGAAAAAAATTCAGATATAATTCTTTGGTTTAAATGTTTTATTTAGACCAGTTTCTAAATACATAACATCTGAACCATTGATTTTTCATCAGTAGAATCTGTTTTGTTTTGTTTTGTTTTTCTTTTTTCACTTAATGAGGACCAGCCACTTGTGTTTGTAGGAAAAGTATTTAGCACTGTTCTGGAAATATAAATTTGGAGGAGAAGGAAGTGAAACAATAAATCTAAGAAATAAGAATTTAAGTTCAGAATGTAAGATTTCTTTTCTAATTGTAACGTTTCTCCTTAGGTGTAAGCAGAAAAAAAATAAAGTGTTCAGATTTTTTTTTCCATTGCATTTGCAAAGAACTGACAACCTGTGCTGTGAATGAAATAGAATAAGTATCTCTACTCCATTCACTAGATTTTTATTAAATTCAGAGAGCAAATTTTTGCAGAATACTTGATATATATAAACAAGCATATTAAAAATATACAATGAATATAAATTTTTAAGCATATTAATATATACATATTATATTTAAATATACATATTTCTTTTTAAGACAATCACTGTTTTACAGTAACTTATATCTAAAAAATACAGACACAAAAGTCTCCAAATTATGGATTCAAACCTAAAATTTGTAAAACATTGTATTCAGAAGTTTAACTGTAACTTCTATACATAAAAGACTTAATTATCTCTCCTAATGAAAAAAATAGTTTTCTTTTCCTATATTATAAAATATATATGTTCCTACTATACTCTGAAGCTCTTTGTCTTTTACTTTTCTTCTGACA
This sequence comes from Oxyura jamaicensis, assembly GCF_011077185.1. Lineage (NCBI taxonomy): Eukaryota > Metazoa > Chordata > Aves > Anseriformes > Anatidae > Oxyura > Oxyura jamaicensis. The sequence goes on along the minus strand of NC_048926.1, from coordinate 25,887,299 downwards.
ATGTATTTAAATTAGCTTAAATGACAGGAACTGGGATTTAGTTTAGATAGGAAAAAAGTCTCAAAATTTAAGTGTAATAAAATTCTAAGATCAAACTGTCTCACTACTGGAGATCCATTGAACATTCATAGCTGTACTGATAAAGTCTTTTCATGGGCACAGGAGTCCATAAATAGCATTTATTTCAGTTTGAATGTAATTGCTTTTATACTGGACAAATCTATTTTGTTTTGAGTCAATGGCTTGTGAAGTGGTCTGAAAAACATCTCTGTTCATAGCAAAAGATTGTGGAGGTGAAGCAGATTAATTCACCTGAAGAAATTAACATTACTGACAATCAAAAAGATATATTATCATCTTCTTGGTAGGTGTATTACAGTAACTTCTATAGTATTTTCTACTGTCATATTTGCTTTGTTCTTGCGTCATCCAGTTGGAGTTAAAAATGGTAAACACACATTTAAAACTACAATAAACTCCCCTAATGTATGAAGCTATTATGAACATTGTAATAAAACTGACTAGGAGGTAGGCAGAGCTGGATGCTGCCACGATATCAATGATCTAAAGTCTCAATGTGCAACTCACAGCATGCACAGCACCAGGAAGTGGTAACGGAGAAGTCAATCTGCCAGCATGAAAGAAACTAAACTGAGGATATGATGGACTAAAATTATTCCATGGCAATGAAAAAAGAAAAACTTTTGACTTCCTACTTCTATCTTTTTAGGGGACTGAGGGTTAGTCATTTACATGGCAGCAGCAGTATTGGGATAAAAAATAATAATAACAAATAAAAAAATTCCAGTGTTATATATCCTCCATGGGATTACAGGGCATGGCAAATACTTGAATAGCAATAAAATCTATATATAAGCTTTTTTATAAGCAATAAATAGCAATAAAAGCAAAAAGATCTTAGTAACCATGTAGCTTTTTGCACTTCTGATGAACAGACTTGGATCCCTCTGAGAGGTGGCAACTGCAATAATGGATGTACAGATTTCAGTCTAGCCTGCTGGACTCTTCCCATTAAGAGAAGACAAGTGTCAGTGCATGTGGTTCAGTTTAAACCCATTACCCCTTGTCCTTATCCACCACTGAGAAGAGTTTGGCCGCATCCTCTTTACATTGTCCTTTCATGGATTTATAGAGATTGATAAGATCCCCTCCCATCAATCTCCTCTTCTCTAGGCTAAACAGGCCTGGATTGCTTTGTCTCTCCTCAAAAGATGGATGCTCCAATCCATTAATCATCTTCATGGCTGTATGTTGGACCCTCTCTAGAAGTTCTACATCCCTCTTGTACTGGTGAGCCCACAACTGCACACAATATTACAGGTGTGGCCTCACCAGAGCTGAGTGGAGAAGGAGAATCACCTCTCTTGACCTGCTGTCCACGCTTCTCCTGTTGCAGGCTAGGATCCCATTGACCTTCTTGGCCAAAAGGGCACATTGCTGGCTCATGGTCAGCCTGCTGTCCACCATGACTCCCAGGTGTCTCTCCACAGAGCTGCCCTGCAGCAGGTCAGCCCCCAGACTGTACTGGTACCTGGGGTTGTTCCTCCCCAGGTGCAGGACCATGCATTTGCCCTTGTTGAACCTCATGAGGTGTCTCCGCCACTCTGACAAGTTTTGATTCAACCACAAGCTTGCTGAGGGTATACTCTATTCCTTCATCCAGGTCATGATGAATAAGTTGAAACTCTTCTGTGGTAATATTAATTCCAAGATGAATTGCAAGATTGGTGACCAGTATTTAAACATTGCATGGTATGTACCTTAGATAATATAAGAAAAAACAGAGATGTTCTTGTTTTTCAGCATTTATTTCGATGGGAATTTAAATGCCGGGGGAAGCTTATTACCAAGCCTTTTATTTATTTATTTATTTATTTTTACTAGGCAACTTGTATGGGCAACATTTTCTTTTTCTTCAAAAGTAACCCATGAATTTGGGTATTTCAAAGCATCTGTTGGCTTCATTTCTAATTAAGGATTTGGGACTATACCTGGATGAGTACAGAAAATTATTGACTACTTGGAAAAAAATAAAGAAAAAAATAAAAATAAAAAAGCTGTTATTTACCACATTGAGATTGCACAGATTAATACCAATAAAGCATTTTTGTCTGTTGAAAGCTATAAACTTCAAAGTGTTAAAGCCGATGGTGATGGTGTAAATAAGTGGCTCTTACATTATTGATATTGCTGCTTTTCAGATATTTCTTGTAGCACTTCTGAATTCCAAAATGTGCATTAGATGTGGGTCTGAGCATCAGAGAAATATCTTGGTTTCTCTCATACCTGTTTCATCAGCATTGTCTTCAGCTCTCAGCATTTTATCAGGAGCAAGGTGCCCAGAACCTTGTAAAGGTATTATAAAATTATGGTTTTGTCTTCAACAAAGGATCACTTAGTTCCTTCATCCACCTTTCCTCTGTTGTAGTCCCCAAGGGGGGGCTTGACCATCTCTGATGCAGTGCACCTATCCAATCAAAAAAACAGGATGCACTTGCATGATTTATAACAAAATGAGCCATGCTTGACTGATTTCATATTGCTGCATTACTGCAGTGACTGCAGCCAAACAGCTAGGGAAAAAATATACTCTGTAGTCACATCCACAGAGATGATTTACTGTAGTCCGTTGTACATCAACATCTGATTAATGTGAACTGGAAACAGGAAAAATAGTTGTTTTTTTTTCAAAGCTGGAACATGCTGAAATAGGATGCCATAACTGATTTAGACATGCAAGAGGTGCACCGGTGATGTCTTCTCTAATCTTGCAGAAGGCAAATAGGAGAAAACAAGCTTCAAAGAGAAAAAGGAATGAAAGACTCATGGGTGGTAAGACAAAAAGTAATGAGCTGAAATTTTTATAAAGGAGAGGTAGTATAAAGAGCAAAAACACCTTTCTAGTAGTCTGTTAGTAAAGTATCTGACTGAAATTCCTGTGGAATATTAAAATCTTAGTCACTCTAAGTCATTAAGGAAAGACTTTAAGAAAGTATCAGTGAAATGTATTCTGAGAATTTTGTATGGGCCATCATTTATTCTAATCTGGAGCAAGTGGATGCTCTAGACAGCAAGGTCCCAAGGTCCTCAAGGTCCCATCCACTCCTGTTTTCATAGGACTATTAAATGGGTACTGTTGTTCTAGAGGTAGGGGGAAGAAAAATGAAGAAAACAAGGACAAAAAAGGAAAGAACTTCAAAAATGAAAAGGAATAAAATATATTTTATTTATTTATTTATTTACTTATAAATAAATTTTATAAATAAATTTACTTACCATCTTTCTCTATATTAAAAATTCTGGACACTTAATTAAAAGAAAAAATACCTTATTCTTCTCAAACCTTTCCCTCTAAATCTACCTTTTCATGATAGGTCAGAACAAATCCAAGCCATAGCAGTGGTTGTTCTGGAAAAAGCTGAGCCCCATACTCCTTTTTCTGTTATTCAGTAACTTCTGTTCTTTGCATAAGATCAGTTCTCTTGATCTCTGTAGAAGATCTCTGACTTTTATTAGCAGTTCTGGACAAAGAGATGACAAAGAAGACGGACTGGGGAATAGGTTCCTGTGTCTTTTCTCAGTAGAAGAAAGTCCGTGAATGCAATAATGCATCTGCATTATTATATTAGCTTTTTTTTTTTTTTTTTTTTTTTTTAACTCAGAAAAAACATTTTATCCAAATTTTAAAACAAAGAACATCACTTCAGTTTTACCTTCTTCATACAATTACCTTTGTGATACACCATCTGTGTTAAGAATCTGTGAATCTATGGATACCTTAGCCAGTGGAAAATACTTTTGCAGTTTTAAAAGGTGCTGGAGCTTTGCTAATTTTGAATCTGCATTTTCTATGAGACTGTAATGTTTCACAAATGGAATAGATCAGATGTAAAGGCATCTACGATATAATGCAGCATCTGTTGATCTGCTTAGTATTCCACTAAGAGTCAAAATGATCCCCAATGTGCGGTACTTCCCCCATACTTAGTGCATTTTCATTAATTTTGTATCCTGCAGGCTGAAACTATATCTATACTTCTAAAATCTAAGTTAATTAAAGTGGGTACAAGGCGGTTTTAATGTTAACTTGATTTATCAACTCCTACTTATGAATAGCTCTCTGTTTGAAAAAATCCTATGAAATTAGATTATACTAAATGCATATACTGAAAAAAATCTTAATCTCTAAAAGCAACAAGAATGACAGAACACAGCAGAATTTGGAACAGCTGCTTATGCAAATCCATCTAGGAAAGCAAAACAAATCACTTTGTTTATCATTTCGCTATTTTCTGTGCCCTAATGCAGGGTTTGATATGGTCATTTAAATGTTTATATTCACAACTGTTAGAAGCTTAAGTAGATTTTAGCACATCTATTTAATGAGCACTAAGGATTCTCATTAGTGAGCTTCAAATACAACCTTTTGCTGGGCTGTTTAGGTTGTCTGTGAAAGAGAAAATTTGTTTATCTGGAGGTTCAGTAAGAAAACTAACAAGATGTTTTGTGAACTGGAAAGTTACAAACCCTAGTTTCCTAGTGGTTTCTGCCCATGTTTCAGTTAAACTGGTTATCTCCCTTCTCTCCACTCCTCCCCTATATCCTTTACAAGGGATATCACAGAATCACAGAATGGGTTAAGCTGGAAAGAACCTCTGGACATCATCTGGTCCAACCCCCTGTTCAAACAGGGACACTCCCAGCATGGACCAATGACCATGTCCAGATGGCTTTTGAAGATGTCCAAGGAGATGCCCCACAACCTCTCTGGGCAACCTGTTCCTGCACTCAGTCATCCGCAGAAGTGCTTCATCAGTGTTCAGGACAGAACTTCCCATGTTCCAGTTTGTGCCCTTTACCTGGGCTCTGGGCACCACTGAAAAGAGCCTGGCTCTATACTCTTCCACTCTCTCTTCAGGTATTTATAGACATAGATGAGATCCCCCCTGAGTCTCCTCTTCTCCAGGCTGAACAGTCCCAGCTCTCTCGGCCTTTCCTTATAGTAGAGGTGCTCAAGTCCCTTCAGCATCTTTGTTGCACTACATTGGACTCTTTCC
>NC_048926.1:25869789-25882121 GCF_011077185.1 Oxyura jamaicensis | reverse complement strand
GGGACAGAACTGGACACAGAACTTCAGGTGTGGCCTCACCAATGCTGAATAGCAACTTTCCATGCCCTCACCATGCTCACCTCTGTGTTCACCTCTCTGGCTTAGCTGCCCTTAGGAAGGAGGTAGCACCTTTAGGCTCAGGTTAGACTTGTGTTTGTGCCAGAGCTGGTGTTGTGTCGCGACAGTGCAGTCATGGCATTCAGTGTGGATGGACCACTGACTTGTGCCTTTTCCTTCCTACACTGATGGGGTCTGTCCTTGCTGCCTGGCAGCACATTTCATGCAGCACTGGGGAATTACCTTGTTCCCCTTCTAGAGTACAAGACCTACTTGTTTTGGGGCATTAAATGTTTTCTCCACTATCCAGATGTTTCCTAAAGGTAGTAGTACCATATAAGAAAAAAAGTCAGGAATCACAGCTAAAGAGATCAAAGTAAGGCTGTTAAATTCCACCTTCACCCTGTGAGGCAGAGAGGAATCTTGTGCATTTCAGTCTGACATAATCTGAAAACATCTGATTCTTTCATAATCTCTGAGAATTCTAGACTTTGTAAGGAAGTCATAGAGTTTTATAAAAGGAAAAAAATACAGTATAATGCTCCATATTTTTTTTTTTAAATATATTATATTTTCCTTGATTCCTTTGATAAACAGATTTTAAATATTTCAGCTGCTTCTCATAGGCAAAAATCTCCTCTTGACTTTGGACATCTAGGATAGACTATAACTGGACATCATTACTACTTAATTTATGAGGGCAAATTAAGATTTGTGTAGAAGACCAAAGTTTGAATTTAGGTCCTCCATTGTTCATAGTAGGTATAGAAAGACTCCATGTAGTCAGTTGATCAGTTGTTTAATTGGTAGCTGTCAGATTAGAAGAAAATTCTGAAGATGCACATCTGATCACATTATTAGACAATATAAACTGGCTGTTTAGTCTATCTGCCTCTCTCTTAGTAATAAGACATTGTTCCATTTTTATTTGTTTGTAATTAAAAAATAAAAGGTAATAAAACATAAATTAAATAGAAAAATAGGAAATGTGACTGACTGCAATCACAGCACTAAAGTGCTAACGAAAAACAAAGATTTTTCTTGCCAAAACTTCCCAGGCAAACAGAATATAATAAGGTTATATTTTGAAAGAGTATATTTAATTATGTGGATGTTGTGCTGTTACACTGCAGCAGAATACAAAATGTGTAAGGCATGTCACTGGTAAATGATCCTTCCTCTCTGTTCTTCAGAAAATGTTCCAGCATTTCAATGATTGCTTTGTCTGTAGTTAGACTAGATAAATAAGACCCACTGTCTTTTCCTAAACTGCAGTGTTTTATTGTGCCTTTTTTTCTGATTGTCTTTTTTGATTAATTGCTTCTTTTCTTGCTCACCATGAGCCAATTGTTTAAATATCCTTAGTCCTGATGCACATAAATCACTCGAAGTCCCAGACCAGGACTGGAGCACTTACATTTTAAATTAGTGTCCACATTTAACAGCTGCTGTTAAAAGTGTCTGTAACAACTTCTCACACCAAATATAATGCTTAGCTTAATGACAGTTTTTACAACTCCTTATTAAAATAACACCAAGTTTTGAATAATATTTTTCTCAGTGATTGCACACACCAACCAAAGGCGTATTGGAAAAAAAAAATGGATTCACTCACAGTTTTTTTGAGCTCAGAGCTATTGACTGGGTATGGAGGGCACTATGCAAAAACATGTAGAGATTATTAGAACTGTTTTGCATATTGGTCACCATTGGTCATATTGGTCACAAAGTCACCATTCAGCAACAATATTTGTCACAGGTGAAAGTTTCGGACTCAGTTCATAATGACAACTTCACAGGGCATTTAACAATTTTACATTGTCAACTTATAAAACCATATCTTCTGTCAACTTGATTTTACAGTACTCATTAGCACTGGCCAAACAAATGTTTCAAACCTCATATGCAATCCATTTATCAATTATTAATTAAGTGTAGCAAAATAAAATAGTGGAAAACTCTAAGTATGTGCTGAAGATTAGAGATAGGAATCTTAACAAGAAATCAAAAATGAGGTCATACAAACAAAATTTGAAACATTTTCTATTGCCATTTGATTGCATGTTCTCAGAATGTGTAATGAACATTTTTTTAAGCTCTGAATGAACATTATTTTTAAGCTCTGACAGCAGCTTCTTTTAAATGTGCTGCCCCCCTTTTCTTTTTAACATTTGTTGGATCTGCTTGATCTGTGGTTTCTGGAAAGCCTGATATGGCCTTTTCTTCTTAGACGGACAAGATTCTAAGCTACAAGGGAGATTCAATATTGAGGTTGCCCAGGCTGTTTTCAGAGACATGTCTAGCAGATTTTACCCCTTTGTCTGTTTTGCGGGTTGTAAAGTGCCTGCACAGAGCCACACTCAAGCACACAGAGAGGGTTGTAAAGTGAGCAGCTGCACAGAGCCACACTCAAGAAAGGACTTCACAGAACAACGTTAGTATATAAATCTCTGGGGTCACAGACTCAGTCAGCCAAACAGCCAGATCAATTATGTGCCACAGTGCTTGTAATGAGATTTTTGGTGGTATCAGCACAATATTAACCCTTGGTGGTCCATTCTGTTTTGTCTGTTTTGTTTTGTTTTGTTTAGCATCTGCCTAATTACAACATAATATTTCCAGTTATTCAGCCCTCATTCTGCTTTGAACCATAAGGTAAATGCAGCATAACTATTGATTAGATCTTACTCATATTGGAAAAAATGTACTTTAATTTTTATACTCACTGTTTATCTGGTTGTTAAGCTAAGAAAATTCTTAGATCATTCTTTGATTTAGTTTTCTTTCCACATGTTGTCAGTTATATCTGTGGTTCTCAATAACAGGCAGTTCATAGATAGCTTCTAGGTGTTATGCCTGTTAGAATAGTTAAGACAAATATGTAAAATTAAGACAAATAAATATAGTTGTAGATAGGACTCTGCACATCCATTTGAAAAATTCATGAAGGTTGCAAACCACTCATATACTACATTATACTGCATCCCAGCATTATATTTTGTGTTTTATTTGTTTGTCTTGTTTTGTTTTGTTATGGTGTTTTTTTTTTTTTTTTTTTTTTTTTACTCCACAGTACTAACATTGGGAGGATTGCACACACCAACGTTATGTATGTAAGAATCTTACGCTATGTATGTAAGAATCTTAGATTAAAGCAGTCATAGGAAGCATTGGTTTCCACATGACTGAAGAGGGTACCACATGAACTCTATCTCTACTTTTAAGTAGATGTAGCTCTATATCAAAGCTTTAATTGAAAAGATATTTTCCAAAGCCAATTTAAATACAGAAATCTGACAAAAACAATAATTTACATGAATGTATAGGAAAATTCAACACTTGTCTTTTTGATTATGTATCACAGCTCTTTTCATGCTTTGCATCTGAACTGTGACCAAAATTTGACCTGTGTCAATCAACATTAATTTCTAGTATTTTCAAGCACTTTTCTCTGAACTGGGGAAATGAGTGCACATAAGGGAAGTACACGCACATTATAGCCCGAAAATGCATACTTAATGATTTCAAGAGCAAAATAATATTTCTTATTTTAAATTTAAGAAACATGAAATTAACTTGTTTTAAGAGAATTACTACTGATTTGAAAGTTTTAGAAACATCTGATTAAAGATCTAAGCAGAAAATTACAGGTTCCCCTAGAATATTTTCAAAACCTAGTGTTATTATCCATGAACTGTAATCAGTGAGTATACATACTCTTTCCAAGGACGATAATGATATTTGCTTTCAGAATGAAGACTTACAGAAATTATTCAAAATTGATTCCTGATAGCAGAATCGAGTGGGTTGGGTTGGAAGGGACCTTAAATATCATCTAGTTCCAACCCCCCTGCCATGGGCAGGAACACCTCCTACTAGACCAGGTTGCTCAAAGCCCCATCCAGCCTGGCCTTGAATGCTTAAGCATCCGAAGTCTGGCAGGATGACTCAGGACAGTGCCAACACTATTAATGGTGACCAAAGTCCAACCACTTCACTTCTGTATGGAAGTGCTTTGAGATTGAATACATTCTAGCCCTATAAGTTGGTTTGTATTCACACTTGTTAAGATGCAAAATTGGGTCTTGCATGATGATGGCCAGGTGGAGAAATTTTCTGCAGCTCAACTTTGGAAAGTGTATTTCCATATTTCTCTCTAATATGGAAAGAGAAAAATTATAAGCGACCAAAGATGAACAAACAGAAGTAGGAAACTTCAAGGTTCTCTGTACTCCTTAGCTGAGGTATCCCTTGTTCCTTTTCCTGAAGTATTGTCTTGATGGATGGGATGAGATGAGTAACTTAAATTAATTTATCTACCTAGAAAAGCTCTGTGTGATGATCTCACTTCAACTGAGAACCTTTCTGGGGCCAAACAGACGACATAAAACAACCCTAAACCCCTTTTGAAACAAATATATCAAGAAACCATGTGGGCTGTTTTGCACAAATTTAATGTTTATACTTTTTTCCTCTTGCCATAAAATCATAGAATCATAGAATTATTTAAGTTGGAACAGACACATATGATCATCAAGTCCAACCATTACCAAACACTACAACGTTCACCAATAAACTATGTCCTTAAGTGTACAAGTCTTTTAAATACCTCCAAGGGTGGTGACATCATCACTTCCCTGGAAAGCCTGTTCCAATGCCTTTGCATAAAGAAATTCTTCCTAACATCTAATCTAAGCATCACCTTGTACAATGAGAGTCCATTTCCTTATCCTATCATTCCTCTCTTGAGAAAAGAGACCAACACCTTCCTTGCTGCAACTTTCTTTCAGGTAGTGGTAGAGAGCACTGTGGACTCCCCTCAGCCTTCTTTATTTCAGGCTAAACAACCCCAGTTCCCTCAGCCACTCCTCATTCACTCTTCTTTTCTAGTCCCTTCACCAGCTTCATTGCTATTCTCTGAACGCATTCCAACAACTTGTCTTTCCTTTGGTGAGGGGACCCAAAATGAACAGCGTGCTCAAGGTGTGGCCTCACCAGAGCTGAGTACAAAGGGAGGGTCACTTCCCTGTTCCTACTGGTCACACGGTTTCTGATGCAGGCCAAGATGCCATTGACCTTCTTGGCCTCCTGGGCACACAGCTGGCTCATGTTCAAATGGATGTTGACCAGCACTATGAGGTCTTTTTCTGCCAGACAACTTTCCAGCCAGTCTTGCCCAAGCATATATCATTCCTTTGGGTTGTTATGACCCAAATGTAGTACCTGGCATTTATGCCCTGCGGAATATCATACTACTATCCATTGCCCATAGATCTGGATTATTCAGTCCCTCCGCAGAGTCTTCTACCTTCAAGTAAGCCAACATATCCATGCAACTCAAAGTCATCTACATACTTACTGAGTGTGTACTCATTTCCCTCATTCAGATCATTGATGTATATGTTAAACAGAACTAGTGTTAATACTGAGCTTTGGAGAACACCACTTGTGACCAATGAGATTTAATTCCATTGATAATGTTCCTTTGGTCCTGGCCATCCATCCAGATTCTTAACTAGAGAACCATACACCTGTCCAGGCTGGAAGCAGTCAGTTTCTCCAGGAGAATACGGTGTGAAACAGCACCAAATGCCTTGCTGAAGTCCCAGTAAACAGCATCCATAGCCTTTTCCTCATCCTATAAATGGGACACGTCGTAGAAGAAGACTCTGTTAGTTGGGCAGGACCTACCTTTCAAAAATCCACTCTGACTGGACCTGATCACCTGGTTGTCCTCTATGTGCCATGTGATAGCGCTCAAGATTATCTGCTCCATGACATTTCCTGGCACTGACTATCAAACTGACAGGCCTGTAATTCCCCAAATCTTCTTTCCTGCCCTTCTTATAGATGGGCACCACATTCACTAGAGGTCTCCCCAGTTACCCAGGAGTATTAATAAATTATTGAAAGTGGCTTGGTGAGCAGTTCTGCCAGCTTCTTCAGTACCCTTGGGCAGATCCTGTATGGGATAAAGGCCCTGTATCCCATAGCCATGTCTTTCTTTTTGAATTGGGACAGTACAGTCTTCTACCGAACTAAGTATATTTTGGCTCTGATATTTTTCTTCTTGTTTTTGTGCTTCAGTTTTCCTGAGAGTTTCCATCACTGAATTAGGATTTAACCTGTGTAAGTGCTACTGTTTCTGTTTTATGTAAGACAAAGATGAAGCATATAAATAAACATACAAAAGCACCATAAAATTCTACAGATTGCAAATAATTTGTCATGTAATAGGAAGATGCTAGGGGGAGTGGAGTGTTGGAGATTAACTGAAGTGAGTAAACAAAGTTGTATGTTTCTGTATAAAATAAATAATGTAAGAAGGACAGAAATCTTCATCTCATGTCGGCTGGTTTGCTATCAGCTGACTCTTACAGCTGCCATTAAATCTAGAACGTTCCCTGCAAAATGCAGTTACCCAAGATAATTTTTTTCCCCTCTTCAACAAGTTTTTTGTTTTGTAAAGATAATCATTAAAATCTATTCGTTTCAGGACTGCTTTATATGAGGAAAAGGTTAATTTGTCCATCTCTGTAAAGTACACAGGAATCTTGTTTTCCTACTTTTCTCAGTCACATATTAAGTACAGGAGAGGCAAAACTAATTCCCTTTTCAGAGATGAATTTCTTGCCTTTATTTTTTCTTGTGAGTCACAGCACCTTGATCCACCTGGGACAAGGGAAATAAAAATTTCAGACCGGCCATTGCAACCCACATGTGCAGTGCTTCCTTTGTGTCATTCTCCATCTCCACCGCCACCTCCTTTCTCCCCCTCCCCCGTTAGATATTCTGACTAAAAAGTGTTGTTTTTTTCAAGTGTTTAAATGTTTATTTTATCAGGTATGCTAGCATTTCCATAGCAGAGAAACAGAAAATTACTCCATTCATAGCTCTATGTTCTGCACACACATACATATAGAAGTGAAAGACTGACATATGTAGGGTACCTACAGAAAAGCTGGGGAAGGACTCTTTGTCAAGGATTGTAGGGATAAAGCAAAGAGGAATGACTTTAAACTAAAAGAGGGTAGGTTTAGAGTAGATATAAGGAGGAAATTCTTTACTATGGTGAGGCACTGGAGCAGGTTGCCCATAGAAGCTGTGGGTGCCCCATCCCTGGAGGTGTTCAAGGCCCGGCTGGATGTGGCTTTGAGCAACTATATCTAGTGAGAGGTGTCCACACCCACGGCAGGGGGTTGGCATTAGATGATCTTTACGGTCTTTTTCACCCAAACTATTCTGTGATTTCTATGATTCTATAGAGGCCTACAGTGCCATACAGTGGATAGAGAACTTGCATCTTTTGTTATTAGACAGCAGATGATTTTCTAGGTGAGGCCAGCACTACTTCTAACTGACCTGGGGCTTGTCTAAATGGCAGATAATGTTACCAAAGAGATTGGAGGCCTGATTATCTCAGGTTTTCAGATACTAGCACAGGGAAGTGATGAGTGTCAGTGCTTGACAGTCTCCTCCTCTGTGGAAATCTGTCTTTAGAAAATTCCTTCTTCCTTTTAATCACAGTCTTAAGTGACAGTAGTCCAATTCTAAGTTTAATCTGTTGTAAAATACATTTTTTTAACAACATTACTTTCTTCTTTCATTGAGCTGTTGATCCTTATGGCTCTCAAGGACTAATAGCATTGACAAGAGAGCTAGACAGATGTGGATGAGAATTAAAGTCTTCTAAATGCATCTCTGTCAAGGTAACTCAATCACGACCTGACACACTTCAGTTATTTTTCTTCCAGAATTCTTCTGCCAAAATTATTTGCTGAGACACTGGGTTTAAATAATACCTATCTATACAGGCTAAAAATATGCCTTTCCCATGTTATATTAATAATCTAATCAAATGAAAGGCGAGAGTTCTATTTTGTGTTGCTGGAATTTCACATCAGTATACTTACAGAATAAATCTGAGATAATTATTTCTGCTTTTTTTAGAATCTATATATTTCACTCAGGTTTGTAAAGTGTCTGAGATTCCTAAGATATGTAACTTAGCAGAACTTGATTTCTTCAGTTTCAGTGATGTTTTAACATTATTACAATAAGTACTGCAAAGATACATGGGTTCTTTCCTAGATGTCACTCGCAGTTAAACTTAGTAATGTCAGGACAAACTAAATGTGAGTTCAGTAACAGTGCATTTCAGTTCTGCCAGCTGCAAAAAAGTCCACCTTATAATTTTGATTTGGCTTAGAGGTTGTAAATACTCAACAAACAAACAAACAAAAACAACAGCAACCAAACCAAACCAAACCAAACTAAACCAAACTAAACCAAAACATTTAATAAGAAAACTATTTGTGCAGATTTTTTAACAGATTATTGTACTAAGTGCTGTAGCAGTGCCACCACGTGGCATGCTAAATCAATCACACATTTACCGGAAATGTCTCAAATTCAAAAGATAAAAAAATGAGGCAATAGAACTGACAGGTGATTGGTGAATGTGTGTTAGAACAGAAATAATATAAAATCGTAGAAAGGATTCTGCAGAAGAAAGTATGTAGACTATGAATTCCTGTAAATTTCTTGTCTATGTTTCTCCTCCATCCCTAATTTTAGGGATGTTCTTGCTTCCCTTCTCTGTACCAAAAGTCAAGAATTTATGCAAACTTGGCTTTTGATGATTTCTGCCATTGACATCTAGTTCCTCTAATTCCTACCTACTGACTAATGAAAATTATTATTATTACTGATCAGACTTTAGCTAACCATGACATAAAATCCTTATGTTAATTTAGGATTTCTTTGCCCATATAAGTATCTTCAAAAGATACTCTTTATTTTTCTGGTATTTAGAAAACTTTTCCTTGACTGTCAGTATTTATACAGATACTGTATGCATCTGCCCTTCAGCCCACCCCTTCCCGCCCCCCCCCCCCTTTTTTTTTTTTCATTGCCTACATTGCACTTTATTGAACTGTAGAGAACTATGAAGTTCCCTTTCAGCTCTCATTTTGAAAAGTTAAGCAAACTATTTCCTTTAGTCTGCTCTCATAAGGTGGGCTCCATCATCACCTAACCACTGTAAATGGTATGTGGCCTTGAAAACTCCTGCTGTTTCTTAGGTAACATACATTGATAAAATTCAGCATAATGTGGACAGGTTTACTTCTGTGTTTATTCAGAAAAACTATTACAGAGTTGTTCTTTCTTTAATTTGGAGCAAGAATCTATTTGTAATATCCTTTTCACTTATTATTATGATGGAGTAGAGGAAATACTTTGTTGGGAGGAAGATACTGTTGACATTAAACTTAAAACATAAATTGGTGGTTGTATACAGGTAGTATCTTGGCACATTTTGCTTTTGCTCTGCTTCATGCTGTTGTGGCTCTGTAATCAGTAATTGCCATGTCTGTGGTTCACTTGGTCTCTTCAAGTAATCAGTACCATGAGAAGGTAATATTCAGCAAGAAGGCCGCTGCAGTGGCTTCGTATTTAGTCACTACAGATTTCACATCACTCTACAATGAATTGTTCTCAAGATGCATTTGGGCCAAGTGTTTCAGTAATTCATAAAACATTGGAGCTTGGCACTACTTTCAAAATTAATACCTATGGAATACAGCATGGCCAGGGAGCAAGGGTAAAGCTGAGCTTTGGGCTCAGAGCTCAAGGGCTGCTGTGCAGTGTGCTGAATGCATCTGAGGAGAGGCAAATTGAGTTACAGCCAAGAACACACTTCCATCTGGTTTCAAGACTTACAAATAGTGGGAATGAAAGCCACTTTAAGAGCTAAATTCAGAACTACTCTAATGTCTCCGTTTTCCAGACTAGCTCATGATCTAAGAGAATGGGATGGTAAACATAAGAATAAATCTAAACTTGTTCTGCATTTAAAATATATGTTTGTTTTGCCGATCTATCATGTGGTGGTAGAATAGATAGGAAAGCAACCTTAAGAAAGCTGAGTTACAGCTGATGCTCTTTCTACAAATTCTTGTAATTCTGATATTCACTGTTATCATTAATTCAGCAAACACAATAAATTGTGGGATTAATTTCAGCAGCTAATACAATGTAAAAAGATGTAATAAGAGCAGCAGAAACCATAATGAATATTTCACTTAACAAACTCTCAGACATTTTGAGGAGTAAAAAAAAGATATTTGCAGGTTGTGAGGATACAGCAGGATGAACATTGTAGTCATTGCTTTTAATTAAGGATAGTATGGTTCACTTACATTAATAAATCACACTTTAAAATAAATGATTACCATAATTTTTCAGTCTACAGAGCACAAGATATTGCTGTTGTTTTACAACAGTATAAAGTCAGGTTAAAATTTAACACAGAAGTACTATTTGAGCAGTTAAATCATACAAAACACAAACCAGAGTGATAAAAGGCAGATTGTGCAAATATAGTAGTGCCTGTGTGTATTTTTGGAACAGTATCAAATGACAATAGCCAGTATGCTGACTGTCTTGTTCTAAGAGATAAAATCCTAGTTTCTTTGCCTCATTTCTGGTGAAATTAGCTGGTGGAACTGCTCCCTGATTGGTCTGACTGAAAATTAACCAAAATAAAAGGAAATAGTTTTGAAAATTCTGTATCAGGTGGTTTTGTATTATACTTTAAAATATATAATGAAGAATATAATTCTAATTATTATGATATAATGTGTACAGAATACCCAAAATGTTTTCTAATGGCCTCATTATCTCACCCTAAGTTGTTCCTAATTTATTTCCTTCCTATTTCCACTATGGAGTAAAAATATGCCTGTACTATTTAAGTTATAAAATTTTATAGGATTAAAAGTTGTCATTTTTCAAAAGTCATTACTTTTTAAATACACTTTTACACCTTTTCTGGTTTTGTTTTGTTTCTAGTCTTTATTTTTCATTTATATTTCTATTTGGGAATAAAAATTAACATCAAAATTAACTTAAAATTTTAGACATTTTGTCGGAGGCAACTTTGGAGGGGGAAAGTATAGCTATCTGGAAAAAAAAAACATGCCATTCAAAAATCATTGCCAATACTGCCACCAATTTTAGCCCTCTCTCCCTGGGATAAAGATCTCAGGGCTAAATGGGTCCATAAAGCAAGCTGACATCACTTATGAAATACACAAAATTTGTAGGAGATGAGAAAAGAGGTTCCCAGTTCTGCAACTCTGTTTCACAGAGCTGTTGATATAGGGCAAAAATACATCATGAGTTTTCATATTGTAACATATAAATTCTTTAATAGCAGAATGAATCTGTGTTTATTTATTTATTTATAGCATGTATTTATAATCTATGGCTTGAGATATTTAAATTCCAAAATACACAAAGTGTTTAACAGATCAACACCTCATTTGAATAAATTTTTAATGGAATGTTTGGTGTTATGCTGTATCTGTTGTTTAGTGACATGCAGAAATATTTGATTTCATGCGTATTTTATCCAGAAAAATCAGGTAGCAAAGAAATATTTCACATGAATTCAGCATCAGAATTTTCATTAGCCAAGTATGAATTTTCTTTTCTTCTTCACTTAAATCACTATTGTTACTATTATCTACCACTCCGCTTTTAATGATCTTTCCTTCAAAATGTTGCTTGAAATATTTTGCTGTATTGAAGCTAGACTGAAAGGCCAAATAACTACCCAAATCATATTTTACTTTTTCTTAAGAGTTTTTGTTTGTTTTCTTAAAATTCTATAATTTCATTAGCCCCATCATAATGTAACACCTGGTCAGGTATTTTTTTTAATAGCTGAACTACCAACCCTGCATTTTCGCATAAGTTTTTTCCAGTTATACAGTGGGGGTTAAAGTAATTTACATTTAACACAGTTGAATGGTATAGTGCTGTGGAACAAAATGAAAATAGAAGTTAGGCACTGTAAATGTCTTATAGGTTGTACTATATTATAAGGCACTGTTATGTATGTACTGAAATTAACGTATTATAAAAAAAGTTAATAATAAGGACAGAATTGCAAACTTTGAAAATCCACTTGTATCTTGTAATGTAATAGATAGCTAATTATTTTTCCTACAATATTCATTTTTATGAAATAGCACAGTGTATACCCAAATAAAAAGAACTCTTAAAACTCTGAAATACCAGTCATCCACACCTTAAGGAAACAATGACCTCAACCATAAATAAAACAAAAAAAGCAAATGCTAATTCAGAAACACCTTGACCAAAAAAAAAAAAAAAAAAAAAAAAAAGGGAAAGTTTAAAAAAAAACCACTAAAATTAATTGTTTGTTTAAAGAATGCTTATTGAAAAAAGTGCAAAAGAAAAAAATT
>NC_048926.1:25821024-25869689 GCF_011077185.1 Oxyura jamaicensis | reverse complement strand
AACAAAAAAAAAAAGGTCAGATGTAAATCATATGCCAGTACTTCAGTGCTGTGTTACAGGATGCTTATCTGAAGAAGGTCCAAAAGCATATAGTTTATGAGCTATTTATTCTGGTTTTAGTGTTTCTGTTACTAGCAGTCTACAAGCATACTGCTGTAGACTTGACTGCATTGTTGCTTGAATGCTTTTCTCACATATTTATTTTTTCATTTTTTTTTTGTTGATTTCAAATGATTTGGTATGAGAATTTAATACCCAACATTCATTAATACTTAAAATAGGTTCTAAGAGGAAGACTTGAAGAAGCCACTTACATTTTGATTTTGTCAGTGTTGGTGAAAGATAATAGATTCTTTCATGGATGTTTTTAGTCTTCCATTTAACAGAGACACTGATGCAGCATTCACAGAGTTGTAAAATTCCATAAAATAGATCTTCTTAGTATTTATAAGAGATTTTTAATTCTCCCTTCTTCCAGTATTCAGACAAAACTATTTCTTCCTATGTTTAGTGTTATGTATGATGGTGGTGTCCCTGTTTGGTTTATGTAACTACCTTTATACAGGTTTTGCCAAGAAGCTTGACAAATACTTCTTCATCCCCATGCCACTTCCTCATCCCCTACAGCCATTTTCCAGAATGACTACTCACATGCAAGAGACTGAAATTCAAAGCATAAGACTACTTCTGAAATCTTTGATATTTGTGGAAATACACCATATCTTAAATTTCTTCTTTCATAGGATGGAGTTTCAGCATGGGATCTGCTTATCAGTTTCACAGTTGGCGAGTATTTGTGATTGTCTGTGCACTGCCCTGTGTCTCTTCTGTGGTAGCCCTCACCTTTATGCCAGAAAGTCCACGGTTTTTGTTGGAGGTATAACTTTCAAAATGTTTTTTGGGGGGTTAAATTAAAATTATTTACATTTACTAAATAATTTTAATTATTAACTTAATATTATACATCATGACATCTGTATAAGATCATTACATCTGTATTAAGATTGTTCAGTGACTATCTGAATATAAGTTTTGTTTAAATAATTTCATCCAACTTTTAGGTTGGAAAACATGATGAAGCTTGGATGATACTCAAGCAAATTCATGACACAAACATGCGAGCTCGGGGTCAGCCTGAGAAAGTCTTCACAGTGAGTATTACTCTTAAAGCTTGGCACACTTACCATGTTAGCTGCATTGCTGACTGGTGAGGTCTTGAGCACTTAAACAATCACTATTATTACTCTGCATGACAAAACAAATCATTTACACTATAAATACCTAAATATAATAAATAAAATCCTACTAAAATTGTTATATATTGAGCAGATTTTAAGATATCAACCTTTGGCCAGGATATTCTTAAGCATACAAACCCATCCTGTGATAATTTTCTCTGTTGCATGGATATAATTAATAGACTCCAGCTCTATTTTTTAAGTTTACTTCACACTTAATAATAACAGTAAACACAAGTAGAAGTCTAAGTTAATCAAGGTTTTGTCTTCAAAGCTTTTGAAATGATCACAAAAAATACAAAACAAATTAATGATCCAATCATCATTAAAATGATAATTTTAACAATTTATCTTCATTTAAATGAAATAATTTTTCAGACATTTAATTTTCTCACAATATCTTGCAAGCTAAACTGCATCTTTTTGTTAACTTGCAGTTCTAAAGATCAGGCCATATTATAATGATGGATTGTTTCTATTTGGAAGAGAGATTTTCTGTTTGTTTGTTTGTTTGTTTGTTGTTTTGTGTGTTTGTTTGTTTTGTACCATCTTCCTTATTTATAAAGAATATACACTTTTTTTTCTTCTGCAATACAGTTGGAACAAATCACAGGAGGAATCTTTTGCTTTGAAATCTAGTTTCCCTTTCCAGCTTGTGCTGTGCCATGGGAATGCTGGTACTCTGTTCTCTCTCAGAACAATATGTGGGATTTTATCGCTCTTCCTTGGACTTTTTCTTTGCACTAATGCATATATAACTCAATTAAATATATTCTTATAGGTTCCACATTTGCAGGCAGTCTGAGGAATATCTGACCATATAACTTTATTCCATTGAGAACTGCAACTTATTGTTTGAGATGTAGTTTCCATTGCCTATGTTTGTTTATTTTTTTTTTTTTTTTCCACAAAGAAGCTCAAGAACTACAAAATTCAGACTGAAGGAAGGCTGGTTAGCACATAGAGCTGGTACACCAGTAACGTAGCCCTAATAATATACAACAATAATATTATTATTATATCCTCCCCCTCTCCTTTGCCCTTGTGAGACCCCAGCTGGAGTACTGCATTCAGCTCTGGAGCTCCCAGCACAAGAAGGACATGGAAGTATTAGAATGAGCCCAGAGGAGGGCCACAAAGAGAATGAGGGTCTGTAGCACCTATCCTGTGAAGACACGTTGAGAGAGTTGGGGCTGATCACTTTGGAAAAGAGAAGGCACCAGAAAGACTTTAGAGCAGCCTTCCAGTACTTAAAGGAGGCCTACAGAAAAGCTGGGGAAGGACCCTTTGTCAGGGGGTGTAGGGATAGGACAAGGGGGAATGACTTTAAACTAAAAGAGGGTAGGTTTAGAGTAGATATAAGGAGGTAATTCTTCACTCAGAGGGTGCTGAGTCACTGGAGCAAGCTGCCCAGAGATGCTGTGGATGCCCCATCCCTGGGAGTGTTCAAGGCCAGGTTGGATGGTGTTATGGGCAACTTGCTCTAGTGGAAAGTGTCTCTGCCCAATGTAGGGGGTTGGAATTATATGATCGTTAAGGTCCCTTTGAACAGAAAGCATTCTATGATTCTATGATTTCATTTTATTTATTTATTTATTTTAATTTCATTTATAAGTAAAGGGATTTGCTTTTATTCATACTGTACAATTAGGGTGTAATTTCACAGCTGGCTCATGCTGATCTGAGCTGCTTTCCAAAGTATTGCTGCTCCCTGTCACCTTTTGGTTTTCTTCTGTCAGCATGGATTTTCATTGATTTATTGGACAGTTAGCGATAACATAGTTCCTATCCACCTATGACATTAGTTTAGGCACTGGGTAGAAGACAGTAATGTTCTAGGATTACAGATATGAGAAATTATTTACTCTAGTCTCACATCAGCTCACATTCAAATGCAGCCACAAAGAAGAAAACAGTGATCTAACAAGTCTTTGTCTCCATGGTTGTTAAAAGGTAGCACAGAACCATGTTAAACTTGGTAGTTTATTTATAGATATTTTTGTTAAATTTTCACCTATGAATAAAGCATGACAAAACTGTTTAGGGATTTTTGCCATCTTCTGCCATAAACATTGAAAAAACCTGATACCGAGGAGATGAAGGATTAGAGATAGTGCATTGTATGTCAAGGTTACACATTGATAGAAGTCCCTATTCTCCCTAATGTAAGCTTGTGGTAATATGATTGAAAATGCATCATCTCCTCATTGGACAATATTAACACTCTACCTTACTAACCACAGTGAAAAAAAAACAAAACAAAAAAAAACTTTTGCATATTCTTTTTAGGACATGCTCTCTCCTCCCCTCCTTTCATTTAAGTTAGAACTTGATATTATGACTTTTGTCCCAGTAATTTACTCACTTAGCTCTCCTGTGTCCTACGGCTTCAGCTGGCTTCTGCCAGTAACATTCTGTCCTATAAGTGTTAATAATGTCCACTGCTTTGTGTCGCTAGTTACATCAAACAGATATATTTTTATAGTATTTTTTCTGTTTCCACAGCTGATGTTACTTTTCTCTGTTATTAGTATAGATTCAGTGTGCTTTTATTTGATGTATTTTCTTAATTATATTGATATAATCTTACCCTAGAAGCTTTCTTCCTACATCAAGTTTGTTCTTGTTAGTCATTTTATTTAGGATTTTATCTTCAAAACTATAGAACAGAAAATGAAACAATTGGTGAATCATTGGTTTAAGAGTTAGAAACTCCAAATTGGATATATTCTAGTGACAGACTTGTGGAGGTGGTAGCTCTTAATACTTCTGAAAATATCTCCTGAGAGCAGTGGCACTAACAGAGTTAATATAAAATGATAGTATCTTCTGTTATGGGACTACTCATGTTGAACATTTACCTACATGCTAAATTACCTTTCTGTGTCCTTAAAATATGCATTAATTTGATCAATTAGTTTAAAGGTTAAAGTTAAAAAGAAAAAAGAAAAAAATCTACCCATAAAACCAAAATTCTGTCCACTCTTTCATTGCTATGTACTAAAAATATTTTTTTCTATAAATGTTTTCTTTTAGATGTATTGATTTTGTAAAATTTTAGACATTACATATTTCTAGCCATTGCAATTAAGCAGAAATTAAACAAAAGTTCCCTTTTCATTTAAATACTTTTTTTTTTTTTTTTTTTTCTTTTCATATATTGACAGCTAAATTTGCATGGTCCAGATGGACCATTGTCCTGGTTCAATAGGACTTTTATTATGTTAAAAGCCTATCAAAGTCATGGGCTTTTTGTCCCCAGTCACATGCAGTAGTCCTGGACATGTGTGATTGCCCAACCTCCACAGCTCCAAACAAGCCAGGTGGCCAAAACAGTGAAAAGGTTGCAGTTCAGCTAACAAGAGTGGTGCTTGCTCACATAACATGATTCAAAAGGCATGTCCTTTATGCTCAGAGGTGTGGCATATGTGAGGCTGTCTGTAAGTAAAAGGTCTTAAATAATCTTGGAGGACTCAACTCCAAATCTCAACTGTCATTTGCAAAACATGTTTCATTAAAAAAAAAAAAAAAAAAAAATGAAGGAAATTATGCAAACGGGATTATTGCTGTTGGAAGAGGCATGATAAGGTTACAGGCTTTTGATATGTTTTCTCAGGACAGTGAGCTTTAGTATTTAAAAAAATGAGGGCAGTCTGATAAAACCATTTAGTAGGCTCATTTATTTATTTATTTATTTATTTATTTATTCTGTTAATGCGATGAGGCTGCTGGTCCTCCTTAAACAGGATATATTTGTAAAAGCAGTGGGCTGAAAACTAGAACTTTGCTATCAATGCTGCTGTTGCCTAATTCCCTGTAGTCCACTCTGATATATCTGTGGATGGTGGTGTGCTCAGTATGTTACAAAAAAACAGGAGCTATTGCTACTTTCAGAAAGAGCAGCCAAACATTGAAGACACAGTCTGTTGCTCTCTACATCTTTATGTGTCAATCCCGTTCCCCATTTTATTTATTACCTTTTCATTCTCTTTCTACTTGTCATCTTTTTAAATAAACTGTAGATGAATACTCTGCCTTTTGCTATAATTCTGAGAAAGGAAACCAAAACCATATGTTTATCAGGTCCTGAAGGGGCTAAGAAGACCATACAGCACATTCTTGTTTTGCCAAACACTATCGTGCAAGCGATAACTTGCAATGTAGACAACATCACACTCTCTGTCACTGGTATTTCCATATTTTTCATTTATGTCTGTTTATCTCATTTCACTTTAGATGAAGTAGATGATCGTTCATAACAGCAATAATGTGTTGTAGTTCCAGACCATTTCACTTATTTTTTGTCTCTCCTCATTATAAAGGATAGTTAAAATCTACATCCAAAACACAAGGAGATTCCCTGTCTATTACTACAAGAAATAAGAAGAAAAGAAAAATGCTATTCAACTATTAATTCTTGACATTTCAAATGTTTCTATTGTCATTACTGTATTTTTAATCAACAGAATGTCTATATTGTGGTAATCAGAAGTCTGAAAAAAAAAAAAAAAAGAAAAAGAAAGAAAATTTTGGATGTACTTATCTGAGGTTTTAAATGTTTTATCTTTTGTGGCATTAGAGATGAGTACAGCAGCATTTGAGCAAAACCTGACAGTATCAGCTTGTTTTGTTCTGAAGAAATGGATTTCCCATGTGGTTTGAAAGCAGAGCTTTTTCAATACAGTTGCCTCCATAATGAACTTTGATATTAAAGTGTTTATATTCCTTCAGAGTTATAAAATATTCATAATTTAGACACAGGTATACTACCTGTTCATTTTTAGTTATGGTATTTATTAAAAGCTTCTAATATATCATAATATGCAGTTGAATGCTTCAAGAAAATGCAAATATTTTCTGTTTTGTTTTTATTTCTAGGTTAACAGAATCAAAACTCCAAAGCAGATAGATGAGCTTATAGAAATAGAGAGCGATACAGGAACTTGGTACAGAAGATGTTTAGTTAGAATTCGCACAGAGCTATATGGTGTAAGTAAAAACATCTGTTTGTTCTGCAATTACCTTTTTTTTTTTTTTTTAGATAAGTGTTCAAAAATGGGATGGATTTATTGAGCTCATGATGTCAATAATTGCAATGCTACTTTGGCTATGCAACTGGAAGATGCAACAACCAGTGTAAGATACTAGTTTTTGAGCAAAAGAGGTGCAGGTTAGTCACAGACAGTTGTTTTCAACTTCTGAGGAGAAAAATGTTGCACTGGCACTTACACAAGTGATGGTTGACAGTTACACATCCATATGTCCAAGCACCACAATAAAGTCTGTACTGAGAATAGATATTGATATCTACTAGTGTAAAGAGGTGACACATGCAGAGATCAAAAATTATCAGCAGAAATTTGAGGTGATCGCTCTACCTGCAAATGGTAAGGTAATGAATAATGTGTAAATGAATGTCAGTAAAACCTTTACAAGGCATTGAATCTGCATGTCTTTTTATTAGATGTTAAATGTTTTACCAGAAACCTACTTTAGCGATATTTCAGAGGGATTAAAACAACTTCACTGTGACTTTGCTCCACATCTTTTTTATTTTATTTTATTTTATTTTGTAAAATCAAAAATTATGCAGTACCTTCAAGCTGTTCAATGAAAATTGAGCAAAATCTTATTCATAATGAAAAACAAACAAACAAAAAACCTCACCAACACTAAACATGTCAAAAGAAGGTTTTTACAGCTGTTAAATATCTGGCATCTAAAGACTTCCCACAGGTACATCAAAACAGACAAAAAACAAAACTGTGTTGTAAAAAAATTTTGCCACATATTTCCAATCAAAATTGGTTTTCCTGGAAAAATGCTCTCTTCTTTTTGAAAGACAAAACAAAAGTGAAAGTGTCTACTTTTTAACTTATTTGTTCAAAATGGAGAAGCTGAGTATGGAAATGTTAAGTTTTGGCTTTGTTACTATGGCAGCTTTAAAGGAACCACAGCTTGGTTGTTTCACATCCGTGTTATTACACTGGACTAGCCCCTGGGCTAGAGTCTTTCCTGTTGCATGAAGTATGCTAAAATCTCCGATGACATACGGTCTCTTGTCTTCAATGTGTGGGGAAAGGGTGAGGGTGGGGAAATACCATTCTCAGTCTGCTCTGTTGTAGCATCTCTGACCTGAGGGTAGTCTGAGCTTTTCCTTGTAAAGTGCCAATTTCTACCCATTATAGGTTATGATGGCTCATACTGCACAACTCCCTGTTGAACTGTGGAATAAGATCCGTCTAAACTTAAGGCTATGTAATACTGGGAAGTGAGAAGGAAACACTTCAGGGAAAGTCTTCAGCTGGTTTATCTGGGAGAGTGAAATATGTTGCCTAGAGAATATGATTTTTTTACGTAGTCACAGTACATATGAATTAATGGACACAGTGAAAAGAAACGAGAAAGGCACAGAATGTGCACAACCTGGTTATAGTCAGAGGTTAACAGACTTGGATAAAAAATACAGCTATTAGGTCTATATCAAGGAGATGGCCTGCTCTCTCTCTCTGATTCCCTAAAGAAGCAAGAAAATCAGAATCAAAAACCTTGTATGAATTAAAAATAGAATTTAATATAAATAGAATTTATATTATAAAAATAGAATTTATAATATAAAAATAGAATTTAATATAAATTTATTTCCTAATGATTTTCAGATTTGGTTGACTTTCATGAGATGTTTCAACTACCCAGTGAAGGATAATACCATCAAACTTACAGCTGTGTGGTTCACCCTGTCTTTTGGGTAAGATTTCTTGGGATCCTAAACCATTTCTGATGGACTTGACAGAGAGAAGAATCATCTGCATGCAAATCTCTTTCACTATAATTACCATTTCTCTTTGGAAAAGTTTTATTCAGTATATTTCCACACACACACAAACACACACACACAAAAAAAGATATTGAAGTTAGTATTTATCATTTAGTCTATTCTTGGCTACAAGCATGACTCAGAGAACTGGTTCAGAATACCAGCATCTTCTGGTGTTGGTGTCTTCTAGTGTGTTTATACCAGCAACTGGAAAATACAGAGGAACTGTTCTTGTCTCACCATATTAAAAATATGAACTTGGTGCTCTATCTGCCTTAACTTGAACAGAAGATCATATTCTGGAAGTCTTCAAATTAGACTTCATTTATACTCTGTTTAGAAGGTGTTAGTCTACCTGTTTGCATCTAAAGGCAAAGTTTAAAGCAGACACTAGAAAAGATTTCCTCTTTGGAGCTCCCACGGTCTGCTCTTCCATCTAGGAAGAGCTCCATTCTTCATGTCTGGGTGCCACAGGTCTTCCTTTTTTCTGTCAGGACAGAGCCTTGACAGCTGGGCCTGTCCCAGCACCCCAGCCAGGAGCAGGGCAAATGGGGGCACCACCCTTTGGGACAGAGATGGCTATAGGGGACATGGACAGGGACAGGGACAGGCCTAGACATTGAGCCCATGGCTAGGCAGGGCAAGGCTGAGGGGAGCTGGTGACTGGCACAACTATGGTCTTTCTGGGGCAAGCTCCATGATGTGACTGTGCATTTTCTGTTTTTTCACAGCTACTATGGCTTATCTGTCTGGTTTCCTGACGTCATCAAGCATCTGCAGTCAGATGAGTACGCGTCCAGAGTGAAACATTTCCGCAATGAGGAGGTTTCACATTTTGTCTTCAACTTCACACTGGAAAATCAAATTCACAGCAATGGAGAATACATCAATGACAGGTTTAGAGATATACTAATATCCTGATGGGGCTGGAATAAATAAATGCATGTGTTCAAGCAAGTCCTAATAATCTAATATTTTCCCCTATTAACTATTAATGGTTAGGTGTTGTTTTGTTAGTTAGTTTGTTTGTTTGTTTTTTTCTTTTATTTATTTATTTATTTATTTATTTCCCATGGTAATTTTTTTCTATCCTTAATTTGTCATGACTCAATGTTGAATAGTGTCCTGGAGAAGTGGACTTGTACATGCCCTGGTGGCCTTGGTGTTAGATTCCTCATGTAAACACTATTCCCTCCTGAAAAATAATCCAAAAGTCCAAAATAATGATCCTTCCTTCTACAGTGGGATACAAACATTTTAAAAATGTGAGACATTGAAAGGACAGTATCACAGAAATATAAAAGTTAAATGCTACTGTAAGTCAACAGAAACACAAAGAGCTATAAAAACAAAAACAACACCTTGGCAATGTCATTCCTGTTTTTTAACTGAATGTATATGTGTTAAGTCCCTAGCTAGAATTTTACAGATAGATAAATAATTTAGGGAAAAACTAAGCACAACTGCTTTGGAAGTCTGGTTTCTCTTAAGAGATATAGAGAACAACCATCTGAATGGTCTCCCAAATAACACTGTGATAAGTAATTATTATTTCCATAGGAATACATATATCTAAGTGAAGAAAATCGATGATTTTGGTAATACAGGTCTTTTGTATATATATATGTATATGCATATATATGTATATATGTATAAGAATATTGGTTGGGCATTGGAACAGATTGCCTAGGGAAGTGGTTCAGTCACTGTCCCTGAAGGTGTTTAAGAAAAAGTTGGATTTGGTACTTAGCGATATGGTTTAGTGGGTAATACTGGTGGTTGGGGGACAGTTGTACTAGATGATCTTGGAGGTCTTTTCTAACTTTAATGACTCGATGTTTGTATGAACTTGAGCTTTGACACAGTTTATGGCTTGACAAAAAAAAATGAAGAGTTTTGTCACTTTTAAAGTAGCTATTGCTTCCCAGGTGAATTTCTTTCCAGGAGACAGTTGTTCTCCTAAAAGCAAAGAACCGCTTACTGTCAATAGGTTTTAGATGTTTTGTATTCTGTCAACCAAGATTTTATCAAAGTGAACTGAAAATTACTGTAAAACACTAAATCTAACACTAATATACTCTAAAATACTTCCAAGTATGCAAATTCAGTAGACTGCTAGGAGTTATTTGAGATTCACAAAATCCTTTCTGCAGTAATATCAATTCTTTTGATACTCTTCTTTGACAAATGTTTCAATACTTCACTCACCACTAGTTTCATTATTTCCTTCATGTTTTTTCTTAACTGGAAGTTACATCAATACTTTACTTTATGCTTCATTACATTTCTGTTGGGTTTGAATTCAAATCACTGCAATACCATTTTTAATATAGTCACAATATATTTCCTGTCCAAAGGTGAAAAGTGCATCAGGAGAATTTAGTATAAAGAGTCTGCCTTTTCTATTAGAACTGACTAATCCAATTGCTAAATGTTCTTTGTTCTCCTCTGAAATTGAACTACTTTTTAAAATGGAAAGTGTTATATGAAAAATGATAATGAGTTGACACTGAACACCAGCCTGATTTTAATCAGAGACTGTCACAAATGAGAAATGATAAAGTAACTAAAACTAATGGGCTGAGAACACTTTTTTTTTTTTTTTTTTTTGAAAAAGAATTAATTAGTTAGTAATTCTTTTCTTATGATAATTATAATTAACATGTGCTCTACTTTCTCATAAAGATGTGATTCTAACAACTGTGTTGTTGAGAGTGTAATTTCTACTATTTAAAATGTAGCATATTTTTGTGGGTTGTTATTCCTAATAACAGTCTTGTATAAGAAAAATAAATGGCTAAACACACCAGGTTTAATTAGAGTAGAGCCAGATCTGTGTTTGGAAGGATTTGCCATTTTAGTAGTTCTTAATGGCATGTAGCAATTAAAGCACTACTTTCCAAAGATTTATTCCTTTTGTATGCAGTCCGCCAGCAAAACTGCCCTTCCTTAGTTACAGCTTTTTCCATACCCTCATGTGAAATCACAAAAGGGTGAAACATCACAAAATTGCTGATTTATTGTTTTTATGTTTATATATTTTAAATGTAATTTATTGGTTATTTTAGTTCTATTTATTTATTTAATTTATTATTAAGACATTTGTCTTTTTCTTGTTATTGTTAACATAATGATATTTGTGTTAAGAGCATAGTGGAAAAAGCTTACAGTATTGCTTTAGCCTAGTCATGTAGAGGTAGAAAATTACTGCTAGTTATATACTTTATCCTTAACTTTTCTATGGATGACTTGATTGACAGCCATGATCAAAGACCTAGGAGTTAAATAAAAGTCAGTAGAAATAATGATGTTCAGAAATAGGAAAAGTTAATGACAATTCATTTGTGCACATTTTATGCATGCTGTATTTGCAATTGCATCCACAAACACAGGGCTAGAAAAAAACATTCTTCCTGCTTGATACCTAGATGTATAACTGCCAATGTAATTGTTGTGATAATGGTTAAAACAGTTAGAAAATCATTTTTAAAATCTTCAAGGAGTTTCTTTTGGATTTGAAACTGACCCAGTGCCCAGTGTGTTTCCATATGGGCAAATAAACATTCTTTGAAAAGATCTTTATTTCCCGCTTGTTGGTACCAGCAGGTGGTTGTTTGTACCAAGAGACTGGGTTCCTGGAGTCTGAGCTCTCAATTTATGACTGTAATGTCAAATTATGAGTATTGGTCATTTTAGAAGGTTATTCCATGGATGTCATGACATTGTTTTTGGTTGATGATTACCACAGAAATAGTATCATTGGTTATGGCCAGCAACTATGTGTCTTATTAATGTTTTTTTTTCTGAAAGAGAGTATTGCAGAATCAGCTAATCATTAATCATGTCTCTGGAATCTCTTTAAATGATCACTGTTTCTGGGGTTGAGGTTCTTCAGCATACCAAATAAAACCATAAAGATTAATCAGCTTGACCCGTTGCTGTTTCTAATATGTGAAAGTAGACAGACAGAAATTATTTGTATTTTACAGGTTTATTATGATGAAGTTTAAATCAGTAACCTTTGAAGATTCCCTTTTTAAGAATTGTGTGTTTGAAGACATTACTTCACTGAACACATACTTCAAGAATTGTACTTTTGTGAATACCACCTTCTACAACACAGGTATTACATGAAAATTCCTGAGTACCAATTTTGCATCTGCATGTTATCATCTGACTGTTGTCAACTGATTATAGATTCTGAATTTGTAATGAAGCATACAGGAAGCCTTATCCTAGGGAACACAAAGTTATAAAATCAACAAGCCTCAATAATGTAATACCAGAGAAGAGAAAGGATTGCTCTTCCATTTGAGATACTTCAGGCCTAGTATTGATTCAGATAATAAACCTTTCTTTCATTTTAATCATCCCTAAAGAGATTCAGTCTGGAGATGAGAAACTGATTACTTTAATTAGGTGTGTTTTAATTTGGTCTAAATGGGACTATTCTATTCTTACATAGGCATAGGAGCTGAGTTCAAGATGCACGCTTCCTTATCTATAATCATTCTCAATATACTAAGTATTTTACCAGAAATAGGAATTTGTGTTTTCACATGTTTAAGCAGAAGACTTGATTTGTTTATGTCATTGTTGCTGGTTTTGTTTGTTTGATTGATTTTTTTGCCTTTCATTGTAAAACAATGTAAACTAAGCTTGTATCCAGACAGATGCAGCATTTTTTACTTCTTTCCTGTAACTGAAATAATCATATTAGTTACAGAGTTAGGCTATACCTAACAAGCAATGTCCAGCTTTCTTTATTTGAAAGAAGGGTATTCCTGAGTAAGGACTTTAAGGCTAATGGAAGGAAGAGAAATCAAGCGAAAGGTATAAGGAGAGATCTTTAAAATGTTATTTGAAGTAGAATGGTCTGAACTGTTACATTTCATAATTCATCTGCATCCTTTCATGAATGCATGAAAAAAAAGATACCAGATCCTAGCAAGATCTGACAGATAATTTTCAAAATGATTATCTAGATGCATAATTATAAAAAATGGAAGATACATCTGTGATTATTTGTGCTTTAATGATAAATATTAAAACAGACACTGAGTTTGCAGAGTTCACAATTAGTGAAAAAGATTAATAAAAAAATAACTAATTGCATTTCTCAACACTGGGTCAGATACATTTCCTAGAACGTATTTTCAGACTTGAACTGAGCTGAAGACTGCTTGCAGTCTGCTCAGAAATGAAAATAAGTTAATCTGAATTCTGTGTGAACATTTCCCTTTAAAAGAATTCAAACTGAGAATGATCAACAGTCTGATCTGAAAGGCTCTCTTGTATGGAAATCACAAGTCTAACATCGAGCAAGACTGAGGAAAAATGGCAATGCTGGCTGATAAAAAATTGCAGAAATCCAGTACTTTTTATGCACAACAGGTCTGGTATGAGAGGTTTCAACCAAATAGGATCTAAATAGAGCTGAAATACATTAATATAATTTGCTTTATTCAATGTCTTATTTATTAGACATTGTCTAATGTCATAGTCTCTTTATTATAACCTTCATATATTTTTCTCTTAAGATAAAAGGCTATCAGAAGTAACAGTAATAACTAGTGCCATTTATGAAGCAGTAAAAGCTCCTAGTTGTCGTTAAGATTGCCTAAACTTCAAATGTTTTTAGTCAAAAGCTGCACATGGAGTTAACTGTTAGCTGAAATCTTACTTTTCTTCTTTCCACAGATCTCGAGCAATATAAATTTGTTGACAGTGATTTTATAAATTGCACATTTTTCCACATCAGGACAGGATGCCAAATTTCTTTTGATGATGACTACAGTGCCTACTGGATTTATTTCGTTAATTTTCTGGGAACTTTGGCAGTGTTACCAGGGAACATTGTGTCTGCTCTTCTGATGGATAGAATTGGACGTTTAACTATGTTAGGTATGGACTTCACTTTAAAACAGAAAAAAAAACAAAAACAAAACAAAACAAAAAAAAAGTAAAGCTTCTAAGCTTTAGTTTTTTTTTGGCCATATGGAAGAAAAATAACATTTTCTTTCTTTCTTTCTTTCTTTCTTTCTTTCTTTCTTTCTTTCTTTCTCTCTCTCGCTCTCTCGCTCTCTCGCTCTCTCCCTTCCTTTCTTCCTTCTTTCTCTTTTTCCATCTTCCTCTCTCTCTTTCTCTATTTCTCTTTTTTTTTTTTTTTTTTTCTTTAAGAATTTGATTCAGAGAAATGCAAAAAATTCTTTCTACAAATATTTGGTTTATGTAACATTCTAAGTGTTCTTTTAAAAGCTGCCAATTTAGAAAGTCTAATAACAAAGGGGTCTATAATCATCTCTGCTATGCCAAGTTAGCAGTCATTGGATTTCCACAGTGATATTACAAAATAGTAATTTAGTCATTTGGGATGAAATGTGGAAGGGTGCTGACCATTGGCATATCTTTGCTCCAGCTGAAAGAAAGCAGGATATGTGCAGGTGATCCTCAGCTACTAGAGTATCTCCTAGGAACAGGTAGCAGTCCTTTGCCTGCTATCTATTTTGCAAAGTAACACAGCTGAAACACACCTACTGTGGATTATCTGCAAAGACAGACATGTTTTTTGTTTAACTTAAGTAGTTAAATATAGTTCATTATGTTCATTTTCTAGGAAACTATATATAAATACATTTCCTACTCCATGTTCTTATTACTACATTATATGAACGAGTTTCATGTAATTCAGAAGATGTTGAGAAAGTAAGAATAGGGATAGTTTTCCTTTCAGCTTCTTTTGGGAGTTCAGAAAGGGTTCCAGCTTAATACTTTATGGTATATCCATAAAGGATATAAACGAATTACATTTTTCCCCAATCCTTTTCTAACATTTGTCTGCCTAAATTGTCTACTGGCAAAGGACGTCTCTTCATTTTTTAACTCAAGTGTATGGGTCACTTACTTTGTTTCACTGTGTGAATAGAAATGTTAGACAAAACAAACAACAATCATTCTTCTAAATTCAGCCTCACTCAGCATTCATTTTGTCTGTCTCTTGTATAGGTGGTTCTATGGTTCTTTCTGGCATAAGCTGTTTTTTCCTGTGGTTTGGGACCAGTGAATCCATGATGATAGGTATGCTGTGCCTCTACAATGGTCTCACCATCTCAGCTTGGAATTCTCTTGATGTCATTACTGTGGAGTTGTATCCTACAGACAGAAGGTATGTGCAGATACATCTCTGTTAAATTTTCTGATTCCATCTCTATGTACCAGCAGATATGGTAATAGAAATAGTTAATGCTGTATTGTTTACAGCAATAGTGATGTTTTAGGTGAGCTGTACTCACAGTTTGTCTTAAGAATAAAAAGGGGAAAAAAATAAAAGAGATTTTTTAATCTCTTGGGTTTATCTTTCATATCAAATATCACCTAATCAGGAGAATACCACAAATGTAGTTTCATTAAACAAAAAAAAAAAAAAAAAAAAAAAAAAGCAAAAAAAGCAGCTCTAACTGCTGCTCTTATTTAAAACACTGATGATAATCTAATAATCATTTTTTCTGAAAATGGTAATAGAATATTTTTGGGTTTCCTCTATGGCAGCTAGCTATTAGCTATGAATGCATTTGGTCCAAAATAGAAACATTGTTGCATTTGTCTTTTGTTCATGAAATGGTAGAGATGATAATAAAAATCACTCTCTGCATCTCAACAGCATCTGCTAGAAGAGTTTTAGGCTTTGAATCACACTGAGCTATTATTCAGCCTGCAGCAAGCTTGTATTCAGGGTGACTAGGAATCTGTACATACAGACTAGTATCATACATAGACCAGTATCTACATTAAGTAGATACATAAGTGTCTCAGACATTGCTCCTGACCCCTCCTGCAAAGATGCTCTGGACAGTTTTGATGTCCTGCAAGCACTGCTGCTAGAAGACATTTTTCCTCTCTGCCAAGGTATGGAGTGTCTCTTCTCTACCACAGTGCTATTTCTTATGCCACCCAATGGAATTTTCAAATACAGTGAAAAAAAAATATCCAGAAGTTTATAAATGCTTGATGACTTGCTGTAAAGTCTTAGTTTTTGGACACAGATTCAACTAAATTTGGTACTGTCCATTAAGAGAGAAAGACTGTAGACTGGTTGAACATGCTTTCTTTTCATTAAAAAAAAAAAAATAAGTGTTTCTTTACAGAGTAAACTCTTGTGATTATATCCATTGTTGTGGTTATATCAAAATAAGCATACTATACTCATGAATTCAAAGCACTAATGTTTAAGCACTACAGTTTTTATTACACCTCAGGAAATCTTCTGGCAAGAATTAGCCAGAATTCCATCAGTCAAATGCTATGATATAAGTCTAATACATGTCCTTTACAAATAGTTATTTTATTGACATTCCTGAATTTAATAGGCACAACCTTTTTTATTATTTTTTTTTTATGAGATTGTAGAAAATTTTTGTCTTTCCTTTTTAAAAAAAAAAAAATAGTTTATGCATGCAGTAATAACTGTATGGAACCAAAATACAAAAATGTACTTGCAGCTGAATTTTTGGGGTATTTTTGCAACAACTTGGATAGAAAACTTGTCATTTTATATTATCTATGTAAACAGACTGATCAGTCAAGTCATCCTGGTTCAGGACAAACATTACTGGCATATACTGAAGATGAGTTTTCCAAAACTTCTGGTTCCATCATAGCCACTTTTTGCCTTTTGGGATTGCAATTCTGGAAGTTTGTTCCTACCCATAATTTTTAAGGTTGAGGCTAAGGTGCATCATTCTTTTATTATTACAATAAATAATTTTTGCGTATTCACAACCAGTGAAATGACCACAAACCAGCAGCAAAAAGAAGCTGGAGTCTGGGCTGAAAGAAATGTGTGTGTAAGGAGGTTGATTCATGCTAACACGCGCAGGAGATTAGGCTGGGCAGCCCCTCCTTTTCCTCCCACAAAACTCCCCTTGGAAACCAGCCAATAGCCAAACTGCTGGGGCTTTGCCAGTATCTTGCAGAGTAATACAGAAAGTGTTTCATAAATCGTACCCCAGGTTATTTTTGGAAGATTGTACTGGCTTTCTGTCAGGTAGGGGTGTGGTGAGAAACTCGGAAATGCATGGTTATGGGATACACAGGACCCATTCTGGTTTCCTCTTTATTAGCTGCCCACAGGGCAGAGGTAAGGTTGCTTCAAAATCTTAACAGATTTGAGCTCCGAATGCATTCAAAATCACCTCATTATTTATAAAATTTATAGATCTATTTTACAATACAATGCTTACATTTGAGGTAATTCAGTAGTTTGTCCTGAATTACTGATAAAGGGACTAGAAAACAAGACTTACAGGGAGTAGCTCAAGGAATTGGAATAGCTTTGTCTAGAGAAAAGGATGTTGAGGGGAGACCTCAGGGCTGCCTACATCTACCTGAAAGGAAGTTGCAGTGAGGAGGGTGTTGTTGCAGCAAGGAGAATGTTCATCTCTTTTTCTTGGGTGACAAGTGATAGGATGAAATGAAATCACCTCACGTTGCATCAGGAGAGGTTTAGGTTGGACATTAGGAAGAATTTTTGGAAAAGGTTTCCCAGGGAAGTTGTATAGTCCCCACCCCTGGAGCTGTTTAAGAGATGTGTGGACATGGTACTAAGACACATAGTTTAGTGGTGGGACTTTCTAAGTCACATTGTCTTTTCAACCTGGATGATTCTGGAATTCTATATTTTATGCCATTGCATTTTTTTTCCCCTGAATGTTCTTTATAAAACATCAGTTGATTTGTAGAACTGCTAAAATAAGACATGTTGGAGACTGTATATATGTCAAGTGGTTTTCAGGCAGAGGAAGTTGCATTAGAAGGTAGAATATACATTACAAATCCTAGTCATAGGTAGGTTTCAGTCTTTCAGGTAAGACACTTAGTAATTAATAATAATTTAATCTATTACTTAATTTCAATAAACAGATTTTAAAAGACACTGGTGATGAGCAGTTATAAGTAAGCTGATTTCTAATAAACCAGTAATTTAATACAGCTCCACAATACAAAAATAAAATAAAATAAAATAAAATAAAATAAAATAAAATAAAATAAAATAAAATAAAATAAATAGTATTATCTCATCTTTTGTCCTTATCTTTTATCTTGTCTTTTATCTATCTTAATGGCCTGTGTGATTCTGGAATGCTCAATAGTCAGCAGGTTTGGAGAAGTCTTAAGACAATTGTGGCCCTCTTGAGAGCCAAACCAAATTATTTCATATATTTGAAAGCTCTCCTCTAAAGGAGAATTATTAATAACCTTGTGAACATTTTTTGAGTGTTTTAGAATGATTTTCTACTCTCATAATCTTTCTGTATCTTCAGAGCTGTTCTTTGGCAGGAGATGATGCAGGAATTAAGGCACTGAGGAAAATGATAATGTCAAAAATGATGTTAGGTGCCTGGTGTGGGAATGATGTGGGACCTGGAATCCCAATCCCTGAGAATTTCAGAAGAGGGAATAGGCCCAAAATATAACTTCCACTGCTTCAACGACACAAACCTGAATGTGCTAAGCTGAGCAGACATAAAATGTGAATTACATACTTAATGACTATTTAGTTAGCTTAAATGACTTGCTAGCATCATATAGAAACTCTGTGATGGGAATGGGGTATCTGTTCTCCTGACAGCATTCAACTACCTTAATCATGAGACTCTCCTTTTTCATTTTGCAATCCCAGTCCCACCACTGTACCTTCTAAATTCTGCAACATACGAGGGAAAACAAGTTTCCTTCACCACATCATGCTTTATCCCTCAAGCTGTCTTTGTTCTGTGCATTGGCAGAGTAATGTGGAAAAAAAATATATTGTATGATGATGAAATTACAGATAGTGTTGTAATTTTTGTGCCAAAGGGACTTGAAATAACATTGCATAATTTTCTAGCTATGCCTGTAATACAAATATGAATAGGAGAGTTAAAAGTCTCTGAAAAAGTAACACTTAGGAGATTTTTATGACATTTAAATGGAATTTTTACATTCATGTAAGTGTTAAGTGTCTTCTTGTGAGCTAACTTGGGAAGAACCAACTTTATAAGCCAAGACTCTTGTCAAGGAATGGTTACAACGAATAAGTCAAATAAACAGAAAGTGTAATCCTTTAATCTCCCACATAGTAAATCAAGGTCAGTTTACATCAGATAACCAACAATTCTTCAGTTTTGCTAAAGCTGCCAGGCATCAGACTTTGAATCATGGCCAGGAATATTTGGAATTCAAGGTGTGGTATAAAATGATTTCATCCTGTTCTGCCTTTTTTCATACCTCTGAAAGAAGTTCATAAAGTTTTGGTCATTATTAAGAATTAAGTCACCTATCTTCAGGTGACTTATCTTCTCCTTCCCTTCTTTAGTCCCCAGAGTAATAAACCCAGTTCTCAGGTTATTTTAAGTCCAAATTTTTATTGTTGTGGCTGTCAGAAGAAAAGTATTCTAGTCGTTTGAGTCATAACAGCAGTCATCAACTTATAGTAGACTTCCTGGCAGCTATTTTCTACCGCCATCCTGTGGATGCAGTTCAACTGCGCTTTGCTGAAATTGCATGCTGGTGTTTTAAAGGCATGAAATGCCGCACCTATGCAGTTTCTTAAGCAAGTCTAAGGAAGGAAGGAATATTCTCTGATTTTACTTACACACTAAATGGTGTAATTGGCAAGACTATGACCTGTGTACTTATTTTTGAAAATGTCAGGAGATTAGAAAATTATCCATAGCACATTCAGAAACTTACTGTTTTCATAGGATTTGCAAGTTATCAAACCCCACAAAATCTTACTCAGAGTCTTCTGTAAAGTGCTGCTAGTTTAGCACTAGCTCTGGCAAGGGGGATATCAAGTGACTGTGTTACACATTCAGTAGAACTCTACTGCATGAAAATGAAGTTATGAGGTGCTCCATAAGCAATAGAAAAGTGGATCTGAACTATTTTATTTAAGAATACAGGCACCTGGTCTAAGAAGGAGCATATCTGGCAACTAGGAAACAAGCACATTTAATCTAAAGGCTTGGATAATCCCTTTATTTTTAACTGTTTGGATTCTTGCCATTTGTTATGTGAGACTTGGGTGAGAGGAAGCTCGGTGTTTTTCTTTGTCACAGGTTTCCCAGCACCAGTAGTAAAATACTGGGAAAATTCTTTTTCTTTAACACTCAGCTTTCTATGAGACCTGACACTTTTATAGGACTTCCACATTTTTTCCTATTAATACTAAATTCTGTAACTTTTTTAAAAATTTTTGTTTTGTTTTGTCTTTAAGGCAAGCCCACAGTGATTCACCAGAACTGTCTTACTGATTTGCCCAAAGGGTTTATTGACATGCTTTACAAGATCAAGGAGTTCTTTCTACTGACTTTCTTGCCAATAATGAAGATTGTTGACAGTCAGGAAGATATTCTTATGCCAGTGTTTTGCCCAGTAACTGGCCAACTTAGTGGAGATCAGTGTATTTAGTAATGACCTTGAAATTCTGTATTTTTTTCACTTAATTCATTTGTGATCCTGAGATGGCACATCATAAATCCTTGATCATTTCCTGTACACTAGCACTTTCCCAAAAACTGTAGAAAGGTTGTATTGGTGCTGTAAGAGAGGACTCTCCTCTCATGTTTGCGTATTGCAGCATATATATTGCATGGCTATTTTCACTCTCCTGGATTCAATAGAATAAATTATGGGGGCATTTATAAACCTACAACTATGAATTTGCCATCCCCATAGCTTAAAACTTTTGTCTTTTATTTCATTCTTAGTATTATTGCACAAGAAATCACATTCAAACACAGTGCTAAAATTGAAAGATACAAAG
This sequence comes from Oxyura jamaicensis, assembly GCF_011077185.1. Taxonomy (NCBI): domain Eukaryota; kingdom Metazoa; phylum Chordata; class Aves; order Anseriformes; family Anatidae; genus Oxyura; species Oxyura jamaicensis. The sequence continues at coordinate 25,848,829 of NC_048926.1, read as the reverse complement.
GCAGAAAGCTGGAGAGTGATAATGCTTTTTGAGACTTTTTAAAGTCTCAATGACTTTAAGTTATTGTAAGTAAACATTTTACTTATGTTTCTAAAAATCTTCCTGTTCTTGCCATGGTAAATGACCAGGCAAAATGATGTGCATATTTTAGGTAAAAGGACATGCCTGAAAACTACTTAAAGATCAAAAGACTGAAATTCTGCTGGCTTTTTCAGTTTTTATCATCAGAACAGCCAAGGGCATAAAAATGGGCTTATTTTATCTTACTCTTCCTTTTTTTATAATTTGATAATGTCAATGAGATTAAAGTAATTAATACCCCTTACAATTGGAAAATTTGAATAAATCCATTTCACAAAGCAGAACTGGATTTTCAGTGCCAACAAATTACCTTAATTTTGCTCAGATACAAGAGACACTATATGACAAAATGAGGTTAATTCCTACTGTGGGAATCTTGTATGTATAACTGATAATTATCTTGACTGTAACAGTGACCCTGAATAGGCTACCGGTAGAGCCCAACACATGAAAATTAATGATCCAAATTACTCAGAAAATTATATTCAGACCCCTGTTATAACTAGTCAATATAAGCAAATATCATCTGTGAAACAGCTTATCTTTCTAATGTAGCATAAAACACCAAAGAATGTAAGTAATGCATTCCTGTACATTTAGTAGTATTGCCTTTCCAAAGGCTTCCTGCCTATATTTAACCAAACTTGTATTAGCTAAATCTATGTTCTCTATAGGGAATTCTGGTATCTCTCTGAATATACTGAGGCTGTTGATGACTAATTGTCTGTTTTCTCTATGTGAACACTGTTATTTTCTGTTACTGTTATTTGGGAACAAGTTTGGTTTTACACCAATATTGGCAGCCAAAAAATTGTATTTATGACTGCAGACACTGATTAGAACCAGTCACCAATATAACTTTAGAAATACTTTCTGTGTATAAACTTGTCTGAAACTGGAACAGTTCTGAGTTTTTCCTTTCTTCCCTTGACTTTTGCAAATTTAGCTGCAGCCTGTTATTAATCCTATCAGATAAACTCTGTTTTCTAATCTGGCTTTGATGTCTTTAACCATTTCCTACCTGTTTGTGGTAAAGCTTTTTTTACCATAGTCTTTCTTTTACCCGTTCCACCTTCATATCTCCACTCTTTTTCACCCTTGAAGATGTAGCGAGGTGGCGGTTGGTCTATTCTCCCACGTGCCTGGTGACAGGACGAGGGCGAATGGGCTAAAGTTGCGCCAGGGGAGGTTTAGGTTGGATATTAGGAAGAACTTCTTTACTGAACGAGTTGTTAGTCACTGGAATAGGCTGCCCAGGGAAGTGGTTGAGTCACCATCCCTGGAGGTCTTCAAAAGACGTTTAGATACAGAGCTTAGGGATATGGTTTAGTGGACGATTTGTTAGCGTTAGGTCAGAGGTTGGATTCGGTGATCTTGGAGGTCTCTTCCAACCTAGACTATTCTGTATGATTCTGTGTATGTATCAGCCTGGAGCTCCATCCCTGTCAGGATCTTTTTCACTTTCTGGTCAGTTTCTTCGCTGGTACACTTCTGATGCTCATTGTAGTCTGGCCTGGTAGTACAAATCTGTCTGTGGCAGACAGATGACACTTGACCACAGACTTTGAAAAATTACTCCAGTAGGGTGTCTCTTCACTACTTCCTTCACTACATCTCCCAGTCCTCCTTTGGCTGGATTTCTCCAAAAGTCTTCCTAAAAGTTAATCAGTCTTCTTCTGAGGAAACATTTTCAAGGAATTGCTGCAAATGTTTCCCTGACAGGAAGGCTCTCAATTAACTCTTCCAAAGGTTCCTCATCTGGTGCTCTCAGCACTGCACTCTCAGATGGACCGCACTGGACTGCACCGTCAGGCAGCAGAGCATGTCATTTTGAAGATACTCACCTCCATGTGCAAATTTAGCTTTTTAGGCCCTGAGATTACGTAAGTAATGCAAGTTTAATCAAGCATAGAAAAAAATAGCCATTTGACCATTCAGGAGGCATATTAGAGACCTTTTAGCTTTTTTTTTTTTTTTTTTTTTTTTTTTTTTTTTTTTTTTCAGCTCGTTTCCTGGGTAGTTTCTACTCTGCTATCCAAATGACCTGCCTCTCCTTCCCTAGATATTATTGACGTTTCTTTTCATGCAGTATCTGCATGGGTACAACATATTGCACAAAGAGGGATTAAATTTACTCAAAAAATAAACATTAGTTTGTACCATTACTTCATATGATTCTGAACTTGACTCAGTTGATTAACTAGATTTCACATTCTAAGAACAAACTAGAGCCAGAAATATATGGAAATATACCAGAAGGATACAGATCCACCTTTATTATTCTTTTGGTGAAGCTTCCTCAAATATAACAGGACCAGTACAATTCTGAAGTACAGCATATCACATAAATTCAGGACATGGCTAGTGCTACTAACCCCAATATCCTGGTGAGCTATTCTACACAGGATATTTTACCTTTCCCATGAGATATGATTTAGAGGTAGGACACCAAAGGGGCTGACTGATCAATTCTTTTAAGATACAGTGACTGGATTTGCAGAAGAAAACATAAACGAGTGACACTGTGGGTTATGGTTACATCCATTGTTTGCCTGAGGTAGAGGAAGTCTTCTCCCTTGTTAGGTTTTCTTTTTCAAAATAAAAATATTTCTGTGAAAAACTTTGAGAAACCTCTCAGTTGTAACCTTATTGGCCAGGGCTACCTGATCACCTGGGTGGCAACCCTCCAAGTGACAGGTAAATTGGAACTAGGAGATCTTTAAGTTCCCTTCGAACCCAAACCATTCTATGATTCTATGAGGTACAGTAGCAGAAGTTTGTCATAGTTACTTCTGAGGAGTACAGACTGTATGTGAGTATAGGACCTTCCATTCCTTTACATAGAATTTCAGTACAATAACTAAGTAACCTCTTAGTCACTCAGTCCATTAGTTTTTCTGTCAATTCTTTCTGTTTGGACTGGGCGACTTTTTCCTTCTAATGGCAATAATTAATATTTACAAGAAAAAAAAAAAAAAAAAAAACCTTGGTTCTGAAAAAAGTTTCTATCATTGTGATTTTTATTATTTTGTCCCAGTGAGCACAGTGAGCTTCAAACAGCTATTTTCCCTTTCACTTCCTAGAGATCTGGGAAATGTTAAAGACTCTGCCATTGTACAGATGATTTTGTTAGGACACTTTTGTTAGGACAATTATTTTTCTTGCAACTATGAATCATACTGTCATGTCAAAACATTTAATTAAAAGGGTAGCAGTTTGCATAGTGCATCTATGTGCTGGCTAACAAAAATTATACTTCTAAAATAATACCTGTACAAAGCATAAGCCCCTCTGAGTTGCCCATAATATGTCATCTGTTGGCAATCCCTTTTGTCTGAAGTTTCTTAGATATCTCTTCTGCACCAAGCAGGGCTTTTTTTTTTTTTTTTTTTTTTTATTTAAAAAAAAAACCTCATTTTCTTTGCCCCTAAGAGACAGCCATTTGTCATTATTAAAGGTCTTATAAGCCTTTTGAGAAAGCATTGAACATGCATACTATCTCTAAGAAATCAATTTTTATTCAGTACCCCATCATGCTCATCTTTTTATTTTCATGACCTCCTTTTGAAATCACTATGTAGCTCTTGAAAGATTTCTCACCTCCTCTCTACTGATCCACCATTTTAAATGTTACTGAATTTCCATTTTCAGGTCCTTTGTTGTTGTGTAAAAAAAGTACAAACTTGCCTGTTCACTTATTCATTTCACATTTTTGTCCCCGAGGGAGCAGAATGAATTTGTCTCAATAAAATGTTGTCACAGTAGAGCTTTGATTTCACATCAGGTACAGAATCCTTGTAATAAATTTTCTTTAAGATAGAGGGCTATTTATTCCCACTGAGGATTTGTTTCAAAGGTTTTTACTCTTACATTCATTTTAACCTTATTCTGTTTTTTCTTCTAGGGCGACAGGCTTTGGCTTTTTGAATGCACTATGCAAAGCAGCAGCTGTACTTGGAAACCTAATATTTGGTTCCCTTGTTGGTATCACCAAAGCAATCCCTATTCTCCTTGCTTCTACTGTTCTAGTATGTGGAGGTCTGGTAGGACTTCGGCTTCCTGACACAAGAACACAGGTATTGATGTAATTGGAAAAAGCCATTTACTGTTTATTTCTTTCTTTGTAAAATGTGAGCTCTACTGTTTGATGGTGCAAAGTCTTCAGATTCTCAATGCCTATCAGAGAGCTCTGATGGCAGAAATCAAACACAGAAAAAAGAGTAAAAGAGTGGCAGAGATTTAGAAACTACTGTATGAAAGTTTTAGATTTCCCTTCCATTTGCTTGCATACTTTGCTATTTAAAACCACTTCACTTAACTTCAAAATGCAAAGCTACCTCTTAAAACACTTTCAGTGACATGTCCAGGAAGACAAAAACCATACTGATAATCAGATACTTAAAATGCAAGTGGTCATGTTATTTAAAAAAAAAAAAAAAAAAAAAAAAAAAAAAAAAAAAAAACATGCTCACTTTGGTCATGGCTTTATGAGCTTTTGTAACAGTGCAAACATGCAAGTCAATTACTTAGCAGTATTGGTGCAAGAAATATTATTCTTATATGTATCAATGCATGCAGCATTAATCAGGAAACTGTATAGACTGCATCAGTACTCTTTGTTGCTGGTCCTCAAAAAAAAAAAAAAAAAAAAAAAGTTTTCTCATTTGTGGCATCTGGAATATTTTTGCCATTTTAAAAGAGTGAATGTGTCTTGTTCCAGGTGTGAATCAATACAAAACAGTATTTATGTTATTTTAAGTATGAATAAGGGAAGAATCAAGCCAGTGAACTCTATGAAAAGTACTGTCAGAAAAGCTTGTTTGGTACACTTCTGTTTGATATTTACAATTCTAATACATACTTCTCTGTCACAGAATGCCACCTATTGAATTTAGTGAGGTCAATATAACATCAGTATAGAGTATAGTGTAATTAAAATCTCTCAAAACAATTTTTTAAACAGTATGAAAACAAAGAAAAGCAATAATAAAAACCTGAATTATACATTCCTTTATACAACCATTTACTCAGCTGATTTTTAATATTATAGAGATATCTCACCATTTAACACTTTCAAACAGCTCTTGGAAAAGCCATTAAGAAACCATGCCAAGGCTGTAGGCAGTGGTCATATCTTTATCAGACCAAGTGTAAGGATGGAGAATAAATGGTAGTAAATATGTTCCTTCTAAGCCATATGCTATAAATTGTTATGGATTGCAATAAAGACATCCCCACCTGTCCTACTGCCCTGTAAAAATGTTATCAGATCTCTTTAAAGTGTTAGCATTTAAAGTTAAATGTAGATGCATCTATAAAATTATCAGACAAAAGGGACAGATCTGCTGATAACATCACTGACTTTGCTTTCAGTGAAGCTAAGACAGTTTGTATCAGCTGATGATCTATCTAAGGTTTCAAGTTTTAAAGAAAAAAAATGGTATAAAATCTAATGGAAAATTTGTGAGTACTTTTCTTAATTATGTCTGAGATCTTTTATTAGGTGGTTGAATCATTACCAAAGAAATTAGGCTTTCAGATATGGTCAATGTATATAGTAAGAGATTTTTTCATTTTTTTTTTTTTTCATATGTAAGAACTACTTACTTTTGGATAGTAATATCTATCTCTGCATTTTGTCAGTTGTCATTTTAGTTATATTGAAAGAGTTAGTAAAAGACAGTCTATACAAGATGATTTATTATATTTAAGGCTCACTATTTATTTACTAAATTTGGAAGTTATGTTTTTTGATTCTGAACAAATGCTTGTGCATTTGTGCTTATACATTGAAGCACAAAAAATTAGCCCTGGGTGTGGTTTCTGGTATTAACAAATGAGAAAACAGGCTTAATTAAAAAAACATGAATATTGAAAATTACTAGGCTTTTTTTGATATTGATAAATAAAACATGGTATAAGAAACAAAAAAAAAAAAAAAAAAAAAAAAAACAAGGTTTAGAAAGTATATTTATTTTACAACATAAACAGTCAAAATGTCTGACATAAAATATTGTATATCTAAATATGATTTAAAAGACGTATTTTAAATTTCTAAATGATGGGAGGGAGAGTTATTTTTCACCAGGTTCCAGGTTAAGATTAAAACACGGGGCCTTAGTTTTGCATCTGTGGCTTTTGTCCACTAGTCAGCATCTTAGTATTTCAAGGATGTTTTCCCTGTTGAGAACCATATTTGACTTTGGCCCCACTTCTCTGTGTCATTCATTAGTTGCGTATGTCCACCTCCTTGTGTTTACTTTACATCTTATTTTGAGATCTGAAGCCTCTGTACATGTCCTGAATGAACATCAACAGCAATGGTAACATTACATTATCTTGCTGTGTGCACTGTCCACTTCAAGTAGTATAGTCTGCCCAACTCTGTATATAATACTGAAGAACATCCAGATCCAATGCATTGTGTGACCTGATCAGTGTGGAGGAAATGGTCCAAAGAACAATAAGACTCAACTCTTGCGGGTTCTGGTTCAAGGTTAATGCACTAAAATCTCATTACTTGTAAAATTATGCTGTTCGCAATGCTGGTTCTTATCCTAAGTTCTGGCCACATCATAAGTATATGATTAAATCTGGATATAGTAAAGTGACCAGCTTGAAAACCTGCATTGTACTTCGAATATAGCAACAGTGGAGATTAGTAAAGAAAAAGTGCCCAGCAATGTGGACCTTGCATGGTCCAGGATTAGAGGAAATGTTCTAAGGTAGGAAAATGGATTAAAGAGAATACTGGCTAGGAAATGGGTGAAGAAGAAAACAGAAGAGAACAAAAAGAAAAAAATCCACAAATATTAAAAATCCACCATATTAAAACTAAAACTAGAATCTCAATAGTTGTTTAGCCAGTTGGCTCAACACATTTGACTGATTTCAACTGATGTGTGAGCCAGCATGAAAGCCGTTTGAACAATCAAGTGGTTTGGGCTTGAATGCAATAAAGATTTATCCCATAAAGACAAAAGGAGCGAATGCTACTTCAAGTTACAAATACTTGGTAAGATACTCATACTCCACAATCTGAAATAGAAAAATGTGATCCCAGGAGATCTGGATGCAAATGTTACGTAAGTTATAAGCAGAAGTGAGCTGTCTGGTCTTAAGGGAATGCATCTTTTTTGCAGCTTCTGAAGTGATCTCAGGTAATATACATTGAACAGCAGGAATTTCACTTCTTTTCTATCTCTGTTCATTTATATCTCACACAAAAAGTCACTTAGTGGCCTATATATATCCTTGATACACCTACAATTAAGAGGTCATTTGCATATACCTTCAAAAGAGAATGCCATATACTGCCTTATATGGCAACATAACTGTGTTATATACACACACAGAACTGAATTTAATAGTTTGTGTATCAGAGCTAACAACCACACATAATCAACTGACTGACCTCTAACAGGAAAATTATTTCAGCCTAAACTGAAATCGGACACGGGGTCCAATGCCCTTCTCCTGTAGATCTGAACTACTCATGCCAGTGACAACAATGACAAAAAGTACAATATACCCTAATGACAAAGAAACTGGATAGCATTCATAATGGTACTTACTATGATGGTCAGCTGTTTTAAAACAAGAAAACTGACAGCAAAACAGACCACATGTTTTGATTTTTGCCAAAATTTATTTTTATTAGTTTTACTCATAACAGGTTGTTTGATAGAAGATCTTCACTTAACAGACTCTCTTTTTCTTGAAAGCATGTTGTTTGTTGTGTTTCTACATTTTAACAAGGTTGGCTATAGTCATGTTAGTACCTGGTCATTTAGAAGCATGCACTACAACATTTGGTATGCATTGCATTGATTGCTGAGTAAAGACTTCTAACAAGGGAACCAGGAGTTTCATGGTTTCTGGAGTGCTCAAAGGAATAGCTAATTGATGATATATGGGGAAGCCTTCTTCCTTTGTGTTTGATTTTAGCTGGTGTCCTTCTAAAGGCATGTACCACAACACTGGACACAGATGAAAAAGCATTAAACTTCCTTCCTGATGGATCCTCTGGTAATCTTCTCAGAAGAGTGGGGCAGCCATGACTGCTAAGTCAACCTTTGCCTTTCTTCTCATGCCATTCTGTTCCTTTTATCTTAAATTGCATTTCTTACCCAAAGGCCAACTACAAAGAGTTAAAATTCACTGATCATGCTCTCACTTCTAGCTTCATTGTAATGTTCAGCAATAAGATTTGACACACATCATTAGGATTTGGTTACCTCTTTTTAAACAAAGGTGGAAAACAAACTCCTTCAGACGATTATACTTTTTTTTTTTTTTTTTTTTTTTTTTTTCTTGAGGGAGTGAGACTCCATACTTCCCTACATATCCTGAAGGCTGAACTAATATGAGGAATCTCCTCTTAGAATGGTCCTTGTTTGGTTCCTTCAGCTGTTCAGTGAGTGGAATCATGGAGGAATGTTCTTGTTTGTGAACTTAGCTTTCCATCTGAAGGAAATATTATTCTCTGCTCTTTTCTTTTTCTATAATTCCAATTCTTAGCAATATAGTGTAGTCCTCAGCCTCCCAGACAAACTGTCTGTGTGTGCTGGATTTATACTTTCTTCCTTACTGTGAGTTTTAAAATGACCTTCATAAGTCAGGAAGTGATGTTTACATCTAGTCACACCTCTTTACCTAAAAAAAGATGATATCATGCTAATATAGCTACAAGCCATGTTTCCTGTTTAGTAACCTGGAAATGCAATTGAAATTTCAATCAGAAGGTTAAAAATGAATCCTTGCACACAGGGGGTTAATGATATAAGAAATGAAAACAGAAATGCTCCACTTCCTCCAGAGTCTTGAAAGAAAACACATGTTCAGTAACCATATTCCAGAAGAAAGTAAGTCTGAAAGACTGTTTTTCCTCTGCATTCCCTGCACTCTTATTCATTAAACTCACTGTAAAATATTAAGTATTTGCCTGAATTAGTACTTTCAAATGCTATTAGTTTTGGAAACAGAGTATGAAAAGACAGACTTCTGTATGCAGTTTGGCAAGACAGGGATCGAGCAGTGATGTGGAATTAGCAAAGATAGTGAATCTGTGTGATAAATGATTGAGTTCCAAATAGGATTCCAATTAAAGTTTGTGATTTATTAAGTGAATAGAGTCAAGCAAAGAGTGCTGGGTGCGCCGGGAGTCTCTGCTCCACCAAGACGCACACCTGTTACATCAGGCGGCTGGTTTTTATGCTCCTAGACTAATACATATTCATCACTACTCCTAGAAAAGGCAGGGTTATTATAATTAGTTCCCGGAATCTGAACCATTTCCCTGACGCATGTGTATCAGTCTCTGGTGGTCTCTCTGATGGTCACTCAAGCTGAAGGCTCATAGTCTTCCTCCCAGGCTTTGTCCTTCAGTCATATTTCAACTCCCCCTTTCTCCTTATTTGGTAAGCTCTTTGCCGGATATCAGAGGCTCGTGCAGCTCCCATGCAAAACTCAGCAGTTTCCTAAAAACTCCTTGGTTCTCTTATCTCCCAGATCCGAGCCTCAATGTTCGTCCTTCAAACCCTCTATTTACACAAATTGCTGGACCCTTCCTTTGTATGATACAAGAGCTATGTACACTAATCACTCTGTTTTTCTTAGATAGAAGGTTATATTTCATCATGCGGCCCTAGCATTGTTACATACTGATACGAATCAAATTAACACATTTCACAATCTGGAACTTAGCTCAGGACCTGAATTAAACAGAAAATGCCAATTTATAATGTTACCCATAGATCTCCTTTACCTTCACTTACCTTCAATGAGTCAGACCATATGATGAAATCAGCCTCACTTGCTTTCTTCTACTCTTATTCTAGTATTCTTATATCTTACATGAGCTAGGTGATATAAATTTATTTTTTTTTATCAATTATTCTTTGTTGCCATGGTGAATACCCTATCACTTCATGCAAAGGAAAGATGCTTCAATATTTAATCATACTCTAAAGCTGTATTATCACATAGACCATTGTGCACATTCAGGGCCTTTCTTTGAACTTCATGTGCATTCAGGACCTTTCTTTTATGCAGCAACTTAGCATGTCAGAAACAAGAAAAGGACAAACTGGACCTGAACGATATTTTTTTCTTATGTGTTGTTAGGTTGAATCATCTCCAGAGATGTTGGCCTGTAATAGATAGCCATGCTTCCTAGGCCATGGAGTACATCCTCTCCAAATTAAAATGAATAAAACAGTAATTATTGGCAGTCTACTCCCACAACATACACAAGAAACAGGAGTAGAACGGAAGTACTTCCCAGAATGGGAAAAAATACAAGTGTAATTGCTGTCTGGGTTTGCAGTGTTAATGACCCTCTTTGCCTGACAAAGATCTAAACCATAATTTTTGCTCTGTACCTATACACAGTCCAAAAAAAAAAAAAAAAAAGGAAAAAAGAAAGATGCTACTTACCAATGAGGGTATTTGCCTTACACAAAATAATATTGTCCCTTCCACTCAGAATATTCATGAATATACATTTTAATGCCACACAACTGAGAGGATCTGTAGAGATCTCACTCATATGCTGGATCTCAACACATTCTTCTGAGCTATAGCTAAACACATCAGTCTGCAAGTGAGAGATAAAAATTGCTGGCAGTCTGGATTTCATCACTCTTGCCACAGTCCATGTTATTGCTCATTGTCTTACTGTCCAGTTCTGGACATCTACCACCTGCCACTCAGTTTTTACCAATAGTCCTGTCCAAGCAAGTTGAAGCTACCTGCTGCTAATGGACAGCACTCATTGCAAGCATAAGAGTCCAGTATCTTACAAGTTGTGCAAGTTTCATGTTGTCTATAGCTAGAGTTGTCACCTAGCATTTATATCTGATACTACTGCATGTACTGTAACCTATAAAACATGTCCTATATCCTCTGAATATCTGCCTTGTAAATATATGCCTGTCCCCCACTATGTGACAAAAGACATTTGTGCATCTTCTGTAGGCCTGTTTTACATGTTTAAAAGGTGATCCTTCAAAAGAAGAGGGTGGGGAAAAATAATGAAAGGGAATCAAATTATTAATAGTAAGATTTCAAGGCATAATGTTCAGTTATTTTTTCATTTTGGGAAGCTGTTTTCTTTAAGTCCTACCCTGCATCTCTGTAATCCTGTAGATTGTAAACAAGAAGTATTACATTATTAGAGGTGAATACATATGTGGACACATAAGTTTGTGTGCGTACACATGCACGCACACACACACACACACAAAGACAGGTTGATGTAAGACTTATAAATAAGATCCTCATCTCATTCTTGATCTAAATTACTTTCTGCATTATGTGTTATTCTTTGAACAGAAATAACATTCAATTCATTTCCTTGTGCAAAACACTTTACTTGCTCATGCATAAAAGTCTTGAGATGCCAAAATTCATCTTAGCTCTCAATCTGTCGATTAGTTTTCCACCATTGGAAAATAGCAGGTGAAATGGTCTGAAAAATAAAATTTGATTTAGCTGTAGCCTTCTTGCAGACACACTTTTCGATACAGCGAGACAGTACACTTTGCTGTGAGGGAGACAGAGCACTGTAACAGGTTGCCCAGAGAAGCTGTAGAATTTCCTTCTCTGGAGATACTCAAAACTCACCTGGACATGATCCTGGTTACTCTTCTTGGCAGAAGGGTTGGACTAGACAACCTCCAGAGGTCCCTTCTAACCTCGGCCAATCTGTGGTTCTGTGATATAGATGAACACTTTTTGTCCCAGTGACTAGGAGAAACAGCACTCTCATAGAATATTCCAAGTTGGAAGGGACCCATAAGGATCATCAAGTCCAACTCCTTGCACTGCACAGGTCTACCCAAAAGTTTAGATCTTGTGACTTAGTGCACAGTCCAAACGTTTCTTAAATTCATACAGGCTTGGTGCAGTGACTGCTTCACTGGGGAGCCTGTTCCAGTGCACAACCACCCTCTCGGTGAAAAATCTCCTCCTGACATCTAGTCTGAACTTCCCCTGCCTCAGCTTCACCCCATTCCTGCAGGTCCTATCACTGGTGTTTATGGAGAATAGATCACCCGCCTCTCCACTCCCCCTCGCGAGGAAGTTGTAGACCACGATGAGGCCCCCCCTCAGCCTCCTCTTCTCTAGGCTGAACAGGCCCAGTGACCTCAGACGCTCTTCATACATCATCCCCTCCAGGCCCTTCACCATCTTCGTCACCCTCCTCTGGACACTCTCCAACAGTTGAATGTCCTTTTTGTACTGTGGTGCTCAGAACTGCACACAGTACTCAAGGTGAGGCCACACCAGTGCAGAGTAGAGCGGGACGATCACTTCACTTGCCCTACTAGCGATGCCGTGCTTGATGCACCCCAGGATACGGTTGGCCTTCCTGGCTGCCAGGGCACACTGCTGGCTCATATTCAACTTGCTGTCAACCACAACACCCAGATCCCTCTCTGCGGGTCTGCACTCCAGCGTCACCCAGTCTGTATGTGCGGCCAGGATTGCCTCATCCCAGGTGCAGGGCCCAGCACTTGCTTTTGTTAAACTTCATGCGGTTGGTGAACGCCGAGTTCTCCAACCTGTCCAGATCTCTCTGCAAGGCCTTTCCACCCTTGTCCGAGTCTACAACTCCTCCAAGTTTGGTGTCGTCGGCAAATTTGCTCAAAACACATTCTAGTCTTACATCCAAATCATTTATAAAGACATTGAAAAGGACTGGCCCTAAGATAGAGCCTTGAGAGCCTCAGATATTTTATATCCTGAAAAGCTACGAATTTTGTCTTATACAAATAGAAATCCTTTAAAAAGTTCCAAGTGGATCTCAACACGTTAACTTCTGTGTAACATATGAGAAAACATCTGTGCCTTCCTGTAGTGTATGCTTTCCATTGTTTCTGCATACATGGCTGCCGTTGTTCTAGTAATGTGGCTATTCAATTGTTTACTGCTGCTCTTATCAGAAATCTTTGACCAGCCTGAAACAGAGCCATGGCCAGGGTGTCTTTTAGTTAATGATTAACTTCTCCAAGGACCTACTACAGTAGTTAGTGCATTATAAATTAATTCCAGTTATAAGTCAAGTTAATCCAGGGTGAAAACAGCAGCACATGCATGTCTGCGCGCGCACAGAGCAGTGAAGGTAGAGAGAGTTCTTTCAAAAGCTCTGGCATTCACTACATTACTCCTTCCTTGTTTTAAGGACACTCACTTATCGCCTTATGACTCCTCTGGCAGGTATTTGCACACATCCTACAGAACTAAGAAATCATTAGAAGAAAAGGCATATTGATGTCAGAGGAGCTATAGTTCCTATTGTTCCTATAGGAAAGCTAATTGTAAGATAAATAAACAAACAGTAGGATAAACAGTAGGATAAAACAAACAGTAGGATAAAACAAAATAAATAACAACAAACAAACAAACAAACCAAAACAAACAAAAAACACCATGCAGCAAGCAATTGGTGGTGGTGATGATGGTGGTGGTAGGTTTGATTGGTTGTTTTTTTTAGTGTGTTCTCTAAGTTAATAAACTAAACACCAGCCTATATCAAACCTTCGGAAAGGTAACAGGTGTGAAAAAAAAAAAGGTGTGAAAAAAAAAAGGTGTGAAAGGTAACAACAGTTACCTAATAAGACTTTTTAAAAGTACTGGGTCTTTCCAAAATCAAAACCTGTATTTAATGAGTGATACTGCAGCAAGTGGCTTCTGATAGGCATCATGAATAGACTTTCAAGCAGAAATTTGCTGTCCGGATTTAACATATCAGTAGGTGATAGCACATCTATTTAGAAATTTGTACACATAGATTAAAACTAATAGTTTATAAAGAAAAAGAAAATCAAAATTTGGAGAGAGATCTTCCCCTCTTCCAACCAAAAAAAAAAAAAAAAAAAAAGGCAAAACAAAACAAAAAAGCCAGCCTCCCTTCATCTTTTGTGTCCAAACCTTACAGGTCTTTCCAGTTTCTTTGTGCCACAGACCCTTTCGTATACACCCACTGAGTCATTAGTGCTTCACTAGTCATAATCAAAGTTTTCACTGACAGTTGAAACAAAAATAAGAACTGGTACAAAATTAGAGCTACAGGAAAGCCAGCTCATTTATAAAGAGAAAAATAAATGCACCAAGCTGCTAGTGACTGCGTTTATTGTCTTCCTTGTGTTTTATGATATTACAAACTGTTACATGAATCTAGTGATGTGTGTGTAAGCTGATCCATGTTTAAATCAATATTGTAACTTGCAAGATGGGGATATTAGCTTTCTTAGCTTTTTTCATCAAAAAGTGAATGTATTAAATACATGATTGTGTATACTGGCATGTGGAAATTTATGTTGTGAGAGAAATGTGTTCATTTATCTCATTTTTTTCAACATGAATAAAGCTATTCGTGTTTAAAAACCCTGGCTTTTCCCTATGAGTGTAACATTTCCCAACCAATAAAAGGATTTTTAACAGCATCCAATGCTACAAGCCTAATGACTCAATTGATAGCTTATTTTAGCTATTTTCTATAGAATGGTATATTAAAAAATAAAGATTAAGTCTTTCCAAAAATAGCTGTTTAACCCTCAACTGCATAATATTGTGACAATTAAACTGTATCTTTTACTTGGCCTCAACAATATGTCATTTTACTGTACCTAAGCAGATCTTTTTTGAAGTGGGCAGTTTCCTTCATAGCATAATAATGTGCAGAATTCAGGCATCAAGGATGAGTTACTGAGAGTAGAGTTCTTTTTCTTCAGTGTAATTTATTGGCATTGTCAGGTTAATGATTTTCTTAAAAATTGTTATCATCTACTAATGCTAAGTAACAGAAGGAAAAAGTGTATCACTTCCTAGTTTTTCATGAGCTATTTTCTGCTCCCAGTTTCTTCTGCTAACCTTCCACTGGAATTGCCAACTGGTCTAGGCAAACTGGGAGTATAATTTTTCAAACTCTCTTTAGTGTACGAAAGTGCAGGTGTGCTAGTGTGCATGTGTTGTCAAGAAATTCATAACCATTTCTGACATTCTCTATTTCTTAATGCGAGAAAACATGTACATATTGTTTCTACAGCAATGAGATATTTTGAAGTTGAATTCCCATTTATACATGTTTACTTTCAGAATCTGCAGCAAGATCTTGGCAATGATCCTTGCCTCTCTGTTTTTTTGTTTTTGTTTTTGTTTTGTTTTGTTTTTTTATTTAATGCTTATTATTTGCTTTTCTTTCCTGCTGTGTGTGATCTCCTGTAATGCAGGTTACAGTCATCAATATTTGTCTATGTGTTTGCAAGTAGGTGCATTGATAATTTTTCTTTTTTTTTTTTTGGAGTTCCAAATTTTTCATTTTAAGCCCATCTGGTACACTTATGAACTCATCTTTCCAGTACACTCCTGTGTCAAATTGTCAACTACCAAAATGTTTGACCAAGTGTTTTAATTAAGTCCCCTGAGGAAAGCTGTCTGTATACCTGCGAAAGGGCATGCTCTGTGTAGGATGACTGTGTACAGTATAAACCTATAAAATATGGAAGTGTTTATAAATATATCTGCCAATTATTTATCATCCATATAGCAAATGCAAAGTTCTTTAGTATACACCAGATTAATAAAGAGGCATTTTTTGCTGTGCTGTATTCAAATAAAGATTTGTTTGTTCTCTGCAATGAATGCACATCAGGTGTGATAATAGCCAGAACATCATTCCTGACTACACACAAAATACTCAAAACAGTTGAAAAAGAGAGCTTTTATGAAAGCTTTCTACTTATCTCATCCTTAGTGTCTGTAATAGAAGTAGAACATGCATTGAAAGAAAATATGGAAGTTAATGAAGTTAAAGAAAGGTAAAAGATAATTTAAAAAGAGTAGAATTTGCTATGGTTGCAAAATACAAAGTTCTCTTATAGATAACCATCTGGGATTCACATTTTTAATGCCATATATAATAATATATATTTAATATATAATTACACAAAATAGGCATCTGGTCTTTCACTACATAACTGCACTGCAAGGATGTTTTATCACCCAAACTATGTGAAAAGCATATTGCCACAAAGTATAATAATCTGTGTATCCAAAAGGCCAGTGAGAACTTGTACAATAAACTATGGTCCTACAAGAACTTTGCACCCAGCAAAGGAAAAAAAAAAAAAAAAAAAGAGAGAGGGAGAAAGAAAAGAGAAACACACACGCAAAAACAAAAACAACAAAAATGGAAGCAGCACTACAATAGTAGTTCTTTATTCTATTTGCTCACTAAGAAACTCAGGAAAGCTTCAATTGATCAAATGTAGTAGCTATAAAATAACAAAAAACTGCCATCTCCATGGCTGGTCCAGGAATATGTTTCTGAATGTAGATATTTCAGAACAGACAATTAATTTAACAAATCACACGAGCTTCTTCAAGCAATAGGGAAAAATTAAGCTACATGTGAATTTAATTTTTTTGGCTCATGTACAGCACTGTCTGCAAAACCCAGCAATGAAGGATATATGACTTTGACAGATTTTTTTCTATTTGTGGTACAGTATAGAAAAAAACTTTCCTAATTTATTAAGTATAACTATATACTGGTCTCTTCTAACAGAGATAAAAGGTTTTATAGTTGGGTCTCCTAGTCTCATTCTGGGAAGAAATCAAAATCTTTTGTGTAGACAATAAAAGAACAATCCAAAAAGGAGTGTTGAAGAAGAATTACACATATTCTTCATTGATACCTTTCTGAAACTTCATCCAAAACCTTCATCATAGGGGAATCTTGTGTCAGCTGAGCTTAGAGAAGTATTGCATATAGAGCACATCACCCTGCAAAAAGGGCATTTCTGCTTATAGGAGTGCAATTCTTTGATGAATCTTGCAGACTTAAGCATATTCAGATGAAAGGGAGAAAAACATACTCCTGGCTGACACAGCTAAGCTAGAAAAAGGTGATGTTTGATTCAGAGTACTACAGAGTTTATTTAGAGCATTGTTTGTATTTGTCCATGCATGTGTGCGTATACGCATTGTGTGAGAGAAGTATGTAGAGAACATGGATGCAAGTATAACAGAAGAAGATGCCATTTTGTGGTATGCAGCAACAGGAGACCAAATGCTAAGAGAGATCATGCACATCATCCATATGCCTCTCTTTCTGCTAGGGTGTTAGCTAGACTATGATTATTATTTAATCCACCACAACTGTAAAGATATATATGTGATATACTAGGCTATGTGAGATCAGTATCCAGTCCAAACCACTCCTGACAGTAATTAGTCATACCTGAAGCTTCTTTTTTTGCAGCACAAAACCTTGACAACTGAAAAAAGAAACATTAACTTAAAGTTCTTCATATACTGTCCTAATAGTCTAAAGCTGAACTGGAATTTGTACCATTCTGTATGTTTCCTGGTGTTGCTGTACATAAACTTTCACAGGATTCAGGTGAATTCACTCTTTCTGCAGAAAACACGCAGGTGGGTTTTACATCATGTTACTTTTTGCTTTTGAAGTGAACCTAATTGGTCCAATTAATACTGCAGTAACGAGTGTGTCTTACTTTAGCAGATTGGTGTTACATACGCAAAAGGCCTTGGAAAGACACCAAGAACTGTATTACCGAGAGCTCTCATTTGTATTTATTAGGGTATTCCAGCTTCTACAGAAGGCCACATGAATTCTTCTCATATAGCTGTATGCTGTTCCTACATTTAGGCCCAGAGACAGAAGCTGATGCTGCCACCACCAGCAGTAATTTCCAAAAAAAAAAAAAAAAAAAAACAGTTTTGGAAATTCCTTTGCTAACCAATCCAAGCAGTGTTTTCAGCCTTGGAAAGGAGAAGCCAAACCTGTATCAGCCTTACCAATCCTTCAGTCAATTTTGTTTTCCATCAGACAAGCCAGGCTTACACTTCTAACTACAGAATGAGAAATTGTCAAAGTATCCCTCAAGCATACCATCCCATGATGAAAAAATACATGTTGAAGAATCATTAGCTACAAGAATAAAGTGTTTTTCACATTTAAATTACACTTCACTGTTTGCTTTAACCATGTAAAATGTTGACTGGCTTTTGTCCGGCTTATGATCAGATATAACTTAGGCTACAGATCAAACCTAAATTCTCCTACAGGTCTGTACTGTTAAATAGCCTGTTTACTTTTTTATAAAATAATGATAATAGACAGAGTGGGATAATTGCAGAACAGCAGTGATTTTATAAGTGATTAGAATAGCTCTTAATTGTGAATTTTGCAATATGTTGCTTTACAATATATTTAATTGTTTTCTTCCTTATTCATCCTCTGGCACTCACAATTCATTAAATGAGGAGAGAAATTCACTTACTAAAGGAACAAAGCAAAATCTTGAAAAGGAGAAAGAATTGGTCGCAATGAGGAATTTGGCCGCACCTCGAGTACTGTATTCAGTTTTGAGCCCCTTGCTACAAGAAGGACATGGAGGTGCTTGAGCGGGTCCAAAGAAGAGCGACGAAGCTGGTGAGGGGCCTGGAGAAAAAGTCCTACGAGGAGCGGCTGAAGGAGCTGGGCTTATTCAGCCTGGAGAAGAGGAGGCTCAGGGGCGACCTTATCGCTCTCTACAGATACCTTAAAGGAGGCTGTAGAGAGGTGGGGGTTGGCCTGTTCTCCCACGTGCCTGGTGACAGGACGAGGGGGAATGGGCTAAAGTTGCACCAGGGGAGTTTTAGGTTAGATGTTAGGAAGAGCTTCTTTACTGAAAGGGTTGTGAGGCATTGGAACAGGCTGCCCAGGGAAGTGGTGGAGTCACCATCCCTGGAAGTCTTCAAAAGACGTTTAGATGTAGAGCTTAGGGATATGGTTTAGTGGGGACTGTTAGTGTTAGGTTAGAGGTTGGACTCGATGATCTTGAGGTCTCTTCCAACCTAGAAATTCTGTGATTCTGTGAATTTGTTGTTTTCTTTTCCTCCTGGAGTTCCCTCTTCTCCTCATCCAAGGAGCTCCAAACTGAGACTGGAATCATGTAATATTCACTTGACTATTCGGAGCATTAACACCTAAGGCCACGTTTCCTTCAGGTGCTCACCTACCCTCCACTGCCTTTAGACTACTACAACAACCACAGATGTTGTCAGAGAAGGAAAATGTTGTTCTTCAGGACCTGTCTCCAAAGAGTCCATATAAACCACAAACCCTGTAACAATGGGAATCTCAGGGAGCTCCTGGCTTTAAATTAAAACATCCTTAGCTTTGCAGTCAGACCAGCTGGTGGACTTTACAGAAAGTAGGAATGAGAAATCAGATAAAACTAAGAGTAATTCACCTTCTCCAGCATCCTGGAAATTATGCCATTAGCGCACTTTTATATTTGTTCCATCATTTGGCTTTAATGGCTAATTGCACATACTCTCCCAAGGCCTTCCTTGCAAACTCCAGAGTCTGCCTACAAACAGTGTTTTTCAGCCTTGGTGGTACAGCTAGATCATGTGAAATGAAATCCTCCTGGTATTTAGGATTACATAGCAGTTAGAATCTTTTTTTCCCAGGTTTATTTCCCATCCATCAGGTATGGAGCCTTGGTGAACTGTTATCTGTGTTTTGTTTGCCTGCCATTTCATTCATAATGAGTTAAAAAAAATTACCAAAAACCATCTCAGGCCCCTTGGGCACACTCAGCAGCCCAATTCTCAAGAGTGCCAGAGGAGTTTGCCTTTTCAGTCTTTAGGTAAAATCACAGCTTTTTAAATAAATTGGTGAATCTGTAAAAAATAAAATAAAATAAAATAAAATAAAAAATAATAAAAGAGGCTGTTAGCTTCCCCAAACACTGAAATGGGACAAAGGAACAGTAAGATACTGTCATACTCTTGAATTACAGTTATGTTATTATTATACTGCTAGCCTGGACTTTAACCTGTCTTTGGAAAGGCTGTTATACCATGTTTTGCAAGCCACAGTACATACAAAAAACATAATTGTTAAGGACACTGAAAGAATTTATGGGCGTATAGAAACCAAGTGTCAGTATTTTACTGCAGAAGCCAGTAGCTAGTGAAAATAAAGGTCCACGTTGATACAGTGCAATTTCCAATCTGACCCACAAGTGGAAGAGGAAAAATGACTAATGAAAAAGATCAGGAACGATCATGTGAACATTATGCTTGCAGAGTTTCAGCTACCATTGCACAGCTGCAGTCTGAGATCATTCACTTGCAGGTAAACTTAGTGCCTGGTGTACACACACTTTGCAAGTGAAATATCCTAAGCCAGGGACTAGTTTACCTCTGCCCACAAGCATGTAGCCCTTCCTTTGGGAGAGGGTAACATGGCACAGAGTCACCTGGACAACTCCAACCAGAGCATTTCCAGGAGCTTTGTATTCACCAGAAATATATTGTCTCCCAGACGAAACCTTGCAGATAGCACTGTGGAAGTCTTCCAGCAGTGAGCAGTCACCAAGAAAAGACACTTAACAGGTTACAGAAAATGTCCATTGCCTAACTCCTCCCTGTCAGTCCTTTCAATTGTCTTGGTGGCTTTTGATCCTGCCATGAATGCAGACTTGTATGAAAGGGGTCTGTTGGTGGTCTCCAGGACATGCTCTCCAAATGTGCCTGACACAGGCAGGCTTCCAGGCTCCCTCCAGCAAGTCTCGAGCTTGAGGGTGGCTCTGGGCCTCTCTGCAAACAGCACTGGCATACCCCAGTAAACTAGTATCAGCATCCCAGGGCTTGCTGTCCCAAGCATGGGCTTCAGGTTAATTTTTACATGGAATTTCAGTTGCTGATTTTAATTTTACAGCTGCAACTCTTTTGAGATCTGGCTGAGGCTTAGAAAAACAGCAAAGCTGCTTCCAGAAAAGGAACTCAAACCGAGGCCTTTTTGATTTAAATAAGAGGAGGCTGCTGACCCTTTCTGTGAAAGGGCTTGGATGCTGGAATTAGCTTTCCCCGCATTGCTTTCTAGAGCCTGAATTTGTCAGTCTTTCAGACATGTTCTTCATTTTTACACTAATGTGAATAATGAGGAGCTTTTCAAAAGACTGGACCTGTGCCAGTGGAAAAGTGGTGGAAATAAGAAGACCTGAACCAGTCTAGTGGAAATCCATGGGAGTTCAGTCTGTGCTTTATCTGTGGGGCAACTGTTGGCAGACAGGAAATAGTTGTAGGGTTGCCTTAGCTGTCAGTCCCCTGTAAATGGAGAGCTCCTAGTGCCCTAGTGCCCTGCCTGGAGAGTAATAAATAAATAATACATTAATGAGTGAATAATGCATAGACTTTTTAGTGGAGTGGAAACATTGCTAAGCGCATGCAATCACAAAGAGACACACAGATGCTGTATTACAAAACCAACCCCCTTCCCCTACCCCCCCCCAAACAAACAAACAAAAAAAAATAATAATAATAATCAACAACAACAACAACAACATACTGCCAGAAACAGACCTAACTTGTGGATAACGTGAGGAAATGATCAAGATTTTTACTTTTGCTACATCCAACCCAGTAAAGAAGCTTTTTGCTGAATCTGCAAGCTGCAGACGGGCACAGATGTTCCCTGCTTTCAAACAGTTCTGAATTCATTTTTATGGCTATTCATTATGTCTAGACAAGGAGGGTCACTCCACTCCAAAGTATTCTGTTAAATGAATAAATATTTATTCCAACAGACAAATGGAAAAAGCTCTTTTCTAGCAGAGTCCTTGCAGAAAAATTTCAGCCTCTGCCTTGCAAAACTCGTGCCACCTCTGCAGGATCCAGGGCATTTGTCCAATACATTTTGAACAAATACTTTTAAAATATATATATATATAAAATTGTTTGAGCAGGAGAAACTGGTTCCTAGGTTCCTTGGCAGGTAGGATTTAACCAAGCATTGTCAGGACTCTAACTTCAATGGGAAAAACAGAGGGACCCCTCTCCTGGTGAGAATGGGCATATGCAAATAACCTTAGAAAGGTACCTTAGGGAAGTCTATGATGCAAAAATGAAGTAATTGGTGGTAAATGCTGCAAGGTATGGTACAGCACATTATTGTTATCCCATGACTACTTCTCACTTTCACCACAGGACACACCACTCATTTATAATTAAGCAGCTCCTTGTGAGCTGAGCTGGCTCCTAAAAAAAAGTCATCTTTTGGGAACATTAACTCAGACCAGTCCCATGACTGAGTTAATGGTGTGGCCCCACAGATAGTCACAGGAGCACAATAACATATGCCAGTATTTGCACCAGGCACCTATAGCCACAGTCATGGTTGTAACACATTTTAAAAGTTCTAATTCCATACTGAAGTCCTGCCAGTAAGCTAGTCTCAGGGGCTGTTTTCCTTCCTCCAGGTCTCCATTAAGAAATTCTGCAAGTTGTTCCCACACCTAAGCAGGTCATGTATGCACTTAATAATATCTGAAAGATGCTTCAAGTCAGCCTTGTGCATGAGTTGTTCACCAGTTTGCAGCACGCAGTGCAGGACCTGGGAAGAATCACTGCTGAATCACAGCATAGCCATCACCAAGGGGTCACTATCTGAAGCCAAAAATCCTTGGATTCATGACACTAACTTGGAAATCATGAAGTTTTACTGATAAAAAGGCTGAAGAATAAATGTCTTTTGAATTTTCAGGTTTGTACTTAAAGTCTATCTCTCAAAACACCATGTCTAGAAGTGTTCTTTTCCTCAGAACAATATAAGTTCAGATGCTTATATACCATCTCTCTTTGGAAACTTTCGCTTTAGAGCAAACAACATGAGTTTTTCAAGTGATAAAAATGAAAGATTCCTGACACTGAAATAATTTCTCCATCATTTCATTATTCAGGTGTCAGTGCTATGAAAAAAAAAAAAAAAAAAAAAAGTTACTGTATATACTTATACACTTCTGGTTCCTTTATCTGAAATTTTAGCTCTATCAAAGCTATCCATGTTTGTTTTCATTCCATCCTATGAACTATTTCTCTTCTTTTTGAAACTGCTTTTTCTATTCCAGTTACAAATATGTAAACTGTTATTAATTTTTATTTAGGATGATGACCAACAGAGCTCACTTAGACCTATTTCTGGCTGCTTTTGTATGCCCTAGAAACCATAACAAAATCTGAGGAATGTATTCTTCCAGGCATTCTGTTTTGTTGATCAGTGTTGCCTTCAGTTTTGTGCCAATTCTGCTGAGAAGTTAAAGTCACTTCCTTAATTGAAAGGAGCCGATGCTTCTGCTAGTGAAAAAAAATGTTTTCAGCACTTCTGCTCTGAGTCTCCATTCCACCCATCTATTTATTTTGCCACAGTATTTTGAATTACTTCTACAGCTGACTCTCTTACAGTTGCTTATGGTGCTTCTGACTTGACATAACCTCAGTCTAGCTAGAGCTTAGCTGGTCTTTTAAACAAGAGCTCCTGCTGTGATGACAGACCCTCACACATTTAAAGTGGACACCCAAGAGAGGAACCACAGGAGGATCATGCTGTCCAGGCAAACAAGGAAGGGAGCAGAGGCAAGCACTGCTCCTTGCAGTTCTTTCATGACCAGGAAAGCCACAGAATTGCCATTAAGGCTAGCTGTGCTTTCTTTGGTTGTTTTGTTTTGTTTTATTTGTTTGTTTTCTGGGATCTCTGGGGCCATTTATTTGATGGGTTATTTGTTTACATGCTTATGTCATGACAATAAATAATACATAACAAGGATGCTGTGCTGAGGGGGAGGCTGCAGCCCAGCCCAGCTCCCCGTGCTAAGCCCTGCAGCTGATTCCCCTCCATGCAACAATCACGGAAGACCATAGTGTTGCACGGCTGCTGGGGTTGGGGAGCAGTTGCTGATTTGATGTTTCGTCATGTTTCCTTGAGCACCTCTTAACATTCCCATATGATTTATAAATGCACCACTTGTGTCCTTTCCACTGCAATTTATCCAAAACTTTAAACCCACAACCTACATGGTGCTCCTGCTGGAACACTCATTGTTTTATGGGGAGCAAGTTGTGCTGCCATGAGTCACCCTTCCTTCGAGCTCCTCTGATTTTCCAGTAGCCCATGCAATGAGCTTCCTCCTGCATTTGCCAAGCAGAACCCTGGGTATGCTTTCTGCACAGGTAGGAAAAAGTGCGGCCAGACACTTTTGGTCACGCCACATTGCAATTTGGTCTGTACAAGCACCAATGTGGCATGTACAGCTTCAGCTTGTTAGATGTTCATTAGCTGCACAAAGCAAACAATTGGAAAAGTTCTTGCAGTACTTGGGAGCCTGTCTGGAGTTAATCTCCTTCCCCATGGTGCTGCAGGGACTCAGCCTGCCCTGCCACAGAAGTTGCACTCTCCCCTGCTCACCAGGGTGAACTCAGTCCAGCCCTTCTTTCATGTGAAAATTAAAATGTGCTCTGCAATGCACTAACAGGAAAAATAAAAATAATAAAATAAAATAAAATTTAAAAGCTCTCTAAAAACAGTAAATGCAGTTTTCCTTTCTGTAGGAAAAATGCTGCCAGACAAGGAGAACAATTTACAAATAAAATAAAGGCATTGTCACAGGAAAAGTGTCATTAAAGCTGCTGTTTCCAACAAAAAGCCTAGTGTCTCTAATTACCTGCATGTATTTGCGTCACTGCTACTTAAGCCACCCAAGAATTTCAAATATCAATATCCTTCTCCATCTGAAATCCCTTTGTACACAACAGGAGAAGAAGCATGAAGCAGCACAGCATAGGCCACTGCAGCTTTTAGATCCAGCCGCAGTCAGCAAGATGTGCAAAATTCCTCCCTTCCCTCAGTTTTGTTTTAGACTGGTTGCCTTTTAGATCTGGAGCAGTGAGCAGCTGCCTCTGAAAATACCTCAAGTGGCACCCCTGGTCACACAGGGCTCACTTACTCATCTGCTTGCTCCCTGTGAGTGAGCGAGCTCTGCTTCACTCGCTGGCAGGTGCGTAGGTTGGAGCAGGAGGTTTCTTGCCGGCAGGAATGCGGCAAGA
Organism: Oxyura jamaicensis; assembly: GCF_011077185.1. NCBI lineage: Eukaryota > Metazoa > Chordata > Aves > Anseriformes > Anatidae > Oxyura > Oxyura jamaicensis. Next base: position 25,823,842 of record NC_048926.1, on the reverse strand, counting down.
AACACCTTACCCACAGCACGATGCCCTTGATAGTGCGCCGAGGACATTGATCTCAAGCTCCATTAAAGGGCCTGGATTGCGAACAGGAAATGTTCGCATTCAAACATTTACTCTAGATAGCTGGCTACAGTGATTTCTTAAGTGCCTGCCTCTTAGTAACCGTAAGAGCCGAGCACTTAAGGACTTAGGAGAGAATACGGGGCCATACCCCGAGGTTTGGTTCAGGCTGACTCAAAGGCTGCGGTTCCTTTGGCAGAGCTGACCGCAGCCGGGCGAGCTCAGCGCGCTGCCCCCCGCAGCCAGGCTCTCCCGGGGAGGAGGAGGAGGAAGAGGAGGAGAAGGAGGAAGAAAGGAGGTGCGGGAGGTGCGACTCCCCATGGGATGCACAGCCCCGGCGCCTCCCGAGGCAGGCTGCCCCCTCCGATTTGTTCCTGTCGGGGGTGTCTAAGCCTTCACGCCGCCAACATCTGATGGAGTCAGAAAACCGGGGATTAACATATCCGATGCGAAAGGTCGTGCACAAACCCGCATGGCTATTGCTTATTACTCCAGCACCCTCCCACCTGCCTCACCTCCTGCTGGGAGCGCTTGGCTCACGTCAGTGCCTGCTGTTCTGTGAGCATTACGGAGGCTGATGCTGCCAAAAAGCCCTCTCAGTTCCCCCGACTCTGGCCTTTATTTTCAACCCCTGGGTACCCCCTGCTCTCTCCTGGCACTCGCATTTCTATGAAATAACCCTACCAAGAGAAAGGGAAAATAAATAAATAAATAAAATAATAATAATAATAATAATAACGTAGTTTTTCCACAGGATTGATTTGCTGAGTCCCTGTGCAGTGACAATGAGGAGCATGGGGAGACTGTGGGGAGGAGGATGGAGAGGACATGTTACAGGTGCTGGAAGACAAGGAGACAAGGCAGTTTTCTCAGCCATGGTGTCAAAGTGTGTGCAGGGGGCACTATGGCCATGCACACCCTTGTTCTTTCAACTGCAGAGAGTGAGGGAGCAGCACAATACATCAAAGACTAAAGAACAAAGGAACTGGGCTGTGAAAGTGTTCTTCAGAACGTTCTTGACATTGGCTAAATATAACATTATAAAAATCAGTCAAAATTATCATTTACAGCAAATAAAACCTTTTTACTCATATCCACTTTTAACTGAAATCTTTGACATATTGGGTTTAGTCTCACACTTTTACCTCTAAGAACAGAAGAAATTACATGGGTGATTGTTTAAAAGATGCTTCAGAAGTGTGCAGAAAGCCAAGTGAGGACTGCAGCTCTACCTGTGTCTGCCCTGCATACCTTTACAGTAAGTCATCGCCCTTTGCTGCAGGGAGTTGAGAAAATTAAAATGACCTCAGTAAAGGTAAATTTGTTTCCTGTTGGGTGTCATTTTTCTCCTGTACTGTTTCAGCCCTTTCATCCTGTATAATCTGTATCTTAATTACTACCAGAAATGTCCATTCCCTCCAGCATGTTTTCATCCCTTCTTGAGCCATACGCATCAATGACAAAGATGGAACAAGCAAAAACAGAGGCCTTGCAAGCAACCTGCAGACACCCTCCGACCTGATGAAAAGCTCAAAGGAGGCTTTGCAGACCTAGCACGGTTTTGTTGTGACACAGAGATGACTGAAATCTGACGGACAGTCAGAAAACACCTGCTGAGAGCTGTCAGGTACCACACTGTGCACTAAACTACAAGCACACTCAGGGGCGTTGTGTCCCACATGCTCTGCAGAACAGGTTATGGCTGTGCATGGACACTGTTTTCACTCTCCATCTTTCAGCAAACCTTGTGCTGGAGGCTTAGAGGCAGCCTGGGAGGCACAGTGCAACCCTAAAGTGTGCCTCCACCTCCAGCGCTGCCCACCTCCAGTCTACTCTGGTGCATCTCAGGTGTTGCCCAGGAGCTGGTGGCCACCATCCAGCCACAAAATGTGGACATTTAGCCAGAGGTTCTATTGGTCCATTGCCTGAGATGAAGCCATCACTGAGGGCACCAGGGTCATCCTGCATGGAAGCCACCAGTGAGGGCACTCATCCTGCTCCCACACCTTGGAAATGAGGGAGAGGCTGATGGGTACACCATGCTCCAAAAGTGCCCCAACTGCACTGCAAATTGTGGTGGTGGCTTCTTTGCACAGCAAAAACACTGCTTGTGGAGGTTGAGGGTGTTTCAGATCAGCAGAACTGCAACTGGGAAACCCAAGTTTGGTTTCTCAGCCCTCTCCACAGTCCAGTCTTCTTTCTGCAAAAATGCAAGAGAAGAGGTAGCTTGGCTATTTCTATTTGGGGAAGATTTTTTTTATTATTATTTTCTTTTTTCGTTGGCTTCACTTGTTTTACTCTTTTTTTTATTATTTTATTTTTTTGTTAATCTTTTTTTTCCCCTTTTGGTGGCTTTTTTTTGCCTTGTTTTTAATGTTTCCTTTCCTTTTATTTTTTTTTTTTTCTCCTTTCCCTTCCTTTCTTCTTTAGCATTCTCTTTTCCCTACTTCTTGGCTTTCTTTTTTCCTTTTTTTTTTTTTCCTTTTTAAATTTGCTTTCTTTCTGTTTTCTTTACTTGCATTTTTTTCCCCTTTTTCCTTTTTGTACTTGATTTGGGGTACTTTCTCTCTTTTTCTTTCTCTCTCTCATCCGCTCTCTCCAACTCTCTCTTTCTCTTCATTGCTCTCTTTCTCTCCCCCTCCCTATCTTTCTTGGCTTTTATATTTTCTTTCCTTCTTTCTTTTTCTTTCTCTCTTTCTCTTTCTTTCTCTTTCCTTTCTTTCTTTCTTTCTTTCTTTCTTTCTTTCTTTCTTTCTTTCTT
>NC_048926.1:25647669-25821014 GCF_011077185.1 Oxyura jamaicensis | reverse complement strand
TCTTTCTTTCTTTCTTTCTTTCTTTCTTTCTTTCTTTCTTTCTTTCTCCCCTGCTTTCTCCTTCTTTCTCTTTCTCTCTTTTTCATTCTCTCTTTCTCATATTTCGTTCTCTTTCTCTCTTTCTTTCTCTCTCTTTCTCATCCTTCTTACTCTTTCTTTCTCTCTTTCTCATCTCATCTCTCTTTCTCTCTCTCTTTCTTTCTTTTTATGGGTAGGTGGGCTGGGATCTCTCTGTCTCCCCCTCCCTCCCTCCCTCCCTCCCTCCCTCCCTCTTTCCCTTCTTCCCTCCCTCCCTCCCCCCCCCTCTCTCTCCCCCCACCCACCCCCTCTCTCTCCTCTACCCCCGACCCGCCGCCCCCCCGTCGCTCCCGTGCGGCGGCGCCCCGCAGCCGTGCGCGGAGCCTCCCCGGGTGGCCGCATCCCCGCTCCCCGCTCCCCGGTGCCGGCGCGGGGCGGGCGCGGGCGCGGGCGCAGCAAATCAGCGCGGCGCGGCCGGCGCATAAGAAGGGCGGGCGGCGGCAGGCGCCGTCCCTCCCGGCGGCGGCAGGATGCACCATGAGGAGCTGGCGCCCCTGCAGCGGCCCCGCTACGGCTGTGAGTGGGCTCGGGGGGCGGCGGGAGTGGGGGACGCCCGGGGCCTGCCTGTTGTTTGCCCCCTCCCTCGTCGGCCTGCTCGTTTTCGTGCGAAAAGAGAGGGTTTAGGGCAAAGAAAAACAGCCCGGCCGGCTCTGCCGTTGCAGAGCGGCGCTGCGCGCAGCGCTCCGGCTCGCGTTGGGTTTGCTCGCAGCGACCTCCGGCAGGCTTCGGAACAGGTTTTCAGGCTCCTGTTTTGTTGCCTTTTTATTTCTTTTAATCACCACTATTATTTTTAACTTGAAGCTTTCTGAACAGATTGTAGCTGTAGTTTCACGTTTTAACTCCAGGGCTTTAGGTTCTTGCTAGAGCTCGGGGTTTTACCTCTGTAACGCGGCGTTGTAGGTATCAGGTTGGGTTGTAACTTCATAACTTCAGACTGCAACTGCAGCTTTCAGGTTATAACTTTATAACTTCTGGATTATAACTTCGGAATTTTGGACTGTAGTTTAAAACTTTGCTTTACAACTTTATAACTTCGGATTATAACTTTATAACTTCAAATCACAACTTGAGTGGAGTGAGAAGCAGTGCAGGTACCAGGCGTTTCCTTTCAGACAAGGTGTATTTGTTTCTCTAACCTGTATTAAAAAAAAAAAAAAATCCCTGAAGCAACTTTCTTCCTCTTGCTTGCTGCAGGGCCTTCAGCATTGCTGTGGTTTGCAGGGATCCTGCGTGGGCTGTATTTTCTCTCATCTGCTTTGGGCAGAGACATGTAAGCCCTTGGTTTTGCCATCCTGATAAGAATGCCTCTGATATTGTAGGCATTGCTAGAAGTGAACATGCAAATTATTTGCAAAGCTCATAGCAACTATAGCATCTTGTGGTCTGATGAGTAGCTTTCCAGGTTTTAGCATTGCAGCTTTTTTTTAAAGCCATTTCTGAAGACTTTATTTTTTACAGAAGCACAAAACCTTGACAAGGCTAGGGGCCACCTCACTTCCACCCAGGATGGGTGTGAAAGCTGGTACTTTACAGCAAGAACTTCAGCTTGGAGGATCCTGCACCCTCTTGAGCATTTCCCTCTGTTGATGCCCCCCAGGTGGTGCATTCTGTAGACCATGCCTATAGGTTTCATTTTTCATTCCCATTACCTAGTGGGTGTCCCAGAGACCTTTGGAAGCATACTGATGATGTTTTCTGGAGATGTTTGCTGAAGGTTAGCACTGGTGTTTTCTAGAGAGGCTGCTGGAGATGTATGCTGTGTGTCTACGCTAGTGGTGATGAAGCGTGTTTTTGAAGCTGATCTCCCAGTCATCCCAGCTTGATGTGCCATTGCTTGTGTGGTATGGCAGAGTCCAGTCACGGGAGTGGGGGCTGGGAAGATGTGGTGCTGAGGGTAATCTCTGGGCCTCGTGGTGATCTGACTTTGTGCTGATGCTTTATCCATGTGCCTGATGTGCAGAAACTTCTCAAGTGCAGATGGTGTGCCCATCAGGTCTTCAACAGTATGGGATCTGCTCTGCAGATCTGGTCTGACCAGTTCTTGGGACTTGTGAATTTGGACATGTGGCACTTGTCATAAAGTCCAATATGGTAAAAAAATCTTTGACAAGGAGCAAAGGGCCAATCCTATAAGCCTTGGTTCCTAGCTGGGCACTATGGTTTATTGATCACCATACTGTCCAAGATGACTGAGGTATTCTTAAGAATCTCACACCCTTATTTATGGTGGGAAAGGATGTCCACAATAAATGTGCTCAGTGTCATTTTGAAAGTATGGTCTCTAATCTCAGCATTCATGCCTTGCAATGGCAGTTCAGAGTTTTACTGGGGTGACCAGGGAGAGCTTGGTCTGTGTTAAGTCATAGCCACTCTCCTACTGCTTGGCCTTTGGTCCCAGGGTGCTGGCAGGTGTGGGTGAGAGTACCCTTCATTGCTTTTCTGATTCTAGCCCCCCTCTGACCAATACTGTCTGCTTGCAGAGGCTTCAGTTGCTTTTCAGTCCTTCCCTGAGTGAGAAGCTGAGGCTTCTGTATCATGCTATCATTTTATTATTTTTAGATATTTTTTTTTTTTTTTCCTGTAGAAGCCTTGTAGATTTTTTTTTTCCATAGGCTTGAATAAAGGCTCCTCATATGCTGGGCTAATACACATATTTTTAAAATATGTGTGTGTGTATATATATATATATACACACACCTGCAAACAGTATCCCTTTCTGTGGTGATATCAAAAGTAGGGACGCATGTATTTAGTTTCTTAGTTCTAGCCTGGGTCTAGAAAACCAAATATGATTTAGCTATGCTGTATTTGCTTGCCATTTTGGGGATAAATAAGAGAGAGGAAGCATCTTCAAAAAAGGGAAGGAAAAATAAATGAAAAGACTCTCCAACTAGCAAACTTAGGCTTGCATTATCTCACATCTTATGAAACCCAGCAGAGTTGCAGGTTCTCTGTATAACTAAAATTGCACTTTGGATCACGGGAATACAACATCTATGCAGGCTTTCTCAGAAGAGTTAATAAGTTGTCCAGGTTAGGCTATCAAATTGCTAAGGCTTCTTGCTCTAGCATACTAGTACTGTTTTAAACATTTAACCTAACTTGTACTTTTGACTTTGGCTTCAAGCTCCTGCCAGAGGCTGTAGGTTTCTCTGAAGAAGGTTAGCACTTTAGTATGACCCTTCTCTGCTAGGAAGTACATGAATCAGTCTGCATGGGTGCCAGTAGCACATTGTTTTGATAGCTAGAGAGGAAGATGCATACAAATCTCAGGTACATTTTGTGGCCTGATGGAAACTGGTGTGAGCAAAGTATCTTTGGGTACCTTGGGACCTAATAATACAAAGGGAAAGTAATTGGGAAGACATCCCTAACTTAAACACCAGCTCTGTGTTTCAAGTTTTGCTGATGTAGTTACTCAAAGATACGCATCTGGAAAAAATCCTTGTAGCTGATCATTTTCATCTTTAGAGTCAGGAAATAGCTGAATAAAACCAAGCAAGAGGATCCTTTTCCGGTGCTAGCTCAGGGTGAACACTACCTTGGAGAAACAGAGCCTCAGAAAAAAAGCCTTTGGGCCTTCTCTTTGCCTATCAGTGCCAAACCTTTGTGGCTTCATGGACTGCTTGTTGAAAGGTGCCTCCAACTCTGCATGCTGTCAGTTCCTTAAATAAATAAAGACTTCGTAAAAGATTTTCTTTGGTGCTGTGTTGGGTTTTTCAGATGTTCCTGTCCAGCACAAACTCAAGTGAGATCATATAAGCAGAAGGAAGTAGCTCATACAGCAGAAACTGTGTTAACAGGCTCAATGCAACTGGATTTATGTAGTTGCTTTCCAATCTGGTTACAGCTGTTGCCTGGCTTATTTCTCATTCCCAACACAATCAATTGCAGAGTTTTACTGAATTGCAGAGAACTGGGTTTTGTAATAAAATTCAAGGGATGAGCCATTTCTATGATGAAAATGCTTGGTGCCATTGAAGATTATGAAGAAGAAAAGCATAATTCTTAGAAGTTCCTCCCAGATAAATTAAATGTGAAGTTTTTAATATAGTAATACAGCAAATCAGACAGCAGTGTATCCTTGAGGAAAAAGCCTTTTTCCTATCATTTTGAAACCTCAAACTTTGCAGCTTGGTCTTTCTGAAAACTGTGTGAAGTAACAAATGCTTACATTTTGTAAGAAATGGCTGAATGGCTTCATGACTTCCAGGAATGTAATACAGCTACAGTGAGTAAGGCCACAAACATCTGGATTTGGAAAGTATTCCAGGATTCCATGCTGAAAGTTGCTGAATTAATGTACCTGTGTTAGTGAGCCCAGGTCCCTGCAGAATGACCAGGGGGGGAAACTAGGTGCACCAGCAACATCAAACTTGTTGAAAGGGAGGTGTGAAGAGATCTATCAAAGAAATATCACACAGACTCATCCTGAAGTCTTGTTCCTCTTCTTAGCTTCACTACGTGCTCTGAGGGTTTGAAGCTGGCAGTACCCTCCTGCTCGTCTTGTGACAAGAGCTAAAGGACTCTTCACCTCACCCACTGAAACTGGAAAACCAGCTTTATGGGTCTGAGCTGGGTGAATACAGAAGAGACATGACCTTAGTATCCAGTGACGGAGGTGGTGTTGATGCTACTGATCATCCTTCCCAGGACTGCTGCTTTCTGTTGTTAGGAGCTAAGAGATGAGCAAAGAAGCAGCATGAAACTTTGAGAGCTGCCCTGCCTGTGGAGATAGGCAGGGCAAACCCAAAGTGAAACGTAGCCTACGCCTCTCTATGAAACTGCACCTTAACACAGCAGGATGTGAAAGTTTGCAAAGCAGTGACTTTTAGAAAAATGTTGAACTTGAGAATCTATGACTTCTGTGTGTCTGTATTAAGTGCAGGGAAACAAATGGCCATTTTTCAACTGAATAGGAAAAAAATCTTTTGGTAAATGTTCCGTAGAATTTTTTTAAAATGAAAACAGATGGATTTTTAAAGCTTTAAAAGAAGGCTTAACTGTATCCTATGCATATATATTCTGTTGGGTGTATGCTTTCTGTACCAGTGCGGCTCATGAGAAAGCTTTTCTTTTTTATTGATGGGTGTAATTTGGCAACCAAACACACTGTTTATCTCTTCTACTCTTTTGTACGCTGCTAATAATTAAACTGCTGAATGAGAACTTGAAAAGTTTAACTGCGTTGTTTAACCAAGTGCACATAATTCATTTGGTAGGAGTGGTTCTCTGTGTGCCTTTTGTACGAAGCAGACTCATCTCCCCCGAAGTCTCTTGGTAAAGAAAGGACTGAGCTATGTTAGAGCATGCTTGCAGCTACTTGAGCACTGTTGAAACAGGAAATATTAATATCACACTGGAAGCGGGTTTTATAGTGCACACACAAGTGTGCTATATCAAGTCCAATACTTGAGGCAGGGAGTAGGAAACATGCAGATTTGCAGCTTGCCTCTTCTGTTGGAGTGGTGTTTCAATTACATAGTTGTTCCACCTCAAGATTTGCTTGTTACTGTTGCTGGTTCAAGTCTGCTGTGATATACTAGGAATAATCTTACTGTTGTGATGGGAAAAAATGCCTGACAGTGATAGACAGGGCTGGTAGGTCATACTTCATCAGGATGATAAGCAAGCTGTGCTCAGCTCCTCGCAGCAAATGATTAACCTGTGTTTGCTTCACTTGTTCAGGCTGTTTTGGTGATTTTTTGGAACAGATATCCTTGAACTGTTCCTGCAGAACCAAGCTGTGGGCATCAGGTGGGGAGGAAGCAGTGCCCACCCTGTGACCTGCTGAGAATGAAGCAGGGAGGAGTGTGCTGTGGGGGCACCTTGGTTGTTGACGCCCAGCAGTGAGATGGGCTGGGACATGAGCTGGGCCCTGAACAGCTCTCTGGGTAGATCAGCACTTCCTGTGCCTCAGTGCTTGTGCTTGCCTTTAGAAAACCACTGTCATCTTCTGCAGGGTGCCAGCTGTGCTTTGAGTAGTGTTAACCACAGGATATGCACTGCCATAGTGTCAAAGCTGGGGGAAGGGACAGGCAGGTGTGTGCTGGTGGCCAGGGGTATCCTGCTCTACAGGTTGACAGGCTGATGGCAGCAGGCAGTGCCAGTAGGGTGCTGTGGGGTGGTCTTTGAAGGGTTCCAGGGTGGGACATGGAGCAGGAGAAGGGGAGGATATGGCCACAGTCCTGTGGAGTCCTTGGAGTCCTATGTAGCAGAGAAAAGGTCTGAAGATCTGCTGCCCCTCAGCAGAGATACTGAATCAAGTGGTGATCCTACAAACTCCACAGTTCCTACAAACCCTTCTCTTGCTCCTGAAATGCTGAAAAATAAACAACAATTAAGAACTTGTGTTGGTGGCTGACTTCAGAGTTTAATTAAATTTCTCTTTCATTCAAGTGAGTGTGCATTAGCAAGAAACTTACCTGGAGGAATCATGTCAGTGTTATCCTTTCTTATCGCTTACTGTGCAAGTTAAGAGGTTGGCCAGGTACACATCCTTCAGGAGTCAGATTTGAGCAGCACCTCATGGCTCTGACTCATATCCATGGGCTAACAGCTGCCAGGCCAAGGAGCTGCTGCCTCAAGGTGTGGTGCCTGCCCTGGAGCCTACCAGGCTCTGGAGCTGGCAGAAAGTAAAGTGCAGTTCTCATCTCAGGAGCTTCTCGTGGCTTGGATATAACAGGCTAAGCAAAGCAGCCCATGGATTCAGCAAAAGCTGGTAATAAGGGTTGTGGTCTCTGCCAGTCTTTCCCTGTGGACCTTGACCTGCTTCATTCAGAGTGTAGCAAAAGCTCCTGAGGCCTCCAGCAAGGTATTTAAACTGATTCTTACCTGGCTCCAAACTCTGACAAGGTACTCAAGGCTAGGAACACCAGACATGCAGGCTGGAAAATGAGAAGTTGTGCATACTAGCCATCCTCTGGGCATTCTGCCTGAAAATCAAGGATATCCTCCTGCATTTGTGCTCAATTTGTAAAGATGCTGTAGTGGGTTTACGTGGCAAGGTTTTGGTAGCAGGGGACCATAGGGGTGGATTCTGAGAGAAGGATCTAGAAGCTGCCACATGTTTGGTAAGGGCCCCACTGCTGACCAGAGCTGAGCCAGTAAGTGATAATGTTTTTCACCTCTGTGAGTGCAGATTTAAGACATGGAAAAAAAAGCACTGCGCCACACAGCAGCTGGGAGAGTGAGAGGAGTGAGGAACAGCCTTGCAGGCGCCAAGGTCAGTGGAGAAGGAGGGGGAGAGGTGCTCCAGGCACCGGAGCAGAAGTCCACTGTGACCTGTGGTAAGGCCCATGGTGAAGCAGGCTGTCCCCCTGCAGCCCATGGAGTACCACGGTGGAGCAGGGTTCCGCACTGCAGCCTGTGGAGGAGACCATGCAGGAGCAGGTGGACCTGCACTGACGGAGGCTACAGCCTGTGGAAGACCCCTGCTGGAGCAGATTCCAGGCTGGACCTGTAGGCTGTGGAGAGGAGACCACGCAGGAGCAGGTGACCTGGCAGGAGCTGCTGCCCGTGGGGGACCCAGGTTGGAGCAGTTTGCTCCCGAGGGATGGACCCCATGGTACGGAGCCATATCTGGAGCAGTTCTTGAAGAGCTGCTGCCTGTGGGCAGCCCACGCTGGATCAGTTCAGCAAGGACTGCATCCCGTGGGAGGGACCCCACAGCACAGGGTACGAGAGTGACCAAGAAGGAGCAGCAGAGAAGTGCTGTAGACTGACCATAAACATTCCCCTGTGCCACTTGGGGGGAGGAAGTGGAAGAGCGTGGATGAAGGGGGAAGGTGCTTTTGGTTTCTTTCCTTTGTTTCTCACTTCTCTAGCTTGTTAGTAATAGGCAATAAATCTTACTATCTCCCTATGCTGAGTCAGTTTTGCCTGTCACAATAATTACAGTGCGATCTCCTCGTCCTTATCTCAACCCTTGAGCCCTTTTCATCATATTTTCTCCCCGTTCCTCTTTGAGGAGGGGGAGTGAGAGCGCGGTTGTGGTGGAGTTTGGCTGCCTACCTGAGTAAAACCACCACAGATGCTCATTACACTAGTTATATCTGCAGAACTGGAGCCTCGTTTTCTATGAGCCCAGTACAGATTAATTTCTGGAAAGCTGAAATGAGAAAAGCACAAAGTATGTAGAGAAATGTATTCCATGGTGTTGAAGGCCACTAAATGTTTTACTTCTGTTTTTTTTTGTGGGGTGTTTCAAAGGTGTTTTGTGGAACTGTTGCTAAGTACAGAGTATTTCTGCGTCCAGTAGTCTGGTTAAATTGACTAGAAACTAGATAAAATGCTTGAAAACGTAAGAAGGGCACAGGTTGGCTTTGCTGAAAACATATTCTTTTATCAAGGGCTAACTTCTTTTGAGAGAAACTGTTGTTTTAACTGGTGTTTGTTACATTGGGATCCCAGCTTGCTGCAGACCTTTGCAGCTGGGAAGCCTTCTGCAAAGCCTGAAAATGTTGAGGTGCCTTCAGCTGGGCTGCTGCAGTCTTTGCCTCTCACCAATATGATGGCATGGAGACCTAACCTGTTGGGTGGCTAATCACTCCTTGCAGAGCTGATTTGCATGCCTGGGTTTCCAGCATCTTCCAGCCTCTGAAGTGGCTGGTTGTGGGTGACACAGCTGCTCACACTGACCCCAGGAGGGGGAGTATTTATGGCCAGGTGGGACTGTGGCAGCCAGCATTTAAATGAATTTAAATTGCTCTGGATCCGCACCCTGAAGCTGTGGTTTTGTGTGCACTTTCAGGCAGCTCTGCTGTTGGGAGAAGCAGCTTTGACTCCTTGCACGTGGTTTTTTTTGGCTGGTTTAGGTCCCTGGTCTGGCTCACAGCATAAACCCACAGTCAGGTCTGCCAGCCTCACGGCATAGCTGGAGCTGGGATGAACACAAGCAGCAGGTCGAGTTATATTAAGCTGTGTTACTGCTGCACATAGAGATGAATATTTGTTTGTGAAAGTGCGTGTGCAAAGGGACAGCAAAACATGGGGATGGCACAGGAGTGTGCAGGTGAACCAGGCCAGGGGACCTCCGGGTACATGGGGTGGTGGAATGAGCATCACCTGCTTGCTGAGTGCCCCTGCTGTGGTGCTGCTGTCAGTCTGGTGCCACTGCCTGCCTGCCAGGGATGGGCTTGCTCTCAGCTGTCCTGTGGCCAAAGTAGTTTTGAATTACAGAAATGTTTTTTTGAGAGAACTCAGTCTCAAACACCATAGTTCAATACAGCTGTAATTGTCAGCAAAGGTGTTGTGGTGCTCACCAAGCACTGTTGCAGGGATACAAAAATTGTAAGGACCTGTAAATGTTAGACTGAACAAGAAAGGGAAAAAAATGCATCTTTTACATAAAAGTAAGCTTCAGTACAATTTTCCACTCTTTTTCTGATTGTAACATTACTCTTGAGTTGCAGGGCCTCAAAAATGCTGGGATGAGAAGTGACTTGTGGTATGTACTGCTCATTTCTGGGATTTTTAGTTTTTTCAGGCCAACTGATTTACCCAATCAATAGCTGGCTGGCCTCTGTTCAGTAGTAAACAAGGCTTAAATTCCATATGTTCTCAATACAATATAGCAGGAGAAATAATCTGAAATATCAGACTGGGTATGTGGTAGTGTAACTTAAAAAGAATACAGAAATGTACTGGGAAGAACAGAGATTATGCTCAGATTAGTCTGGGATAGAGCATTTACTCAGGAAAAATGGTTGACTGTTTTTCCAGGCACACTGTAAACATTATTTCATTATATCTGAGCTCAAACTTTTTGAATACTGCTTTTCAGGACATGGCAGAGCAGAGACTTCAGTGCTGTAATTTAGCAGAGGCTGGGAGATAAACCAGCCTTACTTTCGTGTTTGTTAGCTGACTGCTGAAAGCAGGTAGCCGGCTTAGCTGCAAGGACTGGACGTGACTGCCTACCACTTTGAATTTACATCACCTCTGACCATGATGATAATAAACATTTAAATAGTAGATTACAACACTCCAAAAGCCATCTCAGTTTTATCACGTGCAAGGCAGACTGCTTGTGCTCCAGTTTCTATCTTCATACCTATCACAAAAATAAAAACACATGATTTTGCTGAAGATTTTGCTGATGTGAGTTGTTCTAGAACAAACTGAATGTATTTCTTTTATATATATATATATATATATATTTTCAGTAGTAACAGCAAAACAAGGGCTGGTGTTTCCCATAACACTGAACCATGGCAATAACACTTGGTAGTTTCTCCTTTTTTGTTGTTGTTGCACTTGAACAAAATAAAGCAGATCCACAAATGTTTATGGACACTTAATAAAAAAGTGGTTTTCTGCAATATCGGTCTATGTATTTTTTCCTAAAATTACAGTGGGATGCTGTGGACTACCAGTTACCTGCTTCATGCAGGATGCAAATGTTGTTTGATGATGGCTATATTTGTAACCCTGAATGGATGAACAAACAAGCTACTGAGATGTTTGGGTTCCTACAGCAGTAGCAGAATTGGTCTGTATTAGTTTCTCAGACACATTTGAGATGCAAGTTTACATCTGATCATGTTGTTTAAATTTATTTTTCACAATTTATAAAATAAAGGTTTTCTTGGGACTTGACCATTTGTATGAAAACTGTTGTCAGTTACAAAGAAGTATTTTTCTTCAGATCACTTGTTACAGCCGTTATTCTAGAATCCAGCAAAGCAGGAAAAACTGATGGTAACAAAACAAGCCCTTTTGTGACACTAGGTCTCTGCAGAAACTGTTCCCATTACAGTACTAGATGTTATTTTTCAGACTCTTCTGTACCCTATAGCAGCTCTAAATACCTTAAAACATGGATGATGACTGCAGATAGCATGAGTGGGAAACGAGCACAAAGCCTGGAGGAAGAGATTGTTAAAAGGTCTAACAAGAGTGCGAATTTTTAAAGCAGTTCTTCAATGAAGGAAACAGACTGCGGCTGTACAGAAAATGACAAAACTCAGTGCTGAGCCTTTCTAGATGTGATTTCTGTTGTTGGGTAGAAAATTCAAAACTTGAACTAATAATTAATTTGATGTTAAATTTATGTGCATTGCGTGTACTATGGTTGCCACAACAGTGATGAAAGCTAAATATGCTTCCTGTATTTTAGTGGTCTTAGTGTTGCTATTTCAAGCAGAATGCTTGCTTGTTTTGAGGTGTTTGCATGATGATCCTGGTATTACTATCTATTTCTATCTCTCTATTTTTCTATCTATTTCCGTCTAGTTTCAACCCTCCTGCTCTGGGCAGGGTTGCCAACAACCAGAGCAGGCTGCCCAGAGCCACATCCAACCTGGTCTTGAATGCCTCCAGGGATGGGGCATCATCTCCTATTTTAGTCACAACTAATGTTTAGCATTGTCACCTCAGTGTTTTCATTAGTGGAAATACAGTCGAGATATTGACTGTATTTGAGTGGACTACGGAGTTGACGTAAGCAAGTAACATGAAAAATTAAAGATGAGAGATTGACAAAGTCCTCTATCAGCTTAGAGGAAATCTGAATTTAGTAGATGTAATAATTAAGTTTAGAAACTGATGGGCACGTGATTTAGTGAAAGCATATCTTGTGTGTGCAGCTGTCAGTGACTTGTCCTGAAAAAGGAAATGCTCCGATTATTGATAAGTAAGGGGGGAACATCTGATTCACTTCATATCTGATGACTGTGCAGTCGTATGTGTAATGGTAGCTATGTCGTTGACACTCAAAGCAGTTCATGCTCTCAGTATTTAGGCACTGCACCTATTGAGTGAAAAGAGAGGGTTTTGTATGCTCTTTTCAAACCTTGATGTAAGAACTGACATTCAACTTTTAGACTGTTGGAGCTTCAGTTCACTCCTATAGTTCTAACTCCTGATAACAAAGGAGAATTAATTCTTTTTCCTGGGTATGCAGTTAATGGGGAGCATGAGGACGAGGCAAGCTGGAGCCAGTGGTGCCAGCTCTGATAACTTAGCAAGCACTGCTGTGTTCACTGTGGAGCAGACATAGCCAAGCAGGTTTCAGGTGATAACTGAGGCCCTAACTGATATGGCACTGCCTTTGAACTGGTTACCTGTGTGGGTACACCAAGTTTGTCCTCTACCTGTGAAAACCGATCATCATCCCACCTATGAAGCAGGAACAAAGAAGGTGTCTCCTGCCCCAGTGCCCTTCTGCACCCATATGGACTGGCAAAGTCAGTGAGGACAAGAGCTTGTAAGGTGAATTCCTGGTTTGTGAGCCTGCTGTACCTCTGTCCCCCTTTTATGATGGCTCCTGCTCATGCTGGGCAATTGCAGTGAGAGAAGCAATAAAGTGCAATGTGGTTTGAGTTGTTTCACCAGCAGCTCAACTGCCTTCCCTGGGGAGCTGGAAATATGGGAGGTAGGGCAGGAGCTGCCATGGTTTTATGGGGTCTACTGGGTGCTTGGGTCCCTCATGTGGATGTTGGATGTTCTATACCATATAACATTTCTTTACTTTCTGTGAGTTTTAGTTCATGTTTGTACTAAAACTGTTCAACTTAATTCTATGGGTCAATTTATTCTGTAGGTACAAACTAAGTTGGTTCAGCCGTTATCCCTAATGCTTTAGTTTTTTTTTTTGTGTGTGTGTGTGTGTTTTTGTTTTTTTTTTTTTCCCTGATAAGATTTAAAAAGCCATTGTTTCTATAAAAAAAAAAATAAAAATAAAAGCTTCAAAGGCACGGAGGCTGTAATAAATATTTAGGGAGGAAAAGCAAAGCAGTCAAGGAAATGTGTTCTCCAAGTTCAGGGCTGCAAACATCATGGTGTGCATATTTTTCTTTCTATTTTACCCACATACTTGTGTTTGCATCCTAAGGAAGAAAGTGTTGTAACAGTTCAGGTGTTTTTTTTGCAGCTTTTTTCAGAATATGGAGAGTGTGAAACAGTGTTTTGGACCTTTGTAGAGGCTGGACCCTGCAACAGACTGGTGAAGGAGCAAGGAGCAATTAATTGTCAAAGAAACAAAGACCAAGTGTCAGGGCTGAGTTACTCTATAGTGCCATCTTACAATTTCAGATTTACCTATGCTTAAGTGATGCTTTTGCTTTTGGCTTTTCCTAGGCAGGTGTTTCAACCCTACTGAGCCTTCTGGTTCAGACCCTGAGGCTTATATAGCTCTTGTTGAAGTTGCTTGGTGACACTTGCAACTCCTCAGGTTACAGACTCACAGAATGGCTGAGGTTGGAAGAGGTTGCCTCTTTTGCTCCAGCACTCCCACTTGTCATCCTCCTTTTCTGTTCTTTAAGCTGCAACTTACCACATTTTTTCCAGCTGGTTACTATAGCATGAGTTTGCTGGTAGGAAGCTTTTTGATGTCAACCTCACAGTGATCTGAACATTGAATTTGTTTGGCAGCTGTTCACTCCCAAAGAGAATGGTTTGCTGAGCTTTTTCAGGTGTTGAAAGGGGCTCTGCCCTTTCCTTCCCTTCCCTGTTCTCTCTCCTGTTCTCTCCCCCTTCCTGTTCTTGTCTTCCTCCCTTCTCACAGCCAAGAGTAGCCCCTTATTTGCCAACATCCAAGTAGAAAGCATTTACTGCAATTGTATCTACAAATTGTTATTTTGGTCTCAAGCTCTAATGCAGTCAGCTTTTTGACACTATAAATATTGAAACCCAAACACCTGTGCAACATTTTTCAGGGACTTACCTTAGCTGGATATGGTTTAAATGACACGTATCGTTTTGAATTTCTACCCATCAGTAATGAGAGTGAACAAAAACCTTCACCTTATACTGCTTCTTGTAAACTTCAACAAGCTTGTGTTGGGGAAGCATCAAAGGTTCCTGTCAAACATGTTTTGCCTCTTCAGTCTTCATTTGCCACGATAAACCTAGTACTTCATCCTGGTCCTGTGGGAGGGGTAAGATGTCCCAGCTTGATCAGGGTGATCTTAGCTACTGTTTGTAGAGTGAAGCATCTAAGCTGGCAGCTTGTGGGAGTGATAGAGCTGTGGGTAAATATTGTGAGCAGAGGAGAGGCGGACAAACCTGAATTCAGATTTCCTGCTGTCACTGTGGTGAGTTCAGTCTGTGTTCTTTCATTCCTCCTGGTGGTCTGTTGTCCCTCTTTCCTGTTCTTCTACCCTGCCTCTGCAGTGTCTATCTGCCCTGTACTTGATCTACAAATGTTTATGGGTGGAGTTCTACCCACAGGCAATGTTGTGACTGCATATAATGAAACTTGCCTTTGGGGTTCGGCAGAAAGCTGAAGCCATAACTACTTTTGCTATGGATGCTAACATTTCCCTTTGTCTTTCATATTTGAGTAGCTTATTTTACTATCCTGGCAATATTAAACTATTCTTTTTGTTATTTCATTTATGGTTTGTTTGTGTTAACTTGAACTGAGGTCAGAATAGGTAAAATATAAGGAAATGGGGTCCATATGGTAAAATCTTGGCTTTTTAATAAAATCTTCTTAATGTATATTGCTAATAAAAAAGCAAGCAATAATTCTAGTGAAATTAACAAAAAATGGCAAATGTGTCAAAATACATGGAATTCAAAGCACAAGCTGAGAAAGCTGTGAGCATATAAAGTTGACAGGAACCTTTCACACTTTAGTAGTTGATTCTTCATGAATTAACCTTTGGAGAAGGAAAGCCTATTGGAAATTCCTGCTGGAATGTGTGATACAGTTTCAAATGTCTTAAGCCTCCAGTGAGATGTTAATCTTAACAACCAAATTTTCAAAAAAAAAATTCCTTTTTTAAAAAAATGCACATGAAAAACACCATGCTTACTGTAAATGTGTAGAAAATACACACACATCTCAACTGGACTGCCTACTTACCAGTGTAGTCTTTTCCGGGCTGGCTTCAGGCTTGACTGTGGTAATGGATTGGACTATGTATGTGAGGACAGGATGACCTGTAAGGGGAAGAAATGACTTGTAATTAGTGTTCAGTTCCTCATTTCCATCAGCCTGAGTGCTTTTAAATCAGATCTTTATGGACAACCAGGTAGTTCACAGAAAGAAGCTAAGTTTTAAAGACACTCTGAGTGCCCATATCTTGGGGAATCCAGTTGTGTTGAGGTGACCAACTAGTAACATATGCAGAGTTAGCTTTATTAAGGAGTTACTTGAAGTATTGCTGAAGACAGTGAGGTTTGCAATTAAATGCAAATGGAAATAGTTGGGCAACAGGAAGACTTATAAACTGCATTTCAGGTTTATAATTGTAGATGGCAACAAGTGCTTTGAAGCTAACTGAAATTGTTTAGGGTCAACTTTTCATGTACTTCCTTCAGACTCATTATTCTGTCTCCCTCCCTGTTCTTCCAAGTATGCAGAACAATTATGCTGTAGTTAAAATATAATGAAGATTGTTATTTTTCTGCGCCATGTAAAGAACCCTACTACACAGGAGACGGCTGTGCTCTGGTATCATAATACACTGAGAGAAATACAGAACTATTTAATGTCTATTGCCACTACTAAAGTGTCACTTTATGGCATTGTAGAAAGCCTGACATCTGAAAGTAAACTAAAGGCTATAGATACCTATAAGCAGAAAAGTGAATACTAAATGTTCCAGCTGTGCCTGTGATTACTTGATGAATGCCAAAGTCATCTTGTGTCTGTGTGGTTAAAAGTGATTTCTTAACTTTGTGGGATTTCAAGTAAACTAAGACGAGTCTCAAGAGTCAGTCAGCCTTCTGCCAGTGCTGGCATTTGACAGGCTCCATGAAATCTAGCAGTTTTGACACTTGGTCTCAGAAGCATGGGTTGTGGTTGCTGTTGCATCACAGTTCCTTTGTGTGATAGTCCTAAGGTTCATGACTTGAAGTAGCGCTTCCTTTCTCTAAATGGATGTGGTTGGACTTTTGGCAGCAGATATGGAAGACTAAAATGAGACCTTTTTTCAAGGAAGTGAGGGAAGATTACTCTGTGAGAGTGAATGAACAGGAATAAGTCGCTACAAGTAAGCTCAAGGGAAGGAGTGGCTTCGTAACATTTCCATTTTTTACATCAGAATGTTTTTTTTATTGGACTTCTGGAGTCAACACTCAGAAAATGTTTTTTTCCTCCTTGTTTGCAATGGCTGGCAGTGAGATGGGATCCAGAACAGTGACCCTGTAGATCCGGTGTGACCAATTTGTCAGAATGGTCTGGCCAGAAGATGTGTGTATTTATGTATGAAAATCTGAGCTTGCGTGCCTCAGACGATCTAATAACTAGATTAGGAAATCCATAGTCATTCCTAAGGAACGAGAGAGCAGTTATATATTGGAAAAATTGAGAAATGTCAGATTAAAGAGCCTCATAGTTTAATAAAGTGTATCAGTCTAGTATCTCAGGCAAATCTGCCCTCCAATTTCACAGCTGTGGTAAGTCTTGAATGCTTTCAGTGTTTTATGTTGTACAGAGCCCTTTACTGGAGCAAATGTTCAGCAAATTGACTGAATTTCCTTAACTGGAGCCATAGGAAAAGGGTTTGGGCCATCTGGTTTTATGGTTGTGGGATATGAGCTAGCTGCTTGCAACTGTGCTCTTTGACAGAGTAAAACTTTAGAAGGCTGTCCTGATCAGCACCTTAAATTCTTCTACCAAGGATAAGTGTCTTTTGGTGTAACAGTAGATCTTGTAGGTACTAAGTACCATAACAGAACTCCTGTAACAGGAGTTTAGTGTTATAAAACTATATTTTCTTAATGGATGTCTCTGTTCACAGTTAGTTGGCATATTTGCTTCTGCACAGTTAGCAAAGTGCTGCATTAGGTACCTGTGATTTTGTATTTTGGAGCAGAGGCTCAGGAGGAAACTCCTTCTGCATCTGTAGCTTTGAGTAGTGCTGGACGTGTAATCCTGTCCATGCATTTTCCAGCTGGCTGGCAGTGCAGCGGGCTCAGGTAGCAGTGAACCTGTGTCAGAAGGAACTGCTAGATCACAGACCTGCTCCAGTTACAGGGCCTGGCTGGTGCTGCATTTGCTGGGGTAACCCTAGGAGTAACCACTAAGCCAAGCCACTCTGGGCAGGCAGTCCTGGCTACTTGAAAGTACAAATTCTACTAGAAATAAAGATTAAATTGAATGTACTGGCCTTGTTCGTGTTAGGATAAAATATTTGCATGATCTCATAACCTATGGCTTTTGAGGTCAGCTTGACTCTCTAAAATGCAGTTAAGCTTTTTCTTGAAATTACAGCACTGAAATGTAAGGACAAATACTTCCCATTCAGAGCTTTTCCTGGTACAGACAGACATGAATGGTCTGTTGCCTGGAGTCCTTCAGTCACTGCTTTCATACCTGGTTCTAATTTTACCAGGACTGATAAGTAAGGTGCTGCTCTGGAGGTTGTGTACAAGAGGGTCTTGACTTTTGTTATAGTGTTCTTTGAGCTGTTACAGCATGTATCTGTTAAACACTTTTCACGGTGCTAATGCTAGGTATGATGGGGTAAAATTGGGTGGGTGGAGGAGGCAGGAAGGTGTGAAGAAGGGACACAGAACTTGCTGAACATCTTGCTAATGGACTTGAGCATGTCCTTTCCTACTGTGGGGCTGTGTGCCTGCCTTTGTATATAGGCTTTACACAGCACTCAGGATAGCGCACAGCTGGGACTGTGAAATGAGATCTAGAAGATGTTCAACTCAAATAGTCCAGACAAAAACTTTTATTCCAGCATTTTATTATATTTTTTCATGCATCCATTTACCTATTACCTCAGTTCTGAGTTTACTAACTCTTCTCTGTCACTGTAAGAAGATTTTGTTTTTTCCATCCTCTGTTATATCCTGTGTATTGATCTTCACTGTTGTGGTGCCAAAAGCCATTGTCTTCCTTGCTCATTTCTCACTCCCTGAGAAAATGTTTCTCGTGGTGGGAAACCAAGAGCAATTGGTTCTGACAAATAATCCTGACAAATAAGAGCCTCTGCTCCTTCTTTTTGTCTTCCTCAGTGTGAGAAGTCTTGGTATGACTGTGGCAAGTGTCTTGGTAAAGGGTCTACCTGCTAGAAGTAGCCATGTATTGTTCTTGAACTATTGCAGACAATTATACATCTGAGTACACATGAATAACCAGGAAGCCTTAAATGATTGTGTTACAGTATTTTTTTTCCTAGTCTTCAGTTTTTAAGAATAATAATAAAAAAAACTGGTTAATTTGGGATTATCCCAGAACATCTTGGAATTGTAAATGGCTCCATAAATTTGAGTCATTTTTTAATTTGCAACACTTGCAAATTAAAACAAAATTCACTTTTCCTTGTATGCTTTTAAGTTACATATTACAGAAGATTCAAGTTTAGTTTCATTAAAAAAAATAAAGAACCATAATTTATGGATCCATGGGGTTGTTTGAAAGTCATTCCAAATTAGACCTGTAAAACACCTTATTTACTGTCATCTCAAGTGTAAAGGCACATATATGAAAGATCTGATAAGTCCAGTGTTGATGTGGATTATCTCTGTGACCCGGGGACCTTCAAAATCCTTGTCATAGTTGTGATAAAAAGGTTGACTCTGAACTTGGACCACACTTGCAGAATTAGCACTTGTGGAGCTCATAAGATTTGCTCAGTTTACACGATAATTTTATATGAACCTGGTTTTATTTTGTCTACTAATGCTGAGTCAGACTGGGCAAATGCTTTTTGTGCTTTGTCAACTGTAGGTGCATACGGCACCTTGGGATATGTTGGCAACCCAGTGTTTGGCTGACAGAACTCCAAGTATTTGGTAACATCTGCAGTGGCCATCTTGCAACAGGGAACACAGAAAATGTTTTTGCAATCTACGAGCCTGAAACATCAGCTAGTCATTGCTATTGTCTTATTTGCTCTTCTGTTGAGGTGCTATACCATACAGAAATATTTCAGACAAAGATGATGGTGAACACTGCTGCAATATGTCAGCCAGTGGAAGATGCTCAAGTCTCAACTCAGACTACCCTCTAGTAAACACATTTCTGTAGGGATGGGGGAGGGGGGGGCGGGGTGGGAAATGTGTGGAATGAGAATATGTTAGAAGTTGTTTGTAGTATGCCATCTTTTCCACTGAATCAATGGAAGTAATTGGTGGAAGAATTTGCTTACTCCATGATTACATCTTATGGAGTGCCCCAATAAGTCTCTGCTCACCTTTGTTGAAAATTAGGTATGACAATTTAAACTCTAATGCTGCTAGCTCCATGCAGAGTTTTCTACTTATTCCTCCTTTGGTGTTTTTTCATAAAGAAATATCTGTAATGAGGGAACCCAGTAACTAAAGATTTTTTTTTTGTATTAACTGCTAGCTAATAGGGTGGCAACAATTCAAATGAGTCGAAATGGAGAGCTTTAAGGACTACACTATATATGTTGTCTATAAGTTCACTGTATGTGAACTTGTGATGTTCTTATCTGAATTCTAAACCCCAAATTCCCAAATTGATAAATTGAATTGTAAGATGTGATTTCAGATGCATTTTTTTTTCTGCATAGCCTTATGTAGTGGACATGTGCCTTTTTCTGTGGCATTTGGATGTTTTCAGCAGCAATGTTGAGTCTGTCCAGATAACGCTTGGTCATATCAGTGGGCTGGAGGTCTCCAGGTGGGCCCTAACCTTGCTCTTCTGCCCCCATAACATTATCATAGCATTCTCTTCCTTGGAGTTTAGCATTATCAAGAAGTTACTGACAGAGCAGAATGTATTTATTTCAAAATTCTTCCCCATCTTCTTGCTGGTATGTGCCCTGTTTGGAAAAGAGACTGAGCTTTCTGTCTTCAAACCAAGACGCTTGTCTAGAACTTTGTGTGGATGGATGTACCCAAAGGGTTTGTCTGGTAATGTGGAAGGCTATGTGCTTGAGTTTATAGCTGAAGACTGAAGTCTTTGCCAAAAAATGTTAAAGCAAACGAGACTTAGAGGACCCATGATCCTGAAAGTCTTCAAGTTAATTTCCTGTGCAGCTTAGTCCTGATGCCACCTCTATCCCACAGGTTGTCATTGCTCTTTCTAAAAGCATTTGCAACTGCTTATTTCATGTGATATCACTGTTGCTTTGAAGCTAGTATGTGCTGGAGGGGGAAAGTGTATAAGCAGCCTTATCAGAAGGCGGTGGGTGTTGCAAGAGACTCCTCCCAGCATAAGTACCATGGGTGTTGGTGTTCCCTGTGCTTTGCTTTTTCAGAGCATAGATATTTAGCACAGAAACAGACACTTTAGCACTGGCAGGAAAGAAGCCTAACCTGTGAATTGCTGATGTAGTATTTCTTTTAGAAAATATCTGTTTTTCACTTTTCAGTGTTTCTACATTCTCCACTCTTGTCATTTTCTCTCATTGTTGGAGGTTTCCATAAGCATAAGAACTACAACAATCCTATGATACCTGTCTGTACCTTCAACCACCCTCTGAGTCAGTCTTCACCAATAATTTTAATGAGGGATTTGATGTCAGCCAGGGCTGATTTGGTATGTCTGTGTTGAGGATAGGAGGGACCCATGGATGTATAGATCCAGGAACAGATTGTAAAGCATTAGTTATTCAGTTAAATTCCTAGAATGATGTTTATCAAATGGGTTGCATGGTTTTCCACTCCAGCTTTCAGATAAGTTGTCTTTCTTTTTTTTTTTTTTTTGCTTTTTTGATTGTCTGTGGCAAGTTGTCTTTGAAGGGCAAGAGTAAATGGTGAAAGCAGCCAATATTGGAGCTGAGAGGAGCAGGACATGGTAACAGCAAAGCTTTTCATGGGAGCTGTTATGGGGGACTAAGTTCAAGTTATATCAAGGCTGACAGGGCCACAGCATGTTAGGGTGGTTGGCTGGGCTCCTCTGATGGCACTTGTCATCATCCATGGGTTCATACCTCTGGGTGAGCAATGCTGCCTGAAAACTAGCCACAAAGCTCACTGCCTCAGGTAATGAAGTGGTGTATTAACCTTCAGAATGGTGCTCATTGATACATCACCCTTGTCTAAGGGAGCCACGACTCCTCCCCTGCAGGAGTGCCGTGCTGGGGTGTGGGATCAGCCTGTCTTGGGCATGCTGACAGATGTGGGCAGGAACAGCAGCAAATCAGCCTCCACAGCCAGTTTCCCATGCCGAGTGTTTTATGTCTTGAATCTCATGTTTGCCTCCATATTAATGTTTCAGTTCATAATGAGTGATGACCTGATTACAGTATCTGAGAGCTCATTTTAGAGTGAGTCATGTTTATTGGAGCTACCAGACTTAAAAGGGACTTGGAGCAAGACACGTATTTGTTTTATCAGTGCATGAAACTTCTGGGTAATTAGGAAGAGCCATCTTAAAAGCAAACGAAGATGATAGATATCAGTGCTTGTGGTGATTAAAACTGAAACTACAAAGCTCATAGTAGCTATATTATACGTTAACAAATGTGTGGCAGCATCAGCCCAAAACATGGGTGAGTAGTGTCACTTTTTTTGTCCTCAAGAAGGACATGTTCTGTGTACTAGTACTTGTCAACATGGGTCATTGGCATGCTGAAGCTACAGGATCTGTTTTGTGTGTGGTCTCCATTTGTAGAAGAATATCATTAAATTTAAATATCATTAGTGCATAATGAAGTGAAAGCGGTCTACTGTGAATCCATTTTCTCATGTACCTCAGATAGATGGGATCACTTCTCTTTTCTCAAGTTCAACCTTCAATATATGTATGTTCTTGTAAAACACTCTTGCTATGTTATGGTGTCTTTTACCCAAAGTGCTCATATCAGCTCAGGATGGTGTTTACCCACTAAATGAAGTTGCATCAGGGAAATGATGAAAATTACTCGTGGCCTGCATGATCTGTGTGGCAGTACAACTAATAGTAGCCAATAGTGCATTTGGGAAGGAGAGGGTCTGTTTTTTTATCAGTGATGTTTCTTGATGTTCTCAGCTTGTGGCCTGCTGCTGAAAGTGGCTGGCCCAGCCCTGTTTCCGTCCCCACCCTGTGTTCACTTGAGAGTGGCTGCAGATGTGTAGTGACTCAGATCAGAGATTTGATCCTCCTAGAAGTGAGTCTCTTCATAGCTCTTGTGTGTTTTTTTTTTTTTTTGTTTTTGTTTTGTTTTGTTTTCAGAAAGGTCAGCTCCTTGTTCTGCTTCATGGATGCAGCCATAGGATTGTCAACTCTGGCACAAACTGTTGGGAACATGTGGCTGAGAAATACAAGTGAGAGTAGGATAAACTGTTCTGGCAGTCACCAGCACAAATAGGGTGTTGTTTTGGTAACTGGTTTATAGTGAAGACACTCTTCAAAAGCCTCACATGCTGTGATTGAAGCTCATCCAGAAGTCACTAGTACTGTACTGCCCTGAAGATTCAATGCTGGAAACATCTTCTGTAAGGACTGAGGTTTTGTTTGCAGAGGACCTTTTACCTACAAAGAGGTTTTACCTACAAAGATCAGTCATGAGGCAGTTAATGATCAGGGATGCTTTCAGCTGGAGATGTGCAGAGAGTCGTGCTTAATAGGCTGGGGCAGTGCTTTTATGGGAGGTGGTGTGGTTCAGCAGTAAGTAGGGGTATGAATACCATATCTCCTTCATTTGATTACAGCCCTTATCACAGGGCCCATCGATGAGAGGCAGCCCAGTTTGCATGTTAACAGCTTGCTGAAGCTGCAGCTGGCTCTTAGGTTGCCCGTGAGACAACAAATGTCCTTGCATTGTCTCCATCTCTACTTCTGTGGCTGTGTTTAGCATGAGGCTGCTCCATCCAGTGCTCACTTCAAGCTTGTGTTTGGGAGTCTTTAAACTTCTCTGAGTAAGTGTAAGCTGAAACTGTTAGCTCCCAGCTGTAACGCACCTGTTTGAAATCTCCTTACCTCCAAACCAGGTGATGGGCAAAGTGTGATATGTGCTTGGTCTGAGCAAGTGGCACTTAAGGAATTCACACTGCAGAGAACAGCACCTTCTTGGTCATCTAAATACCTTGTGTGCTAAAAAAAGGTCTCTCTTGTGGAGGAGGGACGACTATGCTAATTTCTCTTCTGCACTATTTAGTTTAGGTTTTTAGTAAAACTACTCTAAATTGCCTTGACTCGTGTAATTTGATACGGGTTTCTCTTTGCAGCTATTGTGGATGATGAAAGGCTTTCAGCGGAGGAAATGGATGAGAGGAGGCGTCAGAACATTGCTTATGAGTATCTCTGCCACTTAGAAGAAGCAAAAAGGTAAGTAAATGAAAACACTCTTATAGCTGAGCTTTAAATACAGAAGTTCAGGCCTGCTGTGTTCTTGAGTGTTGTAATGCTTAAAATAACTTTTTTAACATTACTTCGATTAACTTAATGTTGGAATTGTAACACTTCAGTGTGAGAAACAAATGACCACTATGAAAAGCTTCCTTCAAAGAAAGGGTTAAATCAATAAAATCTCTTCAGACTCATTGTGGTGACCAGCATCAATGAAAGCAAAGGTTGGGTGTTAAAACCTAGGGCTGTGGTTTTGTGAGAAGCTGAGTCAAGCTGTGTGACTGACTGGGGAAATGCTTTTGCTCTTGGCCACGTGGTCCTACTCCCTTCTAGTTGCTCGTGCTTTTGTGGAGTGACTTGGGTTGCCAAGATGGCAGATAATCACCTGGGCTCTTACTGGGTTAATGATCCAAATCCACTCAGTGTTTCTGTGGTAGTGTATGGCAAGTGTGTACAGGGCAGTAAAGAGAACATACGATCTACTCTTTTAGCTCCTCTGACCCATTGGTCAAGACTCATCACTCCTCTCTTCAAGTGACAGTCTGTGATGAAGCACTGATTTTTGAAGGACACCAGGATTTTATTACTGTTATGCAATTGTGCCATCCTACCTACAATTCACACTCAAAACAGATTCAACAATAATCTTGTAACTATTAAGCAAGAAAACAAGGTGGAATATCCTTGTGCTTTTGAAGTAGCTTAAACTGCTGCTACTATCATTTGTAAAAACACTTCACACTCAGTGTCAGATCAGAACTTTTCAAAGATGCCTGTTGTGCTCCTTTGCTCCTGTATGGCTCTGTTAGTAACTATCCCACTTCTGATCTGCATCAACAAATAGATAGGGAACATTATTCCTCATCTTCAGTTGGGTGCCTTTCCTAGAAATTTCTGTATGCAAAAGGTAACTTGCATTTTGACAACTAGTAGTACAAGCTGTAAAACCTAGGAACCATCAGTGTGATGAGATATCACAGGAACCTTAGAAAGGAGCAACACAGGGTACATCAGTGAGGAATCAACTACAGAAGAATGCACTGGATTTTGTGTCCACACTGCTCCCCACCATCATTCTGGCACTGACAGTTACCTTTCTAGCAGTAATGGGGCAACTAGCTGCCATTTACCTTCTAGACGTGATCTAAAAGACAGGCTTTCTTATTTCAACTAGATATTCGTTCTGCTCTCCCACTTACTGTAGTAAGCATTGCCTTCTTTCTTTCTTCCTCTTTCCACTGCAGAGGGATTTCCTTGTTTGCATATTTAAGATGACAGTCCATTCCAGCAGCAGTATGACACTTGCCCTGCCCTGTGTACTGTTGCCTGCATCATGCAGTTGCAGGAGATTGCCCTGGTCAGCTGAGTCAGCTGGTTGTGCTGGCAGGAAATTTGAAGCTCTTTTGCTGAGTTAGTTTTCTAGTGGTTTAGTGAGCTGAATAGTCTGATCAAGGGGTCAGAGCAGAATCAGTGCTAGCAAAAAGAAGGGGATGGAGTGCAGCAGGGCTCCTCCTTGCATGCTGAGTGGAGGATCAGCTTAACCACCTCAGGAAACCTCACTCTTTAGTCAAGCTTTGATTTTACTTAGTGTACTCCTCCATTTTTTTGCAAGGCCGCAGCCTGCTGGCCTCTGGCAAGACAGGAATAATTAATCTACAGATCCAGCCTTTTCTATTACTATTATTACTTATTTATCTTCCTGATTTTTTTTCTCCCTCTTCACTTCCCAGGGCTATCACTTTGAACTCAAGTTCTGTAGTTTTCTTTGAAGCATCCCTTGACACTTCATGAGGAAATGTTTTACAATTACTGAATTAAATTAGCATCTTCTATGAGTAAACCACCTTCTCTTCTTTGTATTTATTTTCATAGGGAGTCATGCCACTAGTGGTTTTCCAGAGGAAACAACTTTAGTTCCACTAGCAGGTAACAGGGCTCACAGCAAACACTTAGTCAATAACTCCCAGGGCTGTCAAGTACCTGGAAGAATTTTGGGATCTCAGTTTTTGAAATTTACTCTAAGTTAATTGTCGATGCTACTGTGTATGGTGTATGAGTGCTGCAGCATAAGAGACCTTATGGTTCCTTGGCAAGGCATTGCTGAGGGGTAGAGTTGTCACAGGTTGAGCTAATGCAGCAGCACAATGCTGCTGGATGTCCTATTTGGGTGCCTTAGCGTGGTGGTGATTTGGCAGGAAATGTATTTTATGTTTTAAGCACAATATATTTTAAACAAGGCACGAGGGAGAACTGCTCCTGGTCAGTGGCTTGAATCTGCTTACAGCACAGAATCTGCTTACAGAACAAGGTGATAGCTGCCCAAGCAAGCAAGGAAGAGGGTAGGACTGCATGGAGAGAATAGGATGATGTAGGCTGTGGGGGTGTTCTGTCAGATGGACAGAAGAAAGGGTGAGAGAGGCTTTTCCCTTCACTGTAAACTTCTGGAATAATTCAGTTGCATCAGAAAACTTCCCCCTGAGAGGGGCTCCTGTTAATGTGAAAACACCACAGCAACATACACTGATGAAAACTTGCAGAAACAAGCAGAAATGGCTGTATCTCATAACTGTACAGCTTCTAGCCCTCCTTGATTGCAAAGTGAATAATGTGAGCTGGGGTGGTCAGGGACAGGCTGGGCAAAGGTGGTGCTAGGTGGGTATGTGGCAGAGATGGTCTGCCACTCGCCTGTTGGAACAGCAACAGAGGAAAATATCACATCTCTCACTGCTGTCATTGCACACAGTGCCATAGCTTCTCCAACAGCTGCAGCATTCTCCTTGTAACAACTGAGCCTGGATGAACCCCAAGGTGCTAAGAAGCAGCGGAGGTGCTAGGAAGCAGGAGAGCAGCCTTGGAGGGAGTAGCAAGGCTGTAATTCAAACTGGCAAAGCAGGACTGGTGTGCATTTGGGAGGCCTGGTTACAGGCTGTCTCATCAGTACAAGAGGGCTTTTGTGCTTTGGCTGCACTAGGTGTGAAGCTCCAGACAATGGGCCAGCATCTGCAGATCTCCTGGGCTGCACAGGGGTGCTGGTGGGACTGGCAGAGCAGGGAAGCAGGAGCTGGTGAAGGAGGCAGGACGGTGCCTTTGGCCCCAGGCTGTGAAAAAATAGCCCATAGCTGCAGGCATTGCCCTGCTGCATGTGCCCTCCTGGGTTATACTGGGAGTAGGAACTGCATCTTTAACATACCTGATCTAGACACTTGATGTCTGTTTAGTTGTACACTTTTTTTGACTCCTATAAAGCCTGAATGAAAGGAGAGGCATCTTACAGTATTCACGGTTCTATAGATAGCAGTGACAATAAATCAAATAAATTCCTAAAGCAAAGCAGTTTATTTCCATTTGGTTGGCAGCTGCTGAAACAGCTAAACAGCAGTGTGCAAACACAAGGGGCTTTGGTCCATATTGAAGATGAATAAATACTGAAATAACTAATAGCAGAAGACTGGGGTGAAGTGTGTTTTTATACACAATAGTAAGGCATGGTCTATGCTCTCTGGCAATATTTGTAATCAAAATATTGTTTTATAGCAACTCTGCATTTCAAAATGCCAAAGTTAATTAAAATGGTGAAGAATGTGTACTTTCAGCTGTTTTTTAGACCTCTGTTTGCACACTTACTTCCTGTAGTCCAGCTTTATTAAAAAACTTTCTGAGTTTAACATGAAAGGAGAATCCTGCAGCTAGTAGCTGTTTCTGAAAATAGTATTTTCTGTGCTAGGCATAGTATCTATTATATATATACAGTATTGGAAATTGTTCAATGTGTTTAAAAAACAGGCTTGTAATATCTGCAGAGATTTCTAATGTCTGAATAGGGTGTTACATTTGATACTGGAGAAAAAACATATTCTTAGATTGATGATCCTTTTCTGCCTAACAGCATCTGAGAGTTTTCTTGCTCATAAGACATTGGGTTTATAAACTTTCCTTAAAGGTAAGAGTAATTCCATGTTGGAAAAATTGAGAGTTCTTGGTATCCTTAACCTCCTAAGAAGAATAAAACTAAACACTTAGGAGTAGGGATTTCTTCCTTCAAGCAATGTAAATGTGTGCCTACAACAGAAGCTCACAACAGTTGCATGAATATATTTCAGTATCATCTGAGATTTTTTTCTTTTAAATGATGGACTTAAAGTAGGCAATAAGTAACAGCTGGACCACAGACCTTAATGCCTTATTGGATGAGGTTAATTGTAACAGATAATCTGTGGAAAGGAGGATCTTGTGGTAAGTTTTATCTCTGTGATGCCCAGAACATCAGATTCTATCTCAAGTTTGGCTTTTGCTGTTGCTTGTCTCTTTGCACTTGTGCAATTACCTCTCTGTGAATGATAACACAGATTTGAGGGTTTTCAAACTTTGATTAAAGCTTGGCAATAATGCAAATTGAATTTACAGTAAAACTGTTGTAGCTGGTTAGGGTTATAATCCTCCATAATTAAGGTGGCTCTATTTCTCTTGGTTTCTTGGAAATTATACCTTTTTGTGCTAGGCTTGAATTTGAACCAGAGGAAGCTTTATTCTACTAACCTCACCTCTATGCATGAAACTAGGCAGATTTTCATCATGTATCTACTGAAATTTCATAATCAGAACTGCCAAAATCTTTTATTTCTTTCTTTACTTTCTTACTAACTTGTTAAATAGGACAAGAACTTGTGTAGAACATTGAAATTAAAAGGCAATGAAGACAATGAAGGAAAACTAACCTGGGTATTTCTTTTGAGAAATTTGGAAGTGAAATCAGAAAAAAATGAGGATTATTTGATTTCCTGTTGTACAGTAAATCCACTTTAGATTTCAGAACCTGCTTCCTTCAACGTACTGGGTTTTATTAAATTGGTTTGCAATGGCTATTTGCAGTATTGGTCACTGATGAGATCACAGTTGGAAGCTGCTGTGTGAAAATGCACATGCAGTTTAATATGCTTAAAAGGTCAAGCCCTGCAGTGCTTAACTGGTTCAGTTAAAGCTAATAGTTTTGTGGTACCATAACACCACAGAAAGCTTTAGTTGCTCCAGTTGTAATGACTGAGGGGTCATGGGAGTTTGCTTTGGAGCCCACCCTGTTACTGGGGAGAACTGATACCCTGATAAGGCTTGGTACAACCACTGAACCTGCTAGGCTGCTTGCTTCCATTTCTCCATGTTTAGGCAGTGGTAACTGCAGCCATGGATGCAACACAACTCAAATACTTCATTTTATGTCCATTTCTTTCAGATTGCAGAAAATCTTTCAAGCTTTGTGCTTAAAGGTAAATGCATAATATTGTAATACAGGTGTACAACTAGCTGACTATAAGCAGAAAAGAAGATACTTACTGGTTGTCTGGTTTGTGTGAGTTTGTCCTAAAACCATTCTTGCAGTCGCAGTTGACTGGCAATTTTGTAGATTATGTACTTTGGATCATCTTCCCTGTCTCTCCCTTTTGTCTAATAAATCCTGCAAGTCTCAGCTCTGTAAAGGCCAAGTGTTTGAAATTAAGATGCTTCATGAGATGAAACTCTTGGATTAATCCTATTTGGCCACTTGAAATATTAGTCATATACTCAGTCTTCAGAGTTATTGATCAGCAAGTATACTTACTTCATGCCTTGATCCTCAAAGTTACTCATCTAGCAGACTGCAAGGTACTGAGTTGAACAGGTTTTTGTTCCAGATAGTTGTACAATTGTGCAGATATGCCAGAGTTTTCATATGCAAGTGTCAGTGGTATCAATCAGTCCAAGTAATTGCTTGGATAGCAATATTTGCATATGAAAAGTCTTACTATTAGGATCTGAAGGAGAGAAAAACCTTTGTGCCACCATGAGAGAGCTGTTTCTGTACAGGATGCATTGACCTGCTCATTGGGATGTTGAGGTAATTCCTGCACATATTATGGGTCACTGCTCCGTGTGTATAGATGCTGGATAATGCTGCTGAGTATTGATGGATGCGACCTTTGTTTTTTGGAGACTAAGCCATATGGCACTTAACCTATAACATGCTCTGAAGCTAATGGTACAGTCATTTCAGAGCCAGTTCTTTCTTGAAGTTTTCCACTTTTGTTTTAGGCAGTACCCTCAAGTAAAATGATTTTTTTTTTTAAACAGAAGAGTGACCAGTGTGGAATCTAGCTTTGTGTTCTAACACCCTCATATTGGTATATCCTAAGTCCAACTTCACCAGGAGAGCACACGGCACTTTAATTTCTCCTTCACTTTCCCCTTTGCAACTTGGATTATCTGCTGTGCAACTCAAAAGCAGGATTGCCTTTGTACTCTGCCGTGAGCCTAGCTCCCTGTCAGAACAAGCTAACGGCCTCATTCTGCACCTATTTAATATTAAGCATAACCTGAGGGGGCCTCATTAAGGAATGAATTGTAGCTGAGTCATCATGTCACTGTACACAGCATTGTGGAGTAGGGAAACAGGCTGCAAGGGGAGGATAGTGGGGTTCCTTGCATGTCACCAACCAAAATTTCCAAATCTGTTCTGTTGGCAATGGTAAAGGAAAGCCTGGGGCTGAATTGTGTATGGAGGAGTGTAGCTGTAGGTATTAGAGGCAGCAGATGGACTGAAGATTTGCATCTTTTTTCTTTATTTTTTTAAATGGGGGGGATTCATATGAGGTTCCTGTTGGGAAAAACCTGTGACAATAACTGTGTGCTGGAGGGGTGCTGTCTTATATTTTGCTTGGAGTTCGGGGAACTTTACTGTTGTTTTTAACCTTTGGGTGGTCCTTCTGCACTGTTTGAACTCTAAGTAAGACGGTGTATGCTATGCTGTTCCTCTGCTTTTGAAAGCAGACAAAGGTTTTGCTGGCTAACCTGTTAAAAATGGAACAAATCACAATATGGGTGCTGAGTGTACATGCTCTGTGCTAGTATCACTTGTTCTGGACTGTGGGCAGCAAGAGCTGCATGCTGCATTGCTGGTGTAGAAGACCTACAAGTAGTGCATGTTGCCTGGCATGTATGCCATCATGCCGCAACTTCAGTGCAACCTTAAAAGAGCTTTGTTAAAGGTTGTGTGTCTGTTTGCTTTGGACCAGAGAAGGAAATTACATGGGATGATGGATTTTTTTTTTTAACAGCTCCTGTGCAGGAGTGTGCTTTTTGTATGCTGAGATTCTCCTTACCCAGCTCTCTTCTGGAGAGCTGTTGATCTTTGGAAAAAGTGTTTGTTCATGTCCTTGCAGAAACTGTGGTGGGGAGATGTAAATGGCTCTTCATAGATCAGAAGAGATGAAGCAGCTGCTTGCAGCTTTGTGCAGCTGAGCAGCAATTTGACCTTTGTAGCACTTCTTTGAGTGGACTGTTGCTAGTGGTGAGGATCCCAAAGGCATGTGCTGGTGGAACCTCACTCTATTGGGAACAAGGAATTAAATGCTGGCAAGAAACCAGCTTCCTAGGAATATTTTGCTATTGCTTTGAAGATGCAAGAAATCCAGGTTCCCATGACTTGCCAGTGAAAGGTTTGGGTCTGGAGATCCTAAAATCAGTCCAGTAATTGTGGAGATTTTCAAAAGAACTGTGCTGCTGTATCTCCACTTCTGGATTGGAAAAATGACCAAAGGACTGGAAGGGATGGTGCTCACTGAATGTACAGGGGTGAGTTCACAGCTAGCTCTAGCCGCAGCTACTGCAGGCTAATGTGTTGTGGGATAAAGCAACTGTTGAGAGAGATAAGTCTGAGTTCCCTTAAAATCACTTCTGGGGTAAGTATACCAATCTGCTTACTGGAGAAGGAGCAACATGACTGTTCACATCTACTGCTTTAGGTGTGGAGTAATGCTAGAAGTGCTTTGGTAATTTTGCTCCACACAGCCAAGTGCGTGAAGTCTCAGTAGCTGCAGCTGATGCAAAACCAACATCATTTTCCATCACAGGTTGAACAGCCCTCCTCAGAGGGACTAAGTTGTGGACAGTAATGACTTGAAGTTTCTCCAACTAACACAGACTTAAAACCAAGTTGGTTGAGTTATGAGGGGTTATGAAGCTCTGGTGTCTGCTATTGCTCTCAGTGATTAATATGCTTTAAGATCAATTTCTATTCACATACATTCAAATTCAAGGATTTATTAAAATGTGGGGTATAGCAGTGTCCCAGAGTTGCTAAAATCACATAAGCACCTTTCAGGAGCAAAGATATTAGTGAGACCCCTTCCTAATGTGATGGAGGAACTGCCATTTGAAGCTCATAATGTGGTAGCCTCTCACAATTGCCTTTGCTGTTTTTGTTGATAGATGGAGATGGGCAATGTGCAGGCTCCTGTGTAGGACCAAGTAAAAACTTCAAGCTCTCTATCACACCACAGAGAAGGCTATCAAAACAGACCTTGATGCTTCACTGTTTACTTGTTTTCCAACTGCCTGCACTTCTTTCAGTTGCGTATGCACTTTCTGTAGTGTACAGCTGGGGAAGCTTCAAGGTAATCTCTGCTATCCTGCATTTAACACTGATGGGGAAAAGATTCTTTAAGTCAAGGCATTACTTGGAAAATGTAAATCTTTTATCTGTTCTCTTAGCCCTGTTCAGGAACTGGGATATTTTCTTGAATTAGTACAACTTAATTAAACTTACCCAGCTGCGTGTGTGAAGGAATGTTTTCTTTAGAGTCCGAACAAAAAATATTGCTTGCCAAGGCTCTTGTTTTGCAGTTCCAGATCACTTGATGTGGTCAGATGATTTCTTAGAGATCGGTGCAAGTGTAGCTGAGAAAATAGCCCAAGGAGGTACCAGTTTCTATTCATTGAAAGAGGAAACGGTGGACCAAAATCCTTGCTGTAATTCCCCACAGCCTATATGTCCAAAATTATTTTTGTGCTAGACACATGATAAAGAAGGGAGAAAGCAGTTGTCTTTGCAGCAGCATCAGCACATACCGCTTGATGTGTTGCACTGTCTCTACTGCACACTTGCGTTCTTGATTAGTAAGGCCTGAAATTGGTTTCAGAAGTAGACAGAACTGAGGGAGTTCTGAGTCTGACAAATTTGAACCTGGCTGAGGGGCTGTGAATGAATGGGACTGCTCTCAAGTTTGACATTCCAGGAAGGATTTCACGTAGCTTCCAGTAGCTGTATATGCTAGGCAGGTCTGGGCTCAGAAGCTGAAACCTCTACTAGTAGCAAGTGTAGTAACATCACTCTCCTGAAGGGGAGAATCTTGGGGCTTTTCATTTTTGAGCTGAGAAGTGTTGACAAATGAGTTGTTACTGTAGCAATGAATACAGATTTATTCTGGCAGGCTAATGGTTACCTACGTGCATAACTTTCCAGCTACACAGAGGACAAATAGCTAGGCTGTGCTGGGATGAGAACTCATAAATTTGTGATTGTCAAGATGTGCCATAAAGGCTTGAGTTGCAGAAGTATTCAACTCTTTTTATGACAGTGGAGGTGAGAGCCTGGACTTTGATCCTGGTTCTTACTGTTCCCACCTGGATTGCTATGGGTTTTGTTTATTGGTGGTGCCTGCCCCTAGAGGGAAGTTACAAATCTAGTCTGACAGCTTGAGCGCTTCTGCCATCTCAACTTTCTAATTCTGCTATTTCTAAAACTTGATTGCAATCATAGTAGATAGCAGCATTATAATGCTACATGCCTTAAATAAAGGTATAAAAGGAAATCTGTGGTAAATGAAATTGCCTTAAAAAGGGTGCTTGTCATTACCTCTAGTATTCTGCTCCCTAGCCATTTGCCTGTCATAGTGGCAAAGGCAGAATTTGTGCATGAAGATGGTAATAGCTGTGGCAGTGCCTGCAGCCAGGCAGCCTCGCTGCACAAAAACCACCCTGGTATGGCACAGGTATGCTCAGGGCATTGATGCGTTTGCTTCTCAATGGAGAAGCAAACACCCAGCCTTTCCCACCCACAGGACTCATTACTGGTCATATGGAAAGTGTCAGGGCATCAAAGATATCCTACATCACCACCTATGGCAGGAGCACCTTTAAAGCCTGTCTGTCAAACTTCTCTAGGATAAGTAAATAGCAAGATTTACATAAAAGGTCTACACGTTTTGCCAAGCCTCTCTTACTCTGTTAAAGAAACAGAGCACTGAAATAAATTGGAACCCGTGAACATTACAAGCTGGGATAGCTCCCTGTCCTGACAGCTTCCCAACTGCAGATTGCATCACCATGCTTGTCATGGCCAAAGGAAAGCACAGGACATTTAACTCAAATGCATCTGCCTTTACGTGATGTACAGACTTGGTCATGTGGGATTTGCTTTGCAGGGTGTTTGGGGGAGTGCTAGCTCTTGGTCTCAGCTGTACTCTCCTTGGGTTGGAGTTCAAGGGGATTCGTGACTGAAGCTGGGTTTTAGGACTTCCCTGTTCTGTAGATGTTCACCAGAAAACAGGAAGAATCAACTTGATACACCCACTAACAGAATTATGCTTTTTTTGGCTACTTTCTAAAGCAGAAATCAAACTCGCTGCATTATGTTGAACATGAAGTGTTGGGATTGGGTAAAATATTTTTTTATTAAGTATTGATAGCTCTGAAAGAGCTGTTTGCATTTTTTTAGCTTTTTGAATAATGTGTTTTTACAGTATTTTCTTTCTTTTCCTCTCCAAGACTTGATAAATGTTAAAGTAAATCATTGAACAGTATTAGTGTATTTCTGTGTTCAGTTCATGTAGCTGGCAGGTCCTTCTTAGTATTCCTGCTGCTTTCTGTCCCCAGACAGCGACCTTGATCTGCTGCTGCTAAATAAATATACTTCTGTTGTGATTCCAATATCAACATTTTCTCCACTTCCTCAGGGTCAAAGTAGTATCACATGATGGTTACTAACATGTATTGCTTTACCTAATGAGAATAGGAAAGATTGTACTTTAAAATAAGAATTTTGTTCCAGGAGGTGTTATTTACACCTGGGCTTATGCACATTTATGATATGAAGAAGAAACAGGGAGTACAGAGTTTCTGGTTATTTTCTAGCATCCTGTGTCCCTTTTCGAAACGGTTTAATAGTCAGGGGATTATCACTAAGTAAGGTGTGGTCTGCTTGAGTTTTCAGTGCCTGAAAGTAGTAGGAACCAACTCATTTGCAGTGGTTAGTGGCTGAGATTACAACAGTATTTTGAATGTCAACAGGAATTGTTTTGCTTCTTAGGAAAACTTGTTAAAAAACACTTTTTTTAGACCTTAGCAGAGATGTCTTAAAGGGGAAAGAAAAAAGATTGAACATGTTCATTCCCATACAAAAAAACTAGCAAAATAAGGGTAACTGGAAGATTTAACAAGACAATAACATAAGATCCCCAAGAAGAGGCAATAGACAACAGCTGCTGAATTAAGCCTCCTCTGAAATCTGGGAAGGGCTGCTGAAGCACTGTGTACTCACAGAGGTCACCAGAACTGTTATTTGTATTTATTCTGCTTTCTAAAACCAAAGCCAAAATTCGTATGCTAGCAGAAGATTATTTGATCAAATTTTTGTTTGAAGTCTCCTTTAGTGCAGAAACACTTGGATCAGTCCATTTCTAAATAAAGACTTTTCCTTTCTTATGATTTGTCATTAGATTTCGAAATATATGGTTGAACTCTGCTGTTGCTTCACTGACTTCCTAAAAAATGTAGATACCTAAATTGCAGTACAGAATTTTCATTAATTCTGTAGTTTCAGGCAAGTTCAAAGATGAAAAAAAAAAAACTGTCCAGTATTTCTGACCAACATCCATGTGTTGCAAAAGAAACCACTTTCTCAAGGCAGAGTTCACAAGGTTCTCTGGTTATTCTGTTTCTATGCTGCCTGTGAACTGGGTGTGCTGGAGGAATCATATGTGAAGATCCTGCGTAGCTGGTACTTTGGTAACATGATTAGATTAATAATTAATGCTGAGTGTGCTGTGTAGCCTCTCATATAACACAGGATATGAACAATTAAGTGGCTGCTATTAAAAATTTGCATGCCTGCATCATAAAAGAGTTTTACGGTTCAGCAGCAAGAAAAAGTGCAGCAAGGAAATGTGTAGAACATGTGTTGTTTTGATCTGAGTCTATATTTTCTCTTGCTTACTGGAAAGGCCAGGAGCAGGTGTAAGAGAAAATGCGAGGACTATTTAGGAGTTTTCAAGGAAGAGCAAATTCATTTTGGCATTTCTGCTTTGTTCTGGTTGCCATGCAATCGATGCATATAGAACTGGTATGAAGATGGATCTCTTGTCTACCAGGAGACCAAGAGCAGTGCGTTAAAGTAGCCCCCTCTTTTCTAACTGGGAGAGCAACAGGATAAGGTTAGGCATTGGAACGGGTTGCCCAGGGAGGTGGTGGAGTCACCGTCCCTGGCGGTGTTTAAGGAAAGGTTAGACCTGGTGCTTAGGGACATGGTTTAGTGGGTGACTTGGGGGTAGGGTGATGGTTGGACCGTATGATCTTGGAGGTCTTGTCTAACCTTAATGATTCTATGATTCTGTAATTCTTTTTTAAGCTAAAAGCTATGACAGCTTTTCTTGCTTTTGGTGGGCAAGAAAATTTCAGATCTTTGAATTAAAAAAAATCTCTTGGCTGATGCTCTTTGTACTAACTTTTAAGATATTGAAGGAATGACTTCCCTTTATTGACTTTAGGCCACCAAAGATACCACTTCTCAGTTTCGTTTTAAGAGGTGGGTGAACAAAGTTTCTGACCTTTTTCTGCTGGTCACTTCTTTTTTTTTTTGGCATATCTTTTTTTTTTTTTTCAATTCTGTCTTCAGAAAACTGCCTTCAGCAGGGTAGGAAACAGCAACCGAGCACATGGAATGAGTCACATTGCACAAGGTAGCTTATTGTGTTGTTTCTCGGATAACCTTTAATTTATGGGTTTCTT
Source organism: Oxyura jamaicensis (assembly GCF_011077185.1). Lineage (NCBI taxonomy): Eukaryota > Metazoa > Chordata > Aves > Anseriformes > Anatidae > Oxyura > Oxyura jamaicensis. Next base: position 25,784,974 of record NC_048926.1, on the reverse strand, counting down.
CTCCCAGCAAATGGATGAGCTAATGTTGAAATGTGTGAATGCTCTGTTGCCAGCAACTTTGAGCAGCACTCCCAGCTGGGCAGGGAGGGCTTTCAGCAGTGGGTGAGATGAGATGTGCAGGCAGTGGTCCCCAGCCGAATGGGCTGAGCAGAGGGGTCCTCACCTCCAAGGGTATGTGGTGGGTGGGGACTGTCTCTGAATGATTTTAAATGGCTTTAGTAGTTCAAAGCCATGTAGTCCTGCCCTTGCTTTGCCAGGGAAACTTGCAGTAGTGAGATGGAGCAGTGACTGGTGGGACTGGGGCTAGTTTTCTTCTGCAGTTATAGCAGAACTGTACCTGTGCATGGGGTGGGAGCTGTACCCAGGGCTTTCGTCCTGTTGCAGAAGAGGAACACCCATTCTTAAGATGGGCTGAGTAAGGATTTCGGGCAGGGATGCATAAATTCATTAGCGGAACAAGCTGTCCACATATTCAGCATGAGGTATTTGGAGTTTTGAGTGCCACTGTTGAAATAACCATGTGTTGTGTGTAAAATGGCTGTCACCTTCAAGTGAATCCTTTCACAAGGCTAGCAGCTATTGCATATGTCTGTCTGGGGAGCATACAAGAGAAAGAAGAAAACTGCTTTGTTTAGAAATAGAACTTTGGTAATGCCTGATAAAGCACTTTCTAAAATAACAGTTGTTAGAGCTTTTGCACAATACAGCTTTTATCCACGTCTGACATTTAAACATTGAAATACTATTGAGTCAGTGTTGCAGAATGTTTTTGTGATGACCATATTACTCTGAGGAGTCTGATCAAGGAGCCAAAAAGCTGAATAACCGCAGGCATTTTTTTCTCCTGCTGCATCATCTGCTGGAAAAATTTCTCTCAAGGCACATATTCAGAAACTGTGATGAAGTATCCTGACATAGTATGTCCTGGAAAGTGGCTTAATGAATTTAAAGTGCAATTCTGACTTGAATAGAGGTCATGTATTAAAAGTCAAAAGTGCTTGAGCTGGTGATAAAAATGAGCCTTTGTTTCACTGCTGTTAGCTATGCTGGCTTAGTGCTCTGTGTGAACTGTAATGGATTTTCTTAGAGGTAAGACTCCTCACTAGAGTTTACTAAATTATTGTGATGTAAAACTGTTGAGAACAATTAAAGACTTGTGACTTGATCTGCAAGTAATAGGTGAATTAGCTGGAGCCTTGTGGTGGATTTTCAAGGTTGGAGACTGGAAGAAGTGTTTTGAATTATAAACTTGGCATACCTGCTCAGGAGCTGAAGATGGATCCTTGCCACTTCTGAGTGCAGCTGTACAAGAACCACTTAGTGGGTGCTTTGTATTGAATCTGACTGGTTTGTCCACCCTAGGAAAGTGCCAGGGGGCATGAGAGGGGACTGATAGATTTGTTCCATTTGACTTGCTTATGTATACAGTAGGCTTGACAGTTTTCCATGATGTGAATGGTAAAGAAACATGCATCCGTGTCTCTAAGGATCTCATTAACAGCCTTTCTAGTAAAGATTAAAAATAATAATAGTGATCTCTTAGGCTCAGCCATTCATTTGCTCGTTCATCTCTGTGCCTGCACTGTTAAAGACAGCAGCATCTCCATTCTTCTGAAGGAGAGAAATCACAGCTAGCAAAACTTTACATCTTTACTAATCTTTTTAAAGATTGAAAGACATCTAATTCTTTAAAAATCTGAGCACTGAAAGGGCTAATGTACTTTCAAGAGCATACTTGGTGCTAGGTGCTAAAATATTTCATGGTCTTCTCTGCCACTTTTTTTCTTCTACTCCTGTTAGGTCTGTGCAGTTAAAAAAAAAAAAAAAAAAAAAAACATTTCAGTAAAATGGCATCAGACCTGAACACAGACATCTGATTCTACAATCTAAATCAGGAGAGAGAAAGGTTCAAACTTTGACACAGCTACTGCATTGCTTAATTCTGCCTTTTTTTTTTTCTTTTTAAAAAATACTTAACAAAATAGGGTATCTGGAACACAGTATCTGGCAGTGGTTGTGCAGCCTTGTGAACTCTGAGTGACCTATCTGAATAGATTAGGGATGAATACAGTGAATATCCTGTCTCAGTATCTATAAAAAACATTGCACAGTAAGTATGGCGTTGCTGTAATGCACATGGCTTTCTGCTGTGCAGGCAGAGAATGAAAACTTTTGAACACCGTGCAGTGCAGATGGTTAGCTGCTGTCACTGAGTGTCAAATTATAAGATTTGGAGAAGGAAATAGCAATGGTTAGGATAGATGTGCATTGGTAAAAGGAATAGCTGGAAGATGTTCAGATGTTCCCTCTGATGGTATTGCATCTGAATGGTTGAATCAACCATTGCTGAAGGAGGGAAGAGAAAGATAAGTGCTGTGTTCTGGGTTTAAGACTTGTTCAGGTGGGAAGCACTGGCATCTTTGTACCATCATCTGGCTCTGAGGGCTGAGGACAGCATAGCTTCAGTGAGTCAGAGGCTAGAGTTCACTGGACATTGCTGACCAAACCTGTTCCTTACTTTGAAGCAAATTTCCTGCTGTTTATCTGCTTTAGCTGATTTTCCCAAGACATACTCTGAACCTGACAGTCATGGACTGTCTTTACATCAGAAACTAGACCAGGATGTCAGATAAACTGGTGTGAGTGAGAAGGAAAGGAAATGGATGAAGAGCAGTGGCCTGAGCGTGGGAATCCATGAGTGCATGAGGTAGGGATGGCTGGAGCAGAGGACCAGCTATAGACAATTCTGCAAACCTCTCCCAAGAGGTTTGTCCCAACAAGATCACTATCAAGTAGCCCAAGAAGCCACAAACACAGAGAAGGAGGGGTTGGAGACCTGAGAAATGCTTTTTGGGTGAGGAGAGGAGCTGCATTAGAAGATGAATGGAGATATTCTTCCTTTCTTTCCTTAAAAGAAAGGGAATGAAGGCATAGACAAGAATGTAAGGCTGTCCTACTGAGTGAGCAGAAAGGGCTGGTGTTCACTGTGGTGGGAATTGCCATCTTTCCACACCTAGTCCGACTGGAGGTGCTGCAACAGGGATGGATGAAAGCAGGCAGTAATGTGGTAAGAAACAAGACAATAGCCTGTAGAATCATCACCTGGAGGAGGATTGCCTGATGGTGGGCTTTCTGTGGCACTCAGTGCACAGTCTTACTGGGACCTTCTGATTAGCTGCTGGGGAAAATATATTGTTTGTAATGCTATGAACAGTGATGTAGCAGGTAGCAGTCTTGGTTTAAAAAAAAATGATTTTTTTTGAAATTCTGAATTGGTGCAGTCTAAACATTAGTCCTTCAGAACAAGTGCTAATGAGTGCTCACTTCTGTAGAGATAAGGTCTTTGTTCTGCTGTATCCAAATGTTGAGCTGTAAACTTTGTCTACTTATGCTGTAAACAATGATTTGCATCTAATCATGAATTGCTAAAGCATCCTGTTCCTTGCTTTTTAACTTAGAAGCACTTTAACTATCAACATATTTATGCTAGCTACGTAGTTGTTATGGCATAATAGCTATGTACTCATCAGGGACTTAGCAGATCTTGTTCCCTTCTTTGTAGCTGATCCTTTGCAGTGTGTCTTTAGCTTGTGCCTCTTCTGTGGAATGAGACCTGTTAGCCACTGACCCTTAGAAACAGCTTCTGAACACATCAGATTAAACAGTTTCCATAACCAACATATCTGACAATCAAATGATCATTTGCTTTAGTAATTTTGACAATTAAATACATGGTGTCCATATACTTAAAAACACCACCAGAAAACATTTTCATTGTTTTGAAGATTTGCGTTATGCTTACAGTCAAGGGTATAATAGCCAAGACACTTAAAGCAAACAAAGCATTTACCAAAAGAGCCCTGAGACTTCTACAGTTCATAGAAGCACAGTTAAAAAGACATCAGGCAAAGTAAGTTTGGGAATGGGGAAAAAAGACAAATGTAAGTTATCATTAACACCGAAAGATTTTATTCTTTGGATGAATGGTGTCTGCTTGGCCATAATTTTTGTTTTGTACTGGTGAAGTCTATGACCATGAATTGTCTAAAAAGAAAAACTGGCTAGACAAAACCTCATGTGATGTATTCCCTGGGTCAGTCGTTCAGGATCACTCACTGCCTCCTGCTTAACTTTGAATCTGTTCTTGGCTTGCTCTTTGTCATCTCTGAGAAATGAATTTGAAACTTTAGGTTCCAATTCTTGTCCTGTGATTTTTGTCTTCCCTTATTTTGACTTTGTACTGGGAGGAAAACTTAAGCATTTGGCTTACTGCAGATGTATCTTGTGCAAACTCAAGCAATATTTTCTGAGTAAAACATAGGAAGTCTTTTGCCTACTTTCTGATTATAGCAGTTATTCTTAACACTGAGAAGTAGAAATATAATTTGTGCAAGAAAACTGAGCATTTTATGTTCTTTCTTAGAATTGTTTCTATTCTTCTATGTTTCCACTTTTTAGAAAATCCTAAAATACAAGAGCTTTGTTTCTCACTTGCCATCTGCTGATGCAGTTTTATGAGCCTGTAAACAAAGTGTTGCCTGCTCTATCTCTACTTATAACACTTTTCCTAGTTGCTCTCTTTCCTACGTGCCTCAAATTGGTATGCCCAATCTGAAGAAAGCTGGAAATTCTTGACTATTTGGGTAGTCTAAGCAATATTTTAAAAGATACTAGCCATCAGCAAGCAAAAATTGAGATGTGATCAGGTAAATGTCCTTTTAAATACACTTCATAATTTTGTCCCAGGGATGAAAGGGAAAGGAGGGAAGTAGGGGTAAATCTTGGACTTTTCAAAAGGTCTTGTTCTCAAATCTAGGTGGAGTCTAACTAGCATCTATCTTTTTGTGAGGGTGGGCTTCGGGGCAGGTACATGAAGTTTTGTAACTGCTCTTCTGCCTCATCTGTGGTTTTAAAAATAGGTCTTATTCTGGTTCCCCTCCTGCTATTCTGTTACAGCCAAACTCTGTTCTTACCACTGTTGCATCTTTTCCAGCATTTGTTTATGAGAGGGTTAAGAGGCTAGCTGTCAGCGTACAAATGACAATGAGCCTTTACCCTGTACTGGTGTACTTTGCTTTGCCTGGAACAGGCATGGGTCTGGGGCCTCTTTGTGCACTGAACAACAGGAGCAAAAGCAATCAGAATCAATCTAGTCCCCCTCATTTTGTAAATTATAATAAAAATTCTGCAGCAGTTTTGCATGTTCAGAAATTTGGTGGGTGATGCTTATAACTTATGTTTTCTTCATATTGTAAGCTTTTTGCAGTAATGAAAAACAGTAACTATATATTTTAATGAGGTCTTAAATTCTAGGCAAGTTCATTCCCCCAGGTCAAACTTCTAGTTTGCAAGGGATGGAGCTTTGCCAATACACCATGCTTGAAAGGAATCATTGTGCAATATTTGTCCTTTAAAGCCATCTTGCCCCATAACTGCATGCTATCAGGAGGAGAATACTGCTTTTTCACTTGGGAACAAGCATTATGATATGAAAAACTGATCTGCATCTGTTGATTCTCACTGCCCAGTTTGATGTTCAGATGGGATCTTAGTAGGTGCAAAATTTGTCATATAAGCCATCTAGACACTCAGTTCATCACTCTCTCAGCCTTACACCTTGGTGTAATCCTTTTTTTGCATGAGGCTTTTTTCATGCAAATCACCCTTGGTACAGGCTGAGTCTCCCAGGAATGAATAGCTTTCGTTCTCTTTCAGAGTTGTACTGCAGCAGTTCTGATGTAAGCTGCGAGAGACTTTTTTTTTTTTCCTCCCAGCTCCCCGATGGGAACTGCAGCACCAGGTCTCAAAACTGTTGCTATGGCACAATTGCACCCGGGGGTGCTGTGCTCCTTGCTGCTGATGCTGGTTATCCCTGGAAAAGAGAATCCATTTGGCTTTAGTACAGTTGTTCATTGTTTTGTGCAGAGCACATACTGTTGCTGCTGTGGCAGCAAGATATTCTGGCAAGAAAAAAAAATGAAGGTGTACACCATATGTAGGCTTCCTTGTACCAGAGATGCATGCTAGGCTAACTTCTGTTTGCATAACTCCTTTCCCCAGTTCCTGCTGTGGGCAGCTTTCTGTGAGGAAGGGTAAAACAAATCTGTTGCTAGTTACCTGGAGTTTATTTTTAGCTATGAAGTTATCCTGAAATGCAAATCCAGAGTCAAACTACACTTGCTTTATGCTCTCTGCAATATTCCAGGTATTCCAGGGGTTCTGTTATATATTTATATACATACATACATATATATATGTCTTGTGGATTATTAGTACCTGTGACATCTTTTGGTCCTGCTGTGGAGACTAAAAAGGTGGTTTTATTGACAACTGATTTTTCCAATTGCTGCACTTTAACATTGAACCAGAAGTATCTGGTGTTTCTTCTAAAGCTTTTCTCTGATCCTTAAAGGGTGATTAGATGGCAGCCAGATGTTAGTCATTGTTAATCTTCATCCCACAAGTTCCAGACAATAAAACGATTGCCTTTTGTCCTTGAATTTGGAAGCTATTGCAATTCACTTGGTATTTCTGTTTAGCGTTTGATGTAGGAGCAGTGAGCAGTGTGATACAGACAGCGTGATGCGCACGGTGAAGAACACAGTGCTGGATGTGGCTTTTGTTGCATCCAGAAATCAAATTAATATTTACTGTTTCTAGATTGTGGTCCTATCTGAATCTTCCCATGAGTGCATATGTGCTCAACTGCACATACCCATCACTGCCTTGCTAGTAAGACATTGCTACAGTTAAGAAGGCAGAGTTTAAATAAATCCCAATGTTTGTGGCCTGGCTATTCTTACCATGAGTGTTAGATAATAAAGGGAGATATTTGGCTTCCCTTTCTCAGAACTTTGGTACCATAGAGATCAGTGCTTGAATGACAGGGCTGAATCAAAGGCTGGTTACAGTTAAGTGGAAAAGTAATAATGAAACTTTATGGGCATAGCTTTCTGTTGGACTTTAGGATTCCTGCCTAGATACTAATGACATGTTTGAGGTTACTGCTGCTTCCATCAGGTTACTTCTGGAGATCTTGAGGCATGCTGGCAATTGTAATAGCAAGTTCTAGATCAAAATGGGTTAGACTTGGTTGCTTTAGTTTAGTTGAGTAACCACACTTGGTTAGAGACAGTTGCCAAGCCCCTTTCCGTCCAAGATTCATTTCCTCTGATGAAACGGATATGTCAGAGAAGCCCTCTGTGCAAGCTCTATTGAGCAGATGAAAATATCAGGAAGGGGATGTTTGGGGCTTTGATAGGAAGTAAAATACATTCTTTTCTACATGCCTACAAATGGCTACAAAGCATTATCTTTGGGGTCTAACAAAAATAGTTCTCGGTTTAAAACAATTCCTATCTAGAATGCAATTAAATACCACTTTTTACCAAAAAAAAAAAAAAATGAAGAGGATAAATATAGGTTAAACATTAAAAAAAAAAAAAAAAAAAAGCAATGCGTCTGTTTGTGCTGAGCCTTTTTTTTGGAAAGAAGCATTTGCGGGTCTGTGAACTTGTCACTTGGAGAGTAGTGACAAGTTTGCTTGTTCTCACTGCTAAATGTGGATGGGTTATAGAAAAATAACATTTAACTTGATAGATCCAGACGGTCAACTTTAAATTATATATATTGTTTCACATAAAAATGTTAATGTAGTAAATCCTGGGCTACAAATTCAGCCTAGAATGTAAAGTTACCTTGAACTGCGCAAGAACTTAACTGAGCACAGGGTAAAGCATTTTTGGAAGACTGCCAGTACTGTTGTCCTCAGTGCTATGGGAATACCTAGGTTTGTAGAGGAGATACTAAGAACTAGCATTCATACAAGTATTCAAATCAGCTAAGAAACTGACTTGTAAATATATTTCCTAATTACATACACTGACCTATTAAATGAAGGGTATGTACCTAAATTCTTTTAGATGCAGGGATAATGCTACCCAGTAATTGGGTGACAGCCTTTGTTCTCTGTGGAGCTGAGGAGTCTTTATTTGTTGCACTAGTTAAAAAACTGGGCAGCAGCTGAGCAGAGCAACTCAACTCCCCTAAGAGTAATAAGACTAGTCCTTCTTAGTCATTTCTACATTCCACATAAATGCACAGAAAAATGTCTAGACATAAATGTATAAAAAAAAATAAAATCAGTACTGATTGAATTTCAGTCTGAAGTGGAACTGTTTCAGTGTCTTTGGAAACCACTGAGTAACTTTGAGCCTTCCATCCTAAGGAATTCTGCTTCTCTTGTGCACCATCTGCACACACCTGTGTTCTCAAAGTGCAACTGCTGGAATAAGTGATTGCACTCTAAAACAGCTGTTTGAGTAGTGTCCAATACTGTTAGTGCAAATAAGCCTGAATTACTGCACCTTAAAGCTAAGGCTAACAGTACTCAGAACTGAAAGTAGCTACAAACCTGCTGCACTTCTCCAGGCTTTAGTTATGCTTGATTCTAAATCTTGTCTGTAAGCTTTCATAGTTGATCTTCTAAAGTAGATGGTTTAGAGAAATTATGTTTAAAAATATATATATATCTTGCTTTGGTAAGCTCTGAGAAATTGACTCAAAGGGTTTTGAGACTAATTTGTTAATGTGTTTGCACATCTTTGAATGTGTTGGGGAGCAAGGCATAGAGCTATTGGATCACTTGCCTGGCCTGTGTAATTGTCAGTTATATTCTATAGCACACTTATCAACTTCTGATACTGTTTTGCATGTAGTTTTTTCATAATGAAGTATGAGATTACACAGACATTTCATAATTTCATAGAATCATAGAATCCCTGAATTGGAAGGGACACAAGTATCATCGAGTTTAACTCCTGGCTCTGCACAGGACCACCCAAAAATCAGACCATGTGTCTGGGAACTTTGTCCAAACCCTTTTGGAACTCCGGCAACTTGGTGCTGTGCCCACTGCCCAGGGGAGCCTGTCCCAGTGCCCGACCACCCTCTTGATGCAGAACCTTTCCCTAACCCCCAGCCTGACCCTCCCCTGTCCCAGCTCCATGCCGTTCCCTCGGGTCCTGTCGCTGTCCCCAGAGAGCAGAGCTCAGCGCCTGCCCCTCCGCTCCCCTCGTGAGGGAGCTGCAGGCCGCCATGAGGCCTCCCCTCAGCCTGCTCTGCCCTGGGCTGAACAAACCCAGGGACCTCAGCTGCTCCTCATACATCTTGCCCTCTAGACCCTTCACCATCTTTGTTGCCATTTCCTGTCCAGAAGGCAATCTTTTAGATACAGGTCTATTTGCTTTGAGTCTCCTGATGATGTTCTGATGACAGGAGGAAATTGCATTGCTTTGAACTTTCTTGATAAATCTTGGTAAAGTGTGCAATTAATATTTTTCATTGAATTCTGAGAGCACCATTTACTTGGTCATGATGAGAAACCCTTCTCTGAGAAATTCTTCAGAGGAATATGGAATTAAGATACTTGCTTACAAAAGCAGATGAACTGTACCTAAAAGTAACAATTTCTGATGGAGTCAGACAAAAAATGTTTTTATATGCATTGACAGAGGACTTAAAGCATAAAACAGATCTAGCTAGTCCAGATTTTTGACTAGAACGGTAGCCTCTGAGCATAAGGGTAAACAAAACATACACAAGTACAATTTTTATGGTGGGGGTGGGGGATAAGGGAAAGGGTACTGCTGACTAGCTTTTCTCGATCTTCAGGTTTTTATTAACAAATACAGCAGTTTCCTTCTGTTGGTTTTAATTTACATGTAGGTACAATAGAGGTTGACCCTGATTAGACTCATTGCACCCAGGTGGTCATTGCTGGCTGGAGAGGAGTAGTAATGAGGAAGCTGTTCTTTGAATAAAGACCTGATCTCTTTAATACTATCAGGAGTAATTACTTCACAGTACAGACAAAGTCTTTCCTTCACTCTTTGGCTGAGGACGATGCTGTCCTCTTGTTTTAAGACTGTTTTTTCTACTTCCTTGAGAAATTCACCTGACTGTTTTAGTTCACCAGGCAGTTTTAGTGCATTCAGGTGTAGCAACAGGCCATAGTCTTTGATACATTTTAGAAAAGCAGACAGACAAGAGGTCTTGAAATTGTCTGGCTTTGCATCGGGTAACTGTATAAAATCCAGGGTAACTGTATAAATCGGGTAACTGTATAAAATCCAATATAACTGTATAAAAAAACCAGTAGGGTTTGCTGTCATCACAATGACTAATGTTCCAGAAGTCCTTGTTTAAGTTTTGGGTAAAAGGCAAGCTGTGCATTGGTAAAGGTGTCCTTCCTCTTTGAGAAAAGACACCATCATTTGATAGAATTTTTTCAAAAGTTTTGAAAACGTCCTAAAGTAGAACAGCTTAGTGCATGGTACTTTCCTAGTGACCATTTTTTTAAAAGAAATATTATACTGCTAATCTAGCATCTCATGAGCGTACCAGAAACTAAGTGGTGAAACTTGATTTTTTTGGTAATCAAACATGATACAAAAAAACAAGCCATAAAGAATGCCTCTGCTTTCAGTTACTAAAGCAATGTGAAGTGGAGTTGGCAGCCAGTGGGGGAAGTGTGGCATGTGGCTTGTGGTCCTGCTGTGACCTGGCAGCTTTGCACCTCTACAGAGGGACATTGTGGTTGATGCAATAGATCAGCATGTGCAAGTTTTCTCTTGTGTATGGCTCTAAAGGCACAGATGATGCAGATCGTGCTCTGCTATCCTGTTGTCAGAGGCACAGCTGTTGTGAAGGAGTGATGTTGAGACTGAACACCATCTCAGTGGCTGGCTTTGGCTGAGTTGGGGTAGGGTGGAGACAGGACAGGGCATAACTGACTTAGCACCACCTTTGCCACCATATGCTTCTGCTGAGGACTTTTTGGCATGTGTCTGAATTCTGAACCAGCACTGTCTGTCTGGGAGAAATCCATGTGCTTAGTGGCTGGAACCCAAAGTACTTCAGTGTGCTGTGCTCTCTGCTAGAGATGAAAGAATGTAAACTAGTTTTGGTATCTTTTTGCCTTCAGAAAGGTTAAGTAGCAGATGACGTAAAAGAAAGTATAGAGAGCTATACAATATTGCAAAATGGGGGCTGCTTCTTTAAGTGATAATTGTGTTGGTTTGTTAACCTTGTTAAGAAAGCTTTTATACAGTACAGAAGGTGTATTTAAATAATCAAAACTAGTTTATTTAAAATAGTCATCGTTGTTTTACTGCCTGGATATAGCAGCTTCTGAAAAGCCTGCATTTTGCTGTCGCACGAAGAAGATGTATACATGGAGTAAACTTGGTTGCTTAATCTGTCACTTTCAGATATCCTTATTAATGGAGTAAACTTGGTTGCTTAATCTGTCACTTTCAGATATCCTTATTAATGGAGTAAACTTGGTTGCTTAATCTGTCACTTTCAGATATCCTTATTATTAGAGAAGGGAGAAGTGGTGGTGGTTGAGTCTGAAATGGGGGGATGTCAGAGCAGCAAAACTGCATCTTGACCTGGCATACACAGTAGCCTTAAATAAGCAGTGATTATTCTTGCTTTGGAATAGCTTTCACCTAAATTTACAAAAAGTAAGTAGTTAATAAGTCCACCATTTGCATAACATTTAAAGTGACTTATTCAGTGTATAGTTAGCCTTCCCAGTTAATAAGTACTTCACACAGGACCCTGCAATTGCATAAGATTAGTTGCTTCTAATATACCTAGAAAAGGGCTTATGTTAGATATTACCAAACAAAATAAAAATGAAAAGGAAAATAACATGGTCATACATCCCATCGTTTTATGTATGGACAATGTTTCTAGTGTCTTTGACAGTTGTGGAAAGGCATTTTAATCTTCTTCCCAAACTGTGTCAGACTTTGAAACAAAGATTGGCTTTACAAATAAGATCCAATTAGTGACTAAAGAGGAAACATTCTTCTCAGGGTGGATAAGTGTCTGGATTCAGTGAAGAACTGGAAACATTTCTGTGATAATTAGTAGTGTTCCTCAACAGACTGTAATGAGAAATTGTTTCCGTAGGATTTTGGGTCTCTTTCCACCTATTTCTTAAATTAATTGAAGCATTGGTAGAGGCTGAGGCAACTGAAGATTTGTTGCAGTACTTGTGCATAAGGTTGGTGCGATTGCATTTTACAGCTCTGAAAACTCTTGGTTTGCAAATGCAGGTAAACTAACTTGTAGCTGATGTGTTCTTGCATTTCTATTACTCACTGAAAAATTATAAACCAATACAGGGAAGAATGTGGTCACGTAACTCCTATTTTCTGGCCTGTACAATTGTTTATCTGTCCATTTGCTTCTCTAGGATATTCCTTTTCTTTGAAGTCAGCACTGAGATTTTTTTTTTTTAGCTGCACTTCTGTCCTGAGCAGTCGGACTTGCATGGCCTCTACAGTCCCTGTGAATTACAGAAAACTTTGAATCTCATGTTCTTCCTTAGTGTGGCTCTCTCCTAGTTTTGGAAAGTGACTCACAGGCTAGGCCTGTCATAGTTGCCAAAAGTGATGTAATTTGGATAATGTAATACCCCACATACAAACTAAAGGGTATTTAGAATGAAAAGGAAATAGCTGTGTATCAGATGCATATCTCCATTTTAAAATCAGTATAAATGTGTATGCATTTATTAAATATTAAATAGAGAGGTAGTGCAAAAGGGGTAAAGAAAGCTTCAGCGCTCCTTGAAATGTTTTCAGACAGTAGTAGGATGGCTAACTCTGTTTTTCTGCTTCTGTTGTGCCACAGCACTTGTTTGCATAGCCAAGCTGTGCATATGACCAGGGCATGCATCTGGTCAAGCACTAACGTATGTATCTGGTGGTGTTTTTATTAGTTCTCGGCAATTCCTGCTCCCACTCACCCCACAGTCCTCTGGGCATGGGTGTTGCCAAAGAGTGGAGGAAAATGCAGGCAAGAATGAGCAGCAGAGAATGGGATGGGAAAGGGGGAAGCATGTTAACTTCAGTGACCACCTGTACCTTAAAGTAACCCTGAAATGATAGCCTTAGACTCACTAGAGTGGCAGACACAATTTCAGATGCAAGTGTCTAATGTATGGAGATGAGACATTGCTTTTAGTTCCCCTTCCCTATTATTACTTTTTCCAAAAAGGTGATATTTGTCGATGTCCCTGCCACTGTTTGTGGGCCCTGGGAAACAGCTGCCCTTGGGAAGTAATTTGCCGTAACTCCTTTGGCAGAAGAGGTCTGCAACCCTGACACTGTGGTATAGATCAGTGAAATGCTGTTAATTCAGCTTTGAGTAACACTGGGGACAAAGTCTTGTTGTTTATAAAATGGCAAAAGCATGAGAGGCCAACAGGTAAGCCTTGGTGGGGAGAATAAATGGTCTAGAAGCTCTATTTTGGCATACTCCTTTTGTTCTTTTCTGTTGCTGGCAGATATATAAGCTCACAATCTGTTGCTTTGGGAATGAATGTGGAATTTCATTTGCTACTAACCATCATGCTTTCAGATGTCTAACCCTGGCCTGGAAATATCATATATAGTGTATCCTCAAGATAAATGAATTGAACTGTGTGTTTTTTTATTACTTCATCTCATCGCTGTGTTTTGTATTAAAACTAAACAGCAAGTAAAAACTGGCATGTAAACTGACCCACCTCTATTAAGCACAGCACTGCGCAAGATAAATCCTACATGTTCAGCCTTTGCACTTCATTTCCCTGTGTGATATAGTACTGGCTCTGCTTCTTGGAGCAGCATGCTTTTCTGCTCCTACTGCTCCTGATTATTGTAACCAGAACACAAACAGATGTTCCTGTTAAGTCTGTTAAATATAGTGTTGAGCTTAAATTCATCATAATGCAAACCTCTTTCTGAAGAGGTCTTTGCTCTTTGACTGCCCCCAGTCCAGATCTTATCTAGGATCTGGAACCTAAAAGGAGTTAGGTCAGGTCAGATTTGGTTGCCTTCTACTTCTGGATATGGATTTCCTATTTATATGCTTATGACAGGGAAACATCAGAAAAGATTACTCTTCCACAACCAATAATTAAGGAGCATTGGACTTCAAATATTGTTCATCCTCATGTAGATCCTTCAGAGGATCTACAAGATATGTCCACAGTGCTGAGCTTTAAATAGGTGAAAAAATAAAGTAAATAAATGTGTTGGGCATTAAGCAAGAAAAGCACTGAAATTGATGAAATTTCTGCAGAACTAAAATAGATTGTAATGCATTCCTCTATTGAAAATCACTTATTTTGAACCCTGCTCTGAGCTGCATCTACCCTACTTCAGTATTCCTTGATGCACTGTCAGTAGACCATATTTTATAATAATAAAAAAGTACAATAAAAATGAAGTTGTTGGTGCAAGATCTCCCAGTATAGAAGGAAAAGTAAACCAACTCTCAACCACTGGAACCACTGTGGGATCTGCTGTTGCTTTCCTATGACTTGTATACTCTCTTTTCTCAAAATTCTGGCAATGCTAATTCACATACATTGTACAGAGCTGAAATGATTCTAACTCTGCTAGACTGGAGTTTCACTGTTGCAAGATTTGTGGATCCAAAGCAAGATGACTGAGGGGTTGCTGGGTAACCTTCTACATGTACTTGTAACAGTGCATACTTTTAATAAATTTTACTACAGTAATAGATTTATTGTAAGATTCCTGGTAGAACAGCAAGAGACTGAATCAAAAACTACATAAAGAACTTGATCTTTCTTAAAAAGTGCAAGATGAAGACAGTGCTGATTGCTGAAAACTTGGAAAAAAAAAGTAAGAGTAAGGCTTGTCATACAGATTTTTTTTTGTGATAGAAGACTGTCATTTTGTCAGAGGACCAAGAAATTGGGGGAAAAAAATAAGCCAAAAAACTACAAATCTCTACAGATTTTTTTTTTTTTAATTCTTACATGTTGTACTGCTGTGTCATCTAAATAGCAGAAAAGGAATGGTAATGCAGAGGCAATGTTCTGGGCTCTAAACGGAGGTAACTGTCAATATAAAGACTGTTACAGTTTTGTGGAGTTTTATTAGAAAATGATGGTGAACAAAGTAAAGGCAGATGTGTGGTTACTGCTATATGGCAATTATTTTCAATGTGTGCTGCTGCTCTGTAAGCAAGCAAATATATATATATTTTTAATGTGCATATGAAGCTTATTTGATTAGGAGCTTTGTGGAAATGGTACATAAAGGTACATAAACTTGCATATAAAGAAAGTCTAATTATTCATAACACTCAACATAGAGATTGGGAGCTGATTATTTCCAGTAAATAGTGACAATATTAGCATACATACCTGCTGATATTAGTTTAGAAACACAATACATGAAAAAAAAATATTTTTGGAAAAAATGAATGTTTAATTTCCATCTAAATCAAATTATATATTTTTCCCTAGAGCTTCCTTGACTGCTTATTGCTCAATGCCATTGATGTTTCTCTGCTCACATGCAATTACTTCAACACAAGACATGATGTGCTTGTAGTATGGTGTCACGGTGTCAGGAAAGTATTTTTTTCAAAGCTGGCAAGAACGGAGCAAAGGCAGTGTTTATATAAAGTAAGCTGTGTCAAAGGAGTGTACTATAATTCAAGAATAACATATATATTTATAAATAAAGAATTAAGTTACTCAGGGTTTTCCTAACAAGCTGCTCGTATCTTAAGACTACATCTGCCACCAGAGTGTTATTGAAAAGAACAGCTTGTCTTTCATTTAACATATTTGCAAAAGAATCAACCTACAAAGGAAAAAAAAAAAAACTTATTTCTGAAGGATAAATGCTTTCACTCTTTCCCTAGCCAGCTATCCTGAACACAAAGCACTTTTGTGCAGATATCTAGAAAAGAATAATTTCCAGCTCTTTGTCCAAGCAAGGGGGATATCTTTGAGCTGGGACAAGACATTATACTGTGTGTATGCTGAACACATTCTGCTATTTTTCAGTAGAGCTAAGAGAACTAAAGACTAAATACTTGGAGCAATGAATTGATGGACAAAAGGGTAAGTCTGGGATTTCTTTTGATATTAGATCTACTATCTGCTACTGCACAGAAACATCATTTACACTTGTTGAATAATAATGTAAGCTGTGACAATGCTAGTAGAAAAACAGTTATTGTTAATTACTTCATTTTCCCGTAGCTATTGTGAGTTTACCCAGCCTGCTGCTCAGGTAGGAGCCGTGCATATCTAATATACCCTACTTACTTCCCATCCCCATTCGGCACTTCATGTTGGGTGTATGTTTTTTCTTACTTTCATACACTTCTCCTACTTCCCCTATGGTTAACTGTCACCTTAACATGCTTGCAGACTGTCTGCAAATTTGAGGTTTGCTCAGTTGAGAGCCCTTTGCCCAATTGCTTGCTTTGCTTTACCACCATGCCCTCAAATACTTATCTCGTACATTGATATTAGCATTCCTATAATTTCCATCTGTTTGCATTTGTATATACCTTTCCAACATAGGTACCTCAATTTTCAGGTTACCTTAAAGCAGTCAGGTAGTGCTGCTTTTAGTTTCTTATCTATGAACAATTATTAGATCCTTTCCCAAAAGGCTAGTTCTGACACTTCTGTAACAGTCAAAATGTGGTTTTTCTTCAAGTGCAGCTTTTTAGTTTTACTTCATAGTGTTGGTGGGTTTTAATCTATGCCTCTGTGTTGTTGAGCTGGGGCTGCAATGTAGAATACCTGCAGGTATATTCTGAATGCATCCTCTGAAATTTGAGGGACTGAGGTTTGATACCCTAGGACAAACCTGCAGTCTTTTGGTAGCAAACGTATTGAAAGTAGCTGAATGCTTAATCATAAACTTGGATTCTGTTGCGAAAGTTTGGTTTGCTTATGAACTTAGGAGAGCAAGAATGGCAAAAGGACTACTTTTACTGTGCAGTGGTGCAACTTTCACCATGCTTACTTTGTTTCATTGCAAAAACAGCTTCATTCCTGAAATAGCCTGAGTGTAGAACTAGTGTTTGAAATTAGGAGCAAGTGGGCTGTTAAGTTTCTTTGAATATGTATTTTGGCTTTACTGAGGAGAAAGAAAAGAATATGGAGATGTTGCCTTGATTATGTTGCATCTTCATAGGGAAAGTTGAAGTAAAATATGCTGCTTAAAGGATTTGGCAAAGGAAGTGTGCAAAAGTTCTGTGAGACATGCTTTTTAAATCTTAGATGAAGGTAAATATCTAAGGATGCAGGCACTCTGTCAGAATTATTCCTTAGTTACAAGTTGTATCTGTTAGTGTAATTGTGTGTGTACTCCAAGGGTCTTTTTTGTCTCTTTTTTTTTTTCTTTTTCATAACATTTTCTTAACCAATTTTAGATTTATTGTATTAGTAACTTCTACAATGAACCCAGGCAAATCCCCTCCAATCATGATAGAATGGCTTGGGTTGGAAGGGACCTTAAAGATCATATAACTCAAACCCCCCTGCCATAGACAGCCACCAACTAGATCAGGTTGGGCAAGGCCCCATCCAGCCTGGACTTGAACACTTCTAGGGAAATGTTCAAGCTCTTCCAGTGCATTGTCAAGTTGATCTGATTTTATGGATCTAGTGCATTTTTCTTACGGTTGTATAACCTTTCTTTGGTCAGGGCCCTACTTTGTGTTTGTTGCCCAGGCTAAGGGACAGCTCTCCAAACTCTACTTCAGACCTGTGGCAAGAGAAGCCACTATGCTTTTTCTTCCTTGCTGTATATCTTACTATCCTGGCATCTGTCCTGCTGTTCCCCTTATCTACTAGCTCGTTGGCTGTGGTTGGCTCTTCCTGCCCCTTTCTCTTGACAGGAACTGTGTGGCATGGTGACAGTTGTGCTCCTCTTCCTCTCACATGCAGTGTTTGTTTTCCCAGTGCTGGTGGATGAGCAGTGTCTTTATGCACCCCACTGCCATATTGCCTTATACCCTATAGGCCAGTCAATGCATTATTTGTATTGATCTTTTATGTTGCCAGCTAAACTTTCAGCATGTTCTAGGAAAGGCTTTCATGAAAAGTAGCAGCATCTCTTTTGACCTCTTTTACAGCAGTACTTGCACTACACATGATGTTTGGGCTCTGCAGACTGCAACAAGTAGCTCAAAATTCACAATCCCCTCAAAAAAAAAAAGTGCACTACAAATGGCAAGGGGAAGTGGGAATCCAGTTTTGGGGTTGTGTGGCTTCTGGTTGTAACTGCAGCAGCACCTTCCCAGCCTCTGTGACAAGACTGTACAGATGCTGTGCTCTCTTGGGATAAGAGATGAGGAGGAAACTCTTATATCAAAATAGCAACATAAGGCACTTAAGTCTCTGTGTAGAGCTGAGAGTTAACAAGCTGTGATGGTTTGCTGATTAACTTGATCAAAGTATCTAGGTCATGAATAGGCTTGGCAGTGAAGCAAATTGACTTAAAACACTTTTGTTTCAAGTTCATGTTTTTTCCACCTGTGTTAAATTGTTTGCTGGTTGAGGATCAGAAACCCTGAGTTAACAAGCACGATATTTAAATGTTTTTCTCTTGTCCTTTTAAATTCCTTTTTTTTTTTGAACACAATTGTCATATCTTTGAAGGAGTCTCAGAATAAGAGTAATGTGTAACCTTTTTAATGTGATAATGTGAAATTGTGTGCTAGCTGTTTATGCCTTTTTAAGGTGGAGTAATTGTTCTGTAGAAATAACAAAGTGAGGCTTACTAGCTTAAAAGTGAGTTCCCAGTGAAGGGACTGATCATGATGCCAGGGCACTAGTCCTGCATTGCACTTCGATTTCAAAATAAAAATTAATGTTATTACTTCCATTTTCTTACATGGAGGTTTTTACATGAATTTCTATACTTGAAAGTACTTGGAGATGCTGGGGGAGGTGGTACAGGAGTATTTCCAAGTAGGATATGCTATACTAGTTGAAACAGCTTGTACCAGCTTTGTTTCCATTTAAATTTGCTGCAATTCTTGCTTTGCAGAGAAATGATTTATTTAGAAACTGCTGAGCAAATTGTTCTCCACAGTTCATGCACCTAAAGGTACACAGAGTGTTCAAGCAAGCTGAAAAGTCTCTGGAAATCTGCTTGTAGTAATAAATGTAGTATAATACATATGGAATACACTCCATGGAGTGTGCCCCATAAGTAGTTGACAAGGTTTAGAGAGTATTTCCAGGTTTTTATTCTGATTTTACATTTCTGCCATTTTTATTTCCTCTTCATGCATGAATAAGGAAACAAAAAGGCTTTTTTTTTTTTTTTTTTTCTTAAAAGAAATAAAATAAATTTTTCTGTGGATATAGCATCTGCCTTGCTGGGCAGTCCTATTGATACCAAAACTCATGTTTCAGTTGGATGACCAGTGCTTATAGCATTCTCATAGGGACTGAGCAGCTACGATGTGTGATGCTGTTGACCTGGGACCTCACTGGTGAGGAGTTACTTGTCTTTATACTTTTCTGCTGTTCGCTGAAGTGATGACACAGTGTCCAGAAGCACTCATGGGTTGCCCTGAGCAAACAGCCACAGAGGGAGCAGTGTTACAGGGTAGCAGGGGATGCTGATTGCTGGTTTGCCCATTCAAATTATTGAAAATCACTTTCTGGCAGGGTAGGGGAAGCTTTTCCTGTACTGTTATGTTAAGCCATGTGGCGGTGGGGTTTTTGGTTGGTGCTCATTGCTTTAAGCCAGACTTGATACCCCATTAACCTTTTTTTGAATCAAGTGTTGTCGGAACTTCTCATTTTTTCCAGTGCGTAATATCTTGTCTGGTGACTGGCAGGCTCATGGTTGATTAAGTGTTTCTGGAACCTCTCCTGCTGTCTTGAGTAACTTGAATGCTGGACTTCAATGGTAGATTTTTATCACCTAGTGATAAAAAAGTGATCGATAGGGATTTTGCACTGTCTCTTGTCTCTTCTTGTCTCTTCTTGGAGACAAGATAGTCTTGTGCATGCAAATGTTAGAAACAGTGATATCAAAGCCATTAAACTGAAGTGTTGTCAACAAACAGTGCGCTAGATATTGACTGTGTGAGATACCATTAATTATGCTGTTAAACTTTTACCATGCTGAATACTACCAGTTTCTTTTTGTCTAGCCTAGCTTTTAAATTGCAGTTCGCTTTCAGATTTTTATTGGTGTCTATGCCCATTCATATAAGCTGTTTCATGGGAAGACTTTAGGTTTTTGCAACTCATCTAGCTTGTTCTAACACTTTTTCAGTTTTCACATGTGTATTGTTAAATACTTTCTTGTTCTTGACTGCAGACGCTGTTTGGAAATGCATGTTTGAAATGCTTGTGTTTTATGCTTTTTAGTTATGTCCTCAATGACTTGCACAGGCAAAATTGTAGCCAGTTCTTCACCAGGAGCTTATAGTTACATATTGTATAGGAACTTCATATCTCACCCTTAGTCTAAATCAGTATTAAGTAGCTGCCTCAGACCTCTGTAGAAAACACTATCCAATTTTGATACTGGAATAATGAGATGTTCCTGAAATATCCAAAGTTTTGTGCTACAATTCTAAGTTTATAATCTGATAATAAATGTCAGGCTGCAGATCCCTTGCAATTTTTTTGGTGATGGTCTTTTCTTCAGCAGCTGAAAATAAGTGACTGAATACAGTCAGTATATCAGTATCAAGAAGGCCATGAATATCTTGTTTTTCTCACTTCTTTATACATTATTAAATGTTGTTATATACACATTAAATGTTGCTGCCTACATTTTTCTCATTTACTGCAGGTCTGACTTGTATGTATATGCTTCACAGAATTTTACAGATGTATCATTAAGTAGGTAAATGAGTACTTTCTTTCCAATCAATGGAAGTGGGAATGATGGAGAAGAGCATTGGTTACACAAGCATAAGAAAAGGAAAACAGAAAAAGTTAATTGTAGGTGCTGTGTGTGGAGTTGCTTGCCTAAATGTGTTGGTTTCAACTTTGTTCCTGTCTTGTGTTTCTTTTTGACATGAGACAAAGTTTAAACTTTTTTATTGCTGTTTTGCAGTGTTTACATAACACTAAGTACTTTTAACAGTAGTTGAGCTTTTCACAAACTGGCTCTTTCAGTCTTTTCACTTCTTTTAACATCTTGTTCTCTCATCCATGTCTCTTAATTCTTACTTGGCTGCTGTCCTGCACATTTCTTTAGACGTCCCAGCTGCACGTCTAGTAGCTGAACTTCTTGGGTCCTTTTTATGGTCTTTGTGCCTGTGTACTTAGGAAAGCAACTAACAACAGAAGTATCATTTGTTAGATGCTAGACAGTACAAATACAGCTATCTGAATTGGATCCAGTGGACTTGAACAGTACCCTGGACCTTGCCATGTCTGAGTTCTTGCTCTGCCTTAGGTCTGTGTGGCCCCATGCATGCTTTAATTTGCAAGACTGAGAGGGGTTCTGCTGACCCAGCTGCATCAGTCACCAAGTAAACATGTAGATCTGAGGGTAGAGCTGTGCATTTGTGTTCCTAGTCTTGAATTACTGTCTTGTTTTTAAATACATGTACAACATATGTGCTTGTCATGCTGAACCTATAGTGGAGCTACTTCACTGGTTTACTTTTCTATCCTAGAAATGTGTTGATTATGAATATAGTTGCAATGTTTAGGTCTGGCTGCTTACGTGGAAATAAAGTTCATAGTACAGAAGCTTTATAGAAGCTGCCCTTCTGGACAGCTGAGGGCTAATATCTGCATGGAAGGCACATCAGATCTCAATGCAAAGATGGCTGCCATTTTGGTGTTCCTGTAGCTGCCATTCCAATTATGGCTAGTGATTACATTTGTTAGAAATAGCATATTTACTGATGCACTGGAGCTCTATAGAAGGTGAACAAGATACTAGTGCCCTGATGGGTAGGTTTAGTTTAGCCTGAGTAGTAGCTTCATCAAAGTCAATCTTGTACAGGATGCTTTATAGAGAATACCGCTGTTTTAATATGCATTCAGATATTAATTACTGCTGTGGCAGGACACAGATCTTGGGTAAAGACTTAATGTATCTGTGATTTAAGATTACATGGGCTCTTAAATGATGTACATGTGGGGGGTTATATGAAGGATCCATTATTGGTTACTTCACTATAACATATTCATGGCTTGCCAACAGAGCATATTTTCAGCTGCAAATCAAGAATGTAATACATATCCCCTCAAAAGGGTTGCTTGAGTGAGTGTCAGGTTATGCCAGGGTAGAATCCTTTAAATTGATAAGAATGAAATAACATGCTGGTTTGGTTTTTGTCTTTTTTTTTTTTTGAGTCAGTGCACTAAACTGTACTACCATACTGCAGCTACAGTCAATGTTTGAGATGGGGGGAGGAACACACCAAAACCAACAAAACCCCGTAGTAGCACATAACAAGAGAGTGCATAAAGAAAGTCTAAACTATGATCTTGGGGTCTGTGACCAGTGTTTTTCTTTAAGCAAACACTATGTTTTAGAGGAGTGACTTTTTTTCAATACTTCCACACCAGTAAACATTACTCTGTAAAAATGTTTTTATTGCTGTGTCAGCTTCTGTTTATCAAATCAGTGTCTATACAGATGGGTAAAACATTAAGTTTAGATAAATTCATATGCTAAGTTTGGTCTCCCTCCATTTCAGATAAAAAGCACTACTTGATTTGTAGGGTTACATGGAGACCCTTTGTGTTTTTATGTGGGACTTGCTTTGGAGCTTACGTCTGTGCTACCTGAAATTTCATTAAAATGGTTTGAGTCTGTCACTTGCCTGAAATAATGCTTTCTAAGGGCCACTGAGCAAACAGTGCTGAACACAAGAAAGACTTGTTTCTTCTGCTGTAGT
Organism: Oxyura jamaicensis; assembly: GCF_011077185.1. Lineage (NCBI taxonomy): Eukaryota > Metazoa > Chordata > Aves > Anseriformes > Anatidae > Oxyura > Oxyura jamaicensis. The sequence goes on along the minus strand of NC_048926.1, from coordinate 25,762,237 downwards.
CTCTGCTGCCAGTTACAGAGACTGCTTTTAAAAGAGCAGGGTTAGACTCTGAAGCCGTATGTTATGTGGTTGTGTTAACTTTTATGCCTGTTACAGGGTCCCTAGAAGACCAGTCTGTTTCATCACTTTCCCCTTCTCTTGTAAATTAAAAAAACAGTTCTAATTGTAAATTGGGATATCTCGCCCCCCACCACCCAGGTATTTTTTTCCCTGAGACATTTGAACATCAGCTTAAGATTTCCACCTCATTTGCTAAGGCAACCTGTTCAGTTTTGTTCTTCCTGTGAAGAAAGATTTGGTGTTTCTTATGGGGAAGTACCTCAGATGGCTGTTCTCCACTTTCTCCCCCATCCCTTCCATGACTGCTCCAAGCACCTGGCAGCCTCGAGCCAGGCCAGGAGCTGGGCAGTAAGACAAGGTGTCCATGTGATCAGACCGGGCTTTGTTAGTGTTGGCCCTGCTCAGCCTGTTATCTCATGGAGCAGTTGTTGAGCTTGTGGCTGATACATGGTACTAAATCTTAAAGTCAGTGCAAACAGAAGAAGCAGCAAAACAAAGGCTGTTCAGATTGCAAAGGTCGGGGGCTGTCATGAAATGCAGGCATGTGCGCTGCTGTTGCCTGTTGGGATGTAGACTGCTTGCTGGAGAATCTCTAGCATTTTTTTTTTCTACCTTAGAAGTGCTGAGTAAACAGGACTTGGCAGCTGCCAGGTGCCCAGTAGCTTGTGCCACCTGTGAGGCCATGCTGATGCTTCACAGGCTCTAGTGCAGGTTTCTGGAGCAGCAGGTTGCCTTGTGGACTTTAATCACTGATTAACCCACATAGGGGACCTGTGGAGTAAACCAGATTAAAATAACAAATAGTATCTGCACTGCCATCTTGTGAAACATAATTTTATGACACCTCCAAGATTATTTTGTAAATATGATGTTTCCATAACAGCAGAAATCTTGTGTGAAAAAATGTTGCTGAAATTATTTATGGCTACTTTAGTGTGCTGAACAAGGTGGACAGGTTGTCATTACTTCTTGTTTCTACTCATCTGAATTGAATGATCTGAATCAGAAGGTCTTTAGTCAGGGAAATGAACATTGCAGCAACCCTCTTGCAGGTCTGCAATACTGAACAACAACAAAAAATCAACATAGCACAGCAGTGCACAGTGAGATCCATACTATTTTAATACTTACGTATGACAAATTAATAAACAACTTTTCATAGTTTTCAGTGTAGCTCTTATGGAAAGTCAGTATCCTCTCTGGTAAAATTGTGCATGACTTAATTTAAATAGGCTGAGATGCTGCTAAGTCAAGACAGTAGCTAGAAGGAAAGAGATGCACAACTTTGAATTTGTACAGACTTGTAGGAGGGTTTAAAAAAAAAAAAGCACTACTTGATAATAAAAAATATCTTGTTAAAGGATTTGATGCTCATTTTACTTGTCGCGGTAAAGTTCTGAGATCTTGTGTGAGTTACAGCATCCCCTGTGATGTTTTCTTCATGTTATTTATTGTATGTATTATAAGAGAAGTGTGGTGACTACTGACCTGCATCATGGCTTTCTTCTCTGCACTGCTCGAGTAACCCACTGCCACAAATGTTGACTTCTTTGCCACCAAGTATATTTTCAGGGCACATAAAACTTGAGACTCAGTGGAGACTGTCTCTGCATTATGAATCTATAGCCTTAGATTCAGCAAACCATGTTTCAAGGGTGTCTTGCTATAGCAGCAAGTTGTCAACACAAGCTGTTGCTGAAAAAGGTTCTCTCAACTGTCTGCTCTCACTACTTTGCACAGGCACTATGTGGAGCCTACAAGCTTGTGCAGTTATTTGATAAAAACCTGTACTTCTTGTTATGGTGGTATTCAAATGATCTGTATCGATTTTCATGGACTTGCTGGGAGCTTTGTATGCTTTTGTTCTGGAAACAGTATGTGGCTGTTTGTGAAACAATTTTTGTCTGATCCTTCTAGTTTAGGAGATGTATCACACTGAAGCTTGCTGCCTAATGAGAACAAATTCCAAAGTTAACATACATTCTTTCCTTATAAACAAACCAGTGCCACTACCCTCCTTAGCCAAGAAATACACCTAGCTCTTCTGCTGCTCTCAGCCTCCGTTTTAAACAGTATCTACATGACTGCTAGCAGGAAAAATAAATCCTTTTTTACATTAAAGAACAAAAGCAAACAAAGAGTAAAGAACATAGCTTTCTTAATAAATCTTCAGATTTTGAAACTAGAGGCATAAAAATATAGAACACGAAATGTTCTAGTTTTAATGGTTCAAACCACTGTTTATTTCCAAATATTTTGAATATATATATATATATATACTTATACTGAATAAGTACCACTGTCTGAAGTGGTAGGTTTTCTTTTTAAAGTTGGAACTTTTTACCTTGGAATTGGTTGTTACTTTTTGTTCTCTTCAAGTAACACAATTTTTTCAGTCTTTGGGAATGAGATGCTTAAGTAACCTCTAGGTGAAAACTTTCATTTCCCCTCAATATGTCTGTGCTTAAACAGATTGAAAGGCTGTGGTGGTGAGCCAGGGAGGTAGTTAATGTGTGGTAACTTGTCATTATCTTGTCTTCACTACGACTTTTTTATAGTAGAATCCAGCATTTTGAGGTTCTCTCTCTGGAGCATTGTCTCTTGCTCCCCAGGAGGTACAGACCTGGTGCCCTTGGATCCACATCTTGCAACACAATTCCAAGAGGTCTGGGCAGTGCAAGTAAAAATTCTGCTGCTATATCCAACAAGTGCCAAATGTGGTGGACTTTCAGCAGGTTGTACAATGTATTGTCTTCTCCGCTGAACATTAGCTTAAGCATTTCCAGTCCCTCAGCCAGCAGCATGTGTTTTGCTGACCACACAGACTGTCAATGGCAACTTCATAACTGGTGGCGTTCACAGTACAGCACTGGTTCTTTCAGTTCCCTTGACCCTTGTCTTGAATGAGATTCAATTTTTTTTTTTTGTTTAAACTGCAAGTCTGATCTCATTATACTGCTGCTGTTTTGCATGCTTGAATCTGGAGACTGGAGTTTCTGGGTGAGCAGTGTGCTGTTTACTGCTCATAGGTCTGGCACAGAAGTAACCATTGTTATTTTGCCAGAAATTCACTACTGAACTTCTCTACCTCAGATTGCCAAAAGTAAAAACAGAATTGAGCAGAGCAAATGAAAACTGTACCTACTGCACCTCAGTACTCACTACTGTCAGTATCTACAATACTATAAATTAGAATTACTGTTTTGGAGGCTTATTTCCCTTGATTAGCATTTTTTCATTTATTTACATTTTTTAAGGCTAATATTCTCTGCTGGCAACTACTGGAGTAAAATGAAAATAAAAGCTGATTAGTTTTGCTTACCAGGCTATTTATGTATACTGATTTACAATACAAATTATCTTTTCTCAGGAAAACACCTGTTTATGTATTTGAATCAAAATAAGGTTAAAACTGGCATTAGTAGCTCTGCAGGAAAGTTTAAATAATAGCTAATTTTTGGTGATGCTACCCCAGCACTTCATGTCTACATTCCAGTCTGCATCCTGACTTTCCCTTTTGTTTCTCCACCATGGATTGGTGTTTGGGTTTAGCTATAATTAGTGATCAAGTCAACCATTTTTTCATGGCATACATCTGACAGTATGTTAAAGGTGTTTAAAACACAGTACTAGTTATGGGGAGTACATTGTAGGAAAAAAAAGAATTGTAGAAATGCATGTATACATTTGATAGTTACACTAGTGTTATGCCACAAACTTCATACTGAAAATTCATACTGAAGAAAAGCACCCTGTCTAGTGTTGAATTATAGACCCTTCTTATATAGCCTTTTTTATTTCTTTTTGGTTCACGGGGAACAGCTCCTGTGACAGACTTAAGTCTAATGCTGATGCTGCAGTACTACGTGTTCAGGAAAACAATGGGTGAGCCAAAGGCAACGCTGTTTGTTTTTTTTTTTCAGTCCAAAGAAAAAAAGAAATGCCCCAGAGATACCTATAAATCCGTATTGTCAGGTAAATATTCTCCATGTGACTTAAAAACAGAAGTAGAAAGAATTTTTTTTTATTTTACTGCAGTCTACTCCTTCTATCAGTACCACACTATCATAATTTTCATAAACTTGCCAAGCTGCATCTTCAAAAGCAGAACCTCACAACCTTACAAGTAATGTTTTGTTCTGTTGAGAACCACAACTCCTTTTTAAGTAAACTGGCACAACAGGAACAAAACTATTGCAAATGCAAGAAGTGGGGGGCCAAATGTGCTGCAGATGTATCAATACATAACAGATAACAGGAGAGTAACAGTTGAGCATCTTTGAGTAGCATAGCTAAGGCTTAACAGGTTGGTTGTATATTTGCAGGACTTTACGGTATTTCTTGTAGTAAGTATGTTCTGCAGCTTCCAAGTATTGATCAAATTTGTCTTACATAGCCATAGCTGTATTCTCTGCTGTGGTGATTGCTTCCCAAAAGCTTTAGGTTAGTTGCCTTATTGATGACCTGTGAGAGCATTTTAACGGAATGAATATCACTTACAGCTAAAGATCTTTAACTGGAAATAAATTCTTCATATGCATCTTTCAGCTCTGCTCTATTTATCTTTCTCTACTTTTCCTTTTTTTTTTTTCCCACTGAGTTACTAATGTTCTCTTTCTGAAAAGACTGCTCAGGTACTTATCTGTAGTTGGTGGATTGGCAGCTGTACTTTTCATTACCTTTTTTCTTTCGGCTGGTTTCTTTGCTTCCTCATACAGTTTCCTGTTCTTCTGTGTTGCATTCACCCACTGAATCACTGAGAGCAGTCTCAGAATCACTGAGAGCAGTCTCACTATCCAGAACAGGGTGGTTCCAGATTAATTTAGGAGCTTGTCACCATGCAGGAAACAAATTCAAATCCATCTTTGTTGAATAATGGAATGTTTTAAAGTGGCAGCTTTCACCTTGGATTAGCACCGTGTTTAGAGTTTGAGGAATAACTCAATTTCATAAGGACTCTTTATAGTCCAGACCAAAACCACCCAAATGCATCCTTTCCTCTAATTCAACAACAGTAGCGGGCTGTGTCTTGACAAGAACATTGCACTTCTTTATACTTCAAAATGTCAACGTGCTGAACTCTACTGTAGGGTTATACAGCTTGTTTTTGTCTCACTGGAGGTGGTTCATTGTGTAACAGGATCAGCTTCAGCTCATGGTGACTTACCTCCCTTTCATTACTCAGCATGCTCTTTCTGCTGCCAGGATCACTCTACCAGAAGACACATTTTAGGAAATAAAACCTGTAGAAAAAAAAGTTAACTGACTCAGACAAAACCCAGATTTGCTACAAACCAGAGTATATATTCTTTGCTTTTTTTTCTTTGCCCTGTTTTGAAGACAAATGTTATGACACTTTGCCTTACTGTGTGTATTTATTTATTCTATAAAATGTCATTAATAAAGATAACTTTTGGAGTTCTCAGCATGGACCCATACCATAGCACATGAGCATGCAAAGCAGAATGGAGCAGAGACCCATCTGACCATCTGACACCGTATTTCTTACCAAAGCAGCTTTTATATTGCAAACTACAGTTCCCCTAGTGACACTTGCTCCATGCAGCTTTCCGTGATATAGTCCAAGATTTATGACTGGTGGTTTCCTGAAGAGCTATTTGGGTAGTCTGTGCTTCACTGAAACAACTTGCATATGTCCTGTAACAAATCCAAAAGTGTAATGGAATAGGTCATTTGTCTTGAGTCTTAACATGAAACAAAATGATGTAGTAGGCTTTTTTTCTTCTCTGTAGTGAGGAAAAACTGGCTCATTTTCAACCTGGATTCCAGCTTTCTGGTTTCTGAACTCACCCCTGTGGAGGTGATGTTAGATTTGTAATGCTGTCTACCAAAGCATACAGCAAGCATGCTTTAGTTACAGTAATTAAGGTGATCTAATGTCTTCAGTTTTGTTCTTTCCCATTTAAAATGATACTAATCTTTTTATCACAAGCAGAGATCACCTAAGCAATAAAATAAAATATATATTTGGAAAGTACAAAACAGATTTATAACTATTGTAATGTTACTTAGCTGCTAGAAATGAGAATAAGGTTACAGGGCCAAAACATTTAGACCACCAAAGTAACGAGCTTCTGGTGCAGTGAACGGGATAGTAATCATTTTCAGGAGTAGTTTGGTAGCAGTGTTTCTTGGCTACTCAGTGTAAACATAGTAGATATATGGTTATATGTCTTTTAATGGCCTTCTGAACTGATTAGGTATTTAGTTTTCTATCTAGTATAACTTCTAAATCTCAAAAGTGGAAACTAGTTTATCACCTTGAAGGATTTAGTTATTGTTGGACAAGAAGCCCTTTCCAATGATGTGCAGTGGGAATGTTTCAGCCAAGTCCTTGCCAGACAGACCTCAAATGTGCAAGGTTCTTTGGGCTGTTTCAACAAAAAAGCTTGTCTCCTATCAGCCATGGCACCGCAGTTCACAGGTGAAGGTGGAGAGCTGCTGCCTGCTGCAGGTGGAAGATGAGTTGCTGTGGGCACTGCTGCTGCAAGTTCAGGTTGCAGTGCACCTCTGCTGTGTGAACTCAATTCATGTCACAAGCTACTGGTCTCAATGCGCCTGGCATTCAGCACAGACTTCTTGAAATACAAATGTCAGTGATACACAGCATCCTATGTTTTCTTCTGGCTTCAAATTGAATCACTGCCTACTTAAAAGCCCAGGGCTTTTCAGAAGATCTGAAACAGCCCTTAGGGGATAAATACTTCAGAGCATGTTGTTTGGTTATTGATGAGTCACTAACACGCAGTGAAGATATGACTCTAGTCATTTTGATCTGCCTTATTAATGAACATGAATATTTTCTCATCAACCTGTGTGTGCCCTTTTCCTTTATAGATTATGAGCATTGTAGGAGTGACTTTAAATGTACAGTGGTTGTGGGGAAAAACGTCAGTTCAAATCTACTAATTTTGCAAGTAGTGATGTTTCTCAAATGATGTATTTGCAGGTGGATGGAGGTCTGCTTGGAAGAAGAGCTGCCCCCTACTACTGAACTGGAAGAAGGCTTAAGGAATGGTGTTTACCTTGCCAAGCTTGCAAAATTCTTTGCCCCTAATGTGGTGTCAGACAAAAAGATATATGATGTGGAGCAGGCACGTTACAAGGTAATAACTCTGTTCTCTGTATAACAAGACAAAAAAAATATCCATCTTCCAGACCTTCAAGATATGCAAGCATGGTAGGTTCACTTTCTGTACTGCTTTAAGTCTGTCAAGATGAGATGGAAGATGCAAAGCACTAGGAAGCCAGTATGATAATTTAGAAATGTTTTTTATTGAGAAAAACTGTGTTAGTGCCACTTAATGCTTATAAAGCCAAACAAATTACACTTCTGGCTCCAGGGAGAACATAAAGGTTATCACTTAAGCAATTATTCCCAAGTAAGAACTGGAGCCAAAAACAATTCAATAATTAAACATGATGACTATTCCTGATTTTTCTTGTCTTGAAAGGACATTCACTTCATTAGATCAGCATGTTTATTTTTTCTGCAAAATTTACAACTGAAGCAAAAAAAAAAAATCAAGCTGACAGTAATTAAGCTTAGATGGCATGTGTGCAAGCTGTTCATTAACTCCAAGATAACCAATAACATAGAAACACACACATATGTATCAGCCCCACTACAGAATGTGTTATATCAGTTCATAGAAGGGGCAGAAAGGTGTAAGTTTGGAGGTGTAATCACTTTTTTATGTGAGAGTTTAGAAATTCAGTTGCTCTGCTCTCATGTGGTTAATAGAACTATGGTTAAGAATCATGGCTACTTTTAAATGCTTCTCTTGAAAATTCCTGAAACTGGAGTTCAGTCCTTTGTGCCTTTACCCTCACTCTTTAAAATATATATATTATAATATATAAATATATATATATATTCCCACTTAGTTCTCATAACTGCTCCTTGGGTAGTCTCTAGAGAGGGGTAGGTGTTCCTGCAGACCTGAACAAAAAGTGAGAGTTCCTTATCTGTTCTCCCTAATAGTAGTGCTGATAGCATCTCTACTTCTTTATACTGGAGGTAGTGGTTCATGGTACCTGACAGACAGCTTTTGCTCCTGAAGACCGCTAAAGGTCTTCATTTAAGCCATTATGGCCATTTAAGCCACCATACACCTAGGTGTATACAAATTTGGTTCACCTTACTTAAAAACATGAGTTGAACATCATGAGCCTGTTAATGCTTTAGGCTGCTTCATTACCAAGATTGCAGCTGTGGTACTTGGGTCTCCAAGTCCAATGAGGAAAGACTCCCGGAACTCATCTTCAGGACATAAAATTGGGAATCGGCAGAACATTCAGCAATCAGAGAACTTGATTTGCATTCTTTCTATCATTTTTTCCTTCTGTGTTTCCAACAGAGATCAGGACTTCATTTTCGGCACACAGATAATACCGTGCAATGGTTAAGAGCAATGGAGTCCATTGGTTTGCCTAAGGTAAGCAGTTAGATTTTAGCAAAGAGGCTGGATCAAGGCACTGACTCAATATTTCCTTTCATCTGCCTGCATATAAACAGTTGTTTACAGTAAGTCTACTGGGAAGGCTGGCTCAGGAAAAAAAAAAAATATGTGAAGAAAAGATAATGCTGAAAACAGTGATGGTGTTATGTGCTATGCCTTTGGTGTATTTGGGCTGAGGCTGCTGTGGATGACAAGTGCTGTGAGTGGAAATACTCAGTATTTTGGGAAGTCAAAGGGGAATGCCAGCAGTGTTTTGGCTGTACCTTATTACTACTAGAGTCTCAGGGAGGGCCTAAATGGAGTATGTTTTAAAGTGGAAAACTTAAATATTTGCTTCCTTTAGGTTGCTACCTCTCATGTCTCTTGCTGACTCTTCCTCCTAACGTCTGTCCTAGTTTCTCTGCCTCTGCCCTGTTTCAAGAATGTCCTTGCACGTTCCAGTATCCCTGCGTGGCTATGCTGCTCCTCTTCCACCAGCTGGTTTCTTGGGTCACCTTTCATACTTACCTTCCTTCTTGCTGGTCTTCGCTTGTCATCTTCCCCCTCTGCTGTTTCTGGGCACCAGTGAGTCTTTTTTTCTGGATGAAAATCCTTAAAGAAAGGGTTGCATGGAAACACCTACTGTGCTTGTTCTCCTGTTTTGATGCCTGTGGGCACCTGGGGTGAATGCCCCCCTTGGCCAGGAGCAGCCCTGGGGTGCCTGGGGGGCAGCTGTCCCATGTGCTGAGGCTGGGCACAGAGGGTATGCTCAGATGGCTGCTGAAGGGCTGTGGGGAACAGTGGCTGGTCCATGTGCAGGTACCCATAGGCAGAAAAGGTTACACATGAAAGCCATCAGACACCCCATGAAGAAATGGAGGGTCCTACCTCTACTAGTTCAGCTATTTTTAGCTCTATTTCAAGGCTTGAGGCCTCTGTTTAGCTAGCTGATTTCCACCCCACTACTCCTCCTCCAAAGGTTTTACTTCTGCTGCACAGGAGGGTTGTAGCCCAAATGTTTCCCATGTTTCCCTCCCAGACCTATTGTGAGCAAGTGATGAAGAGGGCACAGTGCTCCTGACCAGCTCAGTTGTGCTCTGCTGCCTGTGGGACTGCGCAGCTCTGAGTGCCCAGGCTGCAAGCGTGCTGCCAGCTCTCATGGGTAGCCAAAGCTTTTATTTTATTTTCTTGAAGGAGCAGTGTTTAGTGACTGGGACCAAGGCCAGGAACAAATTAGTTGTAGAACCAGAACTAGAACTTACAATGTGACTTTTTGACTAAATTGTTTTTACACTGCTCTATCCGAGTGTATTTCTCTGTTAATGATGCAATCACACGGCTGGGGGTGCTGCTGTTTAAGCTCTTTGCATTTTTAACGCTTACTGGGTGGTGTTGGTTTGCTTTGCAGGTGGTAACTGTATCCTAGGCTTTGGGTGTCTATAGGAAGACAAACCATACTTCCTGAGCTCTTGCCAAAGGATCTTTTCTAACAGTTTTGCTGATATACTGTCTATCTTCCTTATTTTCCATTTTAATAACTGACCTGTATACTCTATTAAACTCTTCCTCCTCATGAAAATTACTGATAAAGCTAAGATAGTACAACACGAGATTTGATTTACAGATGTATAGAAATAACAGTGGAACTTCTATATTTTAAAGATATGGATTTTTAGACAGCCCATTTTGCTATTCTTCTGCTCAGTTATCTATCTTCTCCTTCAACAGCATGTTCTTTTTTTTTCCAGATCTTTTATCCAGAGACTACTGATGTCTACGATAGGAAAAATATACCTAGGATGATATATTGCATTCATGCTTTAAGGTAATTCCTGATGGGAATTAAAACTAAACTGGTGAATTTAAGATTGTAAAATCTTGAATGGCATTAGTGTAATCAGTATGTCACAATCTGTCTGAATATACAAGTTAATTTAAAGCTGGTGATGAAAATGGAACTTCAACAAGGCTGTTGGGTAAATTATATCTGAAATAAAAAAGGACTACCAAAAGTAGTGCAAACATCCTTTTAAATGTGTATTACCTTCATAAATTGTTTTGTCTTAATGTGTGTTTTTATACATGCAAACAAATGAAGAAAACCATAGCAAAATATTAGTGTTACCGTGGGGCAGAGGTGCTGATCAGAGTGAAAATGGTGAACTAACATCCCCCCGACCCACAAGAGGACCAAATAACTGTATTATGAGGTCAATCACATGAAATTTAACAATTCCCAAACTTCAGAAATTCTGAGCAACTCAGTTCTGAATGTAAATTCAAAAGACTTTAGCAACATCTCTGAAGTAGAGCTTAAGGTTTGTTTTTGTCCAGCTGCAAGGATTAGCACTGAAAATACTTGTGATAAATGATTGAGTCCCAAATAGGATTCTAATTAAAGCTTGTAATTTATTAAATGAATAGAGGCAAGCAAACAGCGCTGGGTGCGCCGGGAGTCTCTGCTCCACCAAGACGCACACCTGTTACATCAGGCGGCTGGTTTTTATGCTTCTAGACTAATACATATTCATCACTACTCCTAGAAAAGGCAGGGTTATTATAATTAGTTCCCGGAATCCGAACTGTTTCCCGGACGCATGCATATCAGTCTCTGGTGGTCTCTCTGAGGGTCGCTCATGCTGAAGGCTCATAGTCTTCCTCCCAGGCTTTGTCCTTCAGTCATATTTCAACTCCCCCTTTCTCCTTATTTGGTAAGCTCTTTGCCGGATATCAGAGGCTTGCGCAGTGTCCAATGCAAAAGTCTGCAGTTTCCTAAAAACTCCTTGGTTCTCTTATCTCCAAGACTCAAGTCTCAATGTTCGCCCTTCAAACCCTCTATTTACACAAATTGCTGGACCCTTCCTTTGCATGATACAAGAACTATGTACACTAATCACTCTGTTTTTCTTAAATGGTTTTTCTTAAATGGAAGGTTATATTTCATCGTGTGGCCCTAGCATTGTTCCATACTGACATGAATCAAACTAACGCATTTCACACACTGAACATCTGCCTCACACCACCCCTGTTGTGAGAGGCAGTGGAGTAGGCAGACAGCTCCTCCCTCCTGTGGCTCTCCCACCTCATTTCCTGTACAAGGAGACCTTTTCCTTTCCTTACTTTAACTACATCTCCATAAGCTTAGTATGTAACACAAATCCCAGCTCATGTCTGTGTTCCTAACAGCATTCAAAGGCACATCAGCTGCCCCAGGGGTATAGGTCAGAAACCACTCAATGCATGCTGTAATTGAAAATTTTTTACAGTCTAATCCTCGAAATGATGTGCACACTCCTGCACTCCACCGTGTGCACTTACTGCCAACAAATAAGCCATACCACCAAAGTTCATTATATTTCTTTAAAATACTAGGTGTTCAGACTTGGCAACCCTGGATAAATTTTTTTTTGTCAGATCTTGAGTATTGCCCCTTGATATTACTCTGACTGGTGTGATGTTAACTGTCTGGCATTGGCAGGCGCGTATGCAGGCAGCTCTCCCCTAAAACTTTGCAGTGCCGTCTCTTCTGTCAGCGAGTGTCTTATGTAAGCCTGGAGCGATTTCCTGGAGTGGGCGCGTGGGGCTCGTAATGCTCAGCAGCTGAGGCGGGAGCGGTGGGCTGCGTTCTCCCCGGGTGATGTAAGGGCCAGCTCAGATGTTTCGCAGGAGGTGGGGGAATACTGAGGTTTTCAAATAGCTGTGGGCCTGTGTATGGGGGACTTCATCAGCCATGGATTTCAATGTTATGTGAACAGTTAGACACCTTATAAGATCTGCCTAATCTCTGTAATCACAAGAGTTTTCTTCTTGAGCTGAATTTTGCAATGGGTTGGCCTCTGGTAGGGGTCCTCTGTTCTCCAGCTCAGCTTGTTCCAGGATTTATGCTAGCATCAAAACCAGTCTGCATTGTCTTGGCTCTCACTTTCAGGTTTGTCTTGTTTAAATTATTTTTTCCTTGCTACACATCAACGCAAAGCTGTAACTCCATGCTTCTGAGCTATTATTTAAAATAGACTTCTGTAACATACATCATGCATTATGGCACGCTGAAGGGGAGTAGACTGGCAATGCTTTGCTTATGATGCTTCACCATGGCAGCGTGGGGCCCTGTGACTGGCAGCGTGGGGCCCTGTGACTGCATACACGTGCAGGATGTAAGAGTCAGAGAAGCAATTGTTGAGCTTCATTTACTTACAGAGCAATTCCCAAAATGCATGTTGCAAACATCTTTCAAATCAAACTCTGGTATCAGTATTTAATTGCTCACAGACTACGTTGTGAAAGCAGGCTGGGAAATGGCTGTTTTAAAGGACAGGGCACTCTCTCTCTTGGCCAGCAGTGTTTGCTCTTGGGTTGGTGTCAGGAACACTGTGCTGCAGGAATCCATCTCTGTTCCCCTTCCACTGACCCACTGTTTTCTGTCCCCTGGATCCTTGCCGAGCGCCCTGCCTCATTGGGTTTGTTGGAGCATCCCCTCCAGGGAGCCAGCATAGGGATCACTGACCCTAGAAAATTCCTTGTCCTGCTGTTCTCAGGGTCTGGCACCACAGTACCTAGGAGCAGAAACTGCAAGCAGGATTTTTCCCTTGGCATCTGTTGCATATGATCATGATCGATATATGAAGAATCACCACAGGGTTGAAGTGTTAAACTCTAATATATGTCTTGGAGTGTGTGCTCAAATTTCAAAGGCTTGCAACCTGGGAAAATTGAATGCTTTCTCTGAGAGGTGAGGGGCTGATCTACTTTCCGTTTATTCTTAACTGTTACCAAGTCATTACCCCAGAGCATAAAGATTCTTAAGCCTTCCAATGAACTGCAAGAATTTAACATAGTTAGGATGTTTTATCTTATTCTGATACGTGGAAGTACTGAAGCCAAATTCAGCTGAGATTTTTCATAGGTTAACTTACTGAACCAATGTACGTAACTGGTACTTAAAATTGTCCCCTTCAGAAGAGTGAAGTAAACTTTACTGTAGATAATAGGACCAAACGTTAACCAAGGACTTTTTGTATGAAATGTTATTTGGGTTTTGCTGATCTTTGAACAGATGGAGGGCCTGAAGACAGGAAATTACTCTAAGCAAAACTGTTCAAATATATTTTTAAGATATGGCCTGCTTCAAGCCTGAAATAAAGACCCTTACAGCGTGTGAAAAAAAAAACTTGCAGCCAAACACAGTACTGCTCTGTCCAGGAAGGAGTGATTTAGCAAACAATTTCTGGATTCCTGCTGAGTACAATTACCATCTTATTTTTTTCCTGTTGAAACATAAATACTTAAATCAGACCTGAAAAATAAAATTTCTCATTTCTTGCAGCATTTTTCTTATGAAAGCTGATTTGGATTTGGTCCTGGACTAATGAGGTTAACTGCTTTGTTTAAATTTAAATGCTAATAATGATTCTTGTTCCTAGAAAGTGGTGTTGGAGATTTGATTCTTCTCTCTCCCCCTGCTCCCTTAAATATATAATTTTAAAATAATTGTTACAAACAGATCACTGCTACATCCTGGACAAACTGTACTGCTGAAACCGAACATTTTCAACACATTGTTTTCTTAGGAAGTGGTACAATAACAAGCATATGTTAAAAAATAAAAAATAAAAAGCATATGCTATTTTCAGGTTTGTTTGTTAGGGTATGCTGTACACGAGCTAAGCTTAAAACAAGACCTATGAGCTTCTGGTTGATCACAACTGCAATTCTTCGTGGGTGATGCAAAGGTAACTTCACCTGGAAGTGCCCTTTCACCTTTGTTTCTCCCCTGTGTCCACTGCATCATGTCCATCATTCTCAACCTGCTTTTGATTCTCTCTGGGTTCCCTGAGGCTCAAGCTACGTCTACAAAAGCATTGAGCAAGCTGTTTCGAGTGAAATTATATGTTAGTATAGAGTAGAAATGTCTTCGTGTTGCCTGCAAGCAAATTTGCAGCACCACCTGGTGGTGAGTAAGTTTATCAGAAGGAGCAGTATAGGAAGTAATGGGCATTGCTCAGCATGCTTGGGAAGTGCTAAAAAGTTTTTTTTAAAAAAAAAGGGGGTGGGGGGGAAGGGGGGGAGAAAAGGAAAAAACACCACCACCACGAGTCCCTCCTGTTCATACCATTCATTATTTTCCTCTGAGTGTCCTTAGCTCCATGATGTTGTTAATTTCCATGACTGCTGTTGACACCCAGCACCTCAGCCGGTGCTCCATCCTTGTCTTGAGTTTAGAGTAATATCTCTTTTAAAGTCTGCAAGAAAAGACTGTCAAGCAGGCTAGGATAAAGAAGGGACCTATCTCATTACTTGCATCTGAGATTGTCACAGTTATTCTCAACTTTCATAACAATGATTTGAGGGACTGCAGCAGCCAAAAGTTTGTATACCTGAGATGTGTTGTTGCAACCATCCAGGTTGTGACAGGACAGAAGAGTAGCAGCAGTAGCACAGAAGTTGAAATGATGATTCTTTGTGCTCTGGAATGTAGCAGCTACACATACGTGCTTTCAAATCTCTACTTGCAATTTCCTAGTAGACCAGGAAAAAAAAAAAAAAAAGGTTAAAAATGAAAGCAGAAGGCAAATGTCCTCCTCAACAAAAAAACACCAACCCACAATGCACATTGGCAATGTATGAAGTTGTGGGTGAGGTAATTTAAGTAAGAGGTGCAAAATAATCCTCTTGGAGGAACATGTTATTTAAGTCTTATTTTTAAAATTTACTTGCTGAGAGTTGATACCTTTTCACAGGATTTATTTTGTTCATTGTTTCACTGATTAATAATTAATAAAATCTTTTGTAGATAAATGCCTGTCTAGTGTTTGGAAGATATTGAGCAAAATATGCTTAGCTGTTTTTCAGGTATCACCCAGAGCTCTGGCAATAATGAGTATAGATTTTTTTATTATTATTCTATATTGAAACAAAAATATTAGTGCCTGAAAAGCACTTTTACACAGAGTTTATTTCATTTTCCAAAAGCAAAATTGTTAATGACACAAGTGTGTTTGAGAGGCCCTACATGCAGGTTCCCACACACTTAATAAGGAAGGTGTCAGTGATTTGTGTGCCTTCAGCTACTATCTATAAGGATGTGAGTAAAACAAATCATCGATCCGAAGCTATAAGCTGTACTGAAGTGCATTCACATCTTGATTTTTGCCAATATTAACTTTTGAGTTTCTTTAGAAACCCTTAGTGGAACACAATTGCTTGTTTACACTTCTGTGATCTGAGATACAGAGATAGTGCCTCTTACAGATGCTTCTTTGAAACTTCAGGTCAAAAGAGACCTCTTTCTGTAACACCTAAAATGCAACATTAAAAAAATTGCTAGTTTAAATTTATTCCAAATCTCTCCATGAAAGTCAAAGGTTAAAGGATATGCTTCACAGTGGCAACTATTTTAACAAAAACATTATCTGTTTATACAGAAAGTGAATGAATACATGAACAACACGCAGGACTTCTAATTCTTACATTTTTACTTTGCAGTTTATATCTGTTCAAACTAGGATTAGCACCACAGATTCAGGACCTACTGGGAAAAGTAGACTTCACAGGTAATAAACTGCTTATATAATCATGTACTAGATAACTTCTTCATGCTGTAAATCTGCTAACATTGTACATATTTTCTGTTATGGTCTTTTTCCTCCCCTAAGCTTGTGTTAAGTGCGTTGTAATTAAATGCATGTTAGGTTGCTATTTTTAATCAACATCCATCTTTGAAAGACAGAAGGGAGTGAATTTGCATGGAATATTTGCCATATCTCAGATTCCTTCAAAACAGGGAGGGAAAAACTGCTAAGAATTCCTAGTCACGTGCTTTCAAAAGAAAAAAAAAAAAAAAAGTCATGCACATATTTGTTGTTATGGTGGTTCAAAATAGTTTTTTTTATTGAAACAAATAAGCTTTTTTTTTTTTTTTTGATTTGAACAGAGGAAGAAATCAGCAACATGCGAAAGGAGCTAGAGAAGTATGGCATACAGATGCCATCTTTTAGTAAAATTGGTGGGATTCTGGCCAGTGAATTATCAGTGGACGAAGCTGCATGTAAGTATGGCTCTTGTTTTCTATTAAATACTGAAAGAATGCCAACAAAATACTTTGTGTTTTAATGCATCTATCTTGCTATAAATAATGAGAAAGGCAAGCAAGTTTTCATTTATTATCACATTCCATAATTGTTGCAAGGCCTTTTGCAACTTGTCAGTCTGCATTTTTTGAGCAGAAAAGAACATATATATATATATTCATGTGGCCTCTAGAAGTGTTACCACAAAGATCTCTTCCTAGCTTTTGCATGTGGTTGGTGTTTTGGTAGCTGGTGTTCCTCTAGAATGTAGAAGTGAGCTCTGTGGGTGCTTCCACATTGTAGGGGGTACAATGTGCTAGTGAAGACAACACATTTAGTGAAATCGGGAAGTGTTAACATAGGAAAGGGGCATCAGGTAAAAAACACAACTGCATTATAGTTAAGTTCCAGTAAAACTTTTTAGACCTTGCAAAGCAGCATAATTGAAACAAGCTGCTTCATAAACAAATGTGCTGAAATTTCCAGACCTGAACTTAAAACATGCTTCCTCATGTTGATTCACATTCTGTCATATACTCTGCAGCCTGCTGCAGCTTAATTTTGTGTATGCTTGTGCAAAGCCAGATCTCAAAATACTGCTTTTGGAAGTGGGGACAGTTTGCTTTTTTTAGCAAACTTTCAGAGACTTAGTGACTACCAAACGCTTTTCCAGTGAGCTCCTTCCTTCACTGGAGATGAAAGGGTTGCAGCTTCCTTCTGTGAAAGCTTTTTATAGCATCTATATGTAATTTCCTTTAACTTCCGAAATGTTTTCAGCCCTCCATAGAAAATTCAGGTTTCCTGATCCTGGTTCTGTCTCTCTGGGCAAAGCGCGTGCTATAGATAATGTGCCCTGACCCAGAACAGGAAATATCTGCTGTGGGAACCCTTGTGCACTAGGAAAGATTGACATAGAGATCCTGCCAGAGGAAAGGGGGCTACCATCCTGCTTCTGAAATGGAGTAAGCAAAAAAGAGATATGAAATGAAACGACTGCTAATGACTCCTGATGTGCTGTCAGCAATAGCAGAAATCAGTGTGCAAAGAGTAAAACTTAGTGCCCTCAAAAAAAATTTTACAATAACTTTTTCATACATTCAGACCACTCTTGCCAGTCCAATTGTTTTTTTATTGTTTCCCTTGGTAGTTTCCACGGTTTGCAACATCCACCAACACAAGCTCACAGCTCTCCTAACCTTGACACTGTCTGTTGTCTATGTGTTGCTAGCTCCACTTAGGTCAGCGAGGCCTATTACACAACTTTGGAAGAGATTGCATCTTTCCTATGTTTTTGTTATACGTGGATGCAGGGCTGATATGTCTTAGGAACTGCAATCTTTACTTAGCCCCTTCTGTGGGTGTTAATGTTGAAAGTCAAAAGAACCAATGTGGCTCTTCTCTACTTGCATCTCCTCCATGACAGCTGCTGTGCTGAACTGAACTAGTGAAAATTGTTTCAGAACAACTTTCTAGCAAGAACGTAATGCCAAGCTATGGAAAATCCAACAACAGCTAGACAAGCTTTTGCAGTAACTCTGAGAACGTGTGGCTTCACTTTATTCATTTGCCTGTGTTCAGTTTCCTGTGGTCTGCTCTTCTGTTCCACTTCCCTGAATTTCTTGCACCTTTGTTTTTCTAAAAGCTCAAAAATTTTGTCATCAACAAACATCTTTCATTTTCTTTATATGCTAAAAGAACTAGAAGGCTATAAACCCAGATGTACAGACCCTAAATTAAACTCGATCCCAAAAAAGTGATTTTTTTAGAATAGTAGCAAAACTACTCCAGGCCACGTAGCAGTTTAGTATTGATAGAATAAGGAAAGATGACATTCTTGTTTTTTCCTCCAATACATTTTATTGGTGATGTGAAAGTCACCAGACAAGCTTCTGTGGTGATAGTGAGGAGCTGCTGTTGTCCACCTTTGGGATAGGTTCTTTAAATACCCATCAAAAATTACATTACATATAGTAATGTAATTAAAATCTTTGAGATGAATATGCCCCTAAAGCAATTACTAGTATGTTTTTTAATTGTTATTTTGTGGCATGCTGGTCCAGATAAAATGTAACTCTAGAGAAAACCCTTCCTCTAGCCTTTTCCCAGTTTCTTACTCAAGGAACAAATGTGTGCAGGAAACATCTGGGAGGGATGCATTGGCCATTACTCTATACCTAACTCAGCTTCAAGTGATTTGATTTTTATACAATCCTGTAATTATTCTGGAAAAACAAGACCATTTCCATTCTCGTCTAGAAAAAGAACAAGTCTTTTGAGTCGAACATTTTTTGGTAGTTGAAGTTTTGCTGTTTTCTCAAAAAAAGGTTTAACACCTAAGCTATATTAATGAGCTGCTCAAAGGCTATAGTGAGGCTTATGACACTTTTTCTCCATATCCTGTGCAGTAATGTTCTGAGAACTATGCAGAGCCTTTTGTGTGTTCTAGCTGTTTGAAATTTGCGATACTACTGCTTTCAGGTGACAAAAGTAGGGACCATTTTATATCAGTGACTCTCTTCACTAACTGCTCATGGTGATCCTCTGTTAGGAAAGGAGAAGTTTTGTCTCAGACAATTTTAGGCATGGTATGCAGGATTATCCCTTCCTAGGGACTCTTAACTATGTTTTTTGAGGCACAAATTTCAGAGTTTGAACTTTGTTATAGTTGTGAAAGGTTCTGTATAGGAATATTTATTATAAACAATGCTTTTGCATAGGATCAAAACATCATAGATTCATTTAGGTTGGAAAACACCTTTAAGGTCATCAAGTCTGACCGTCCACCGAACACTGCAAATCCACTATTAAACTATGTCCAAAAGTGTAGCATCCACCTGTCTCTTAAATGTCTCTTAATTAAAGTGACTAAAAATGCTTTCAATTCCTGCATGTAACTGCCTTCTAAATGACATAGGACCTGAATAATAAAACATAACTCACATTTTGTTTTCAGTCAGTAAAACAGTACCACTTATCTGGGAGAAGGGATAACATGTAGCAGACATAACCTGCTACCAAAGCTGCCTCTGAGATAAGTGTTTTTGTTGCTACAGCCTAAGTGAAGCATTAGGAGTGGAATGTTTGAGGGGGGATATGCAAACTGTCTTATGCATATTAAACAGTCATTTCAAATAAATCAGGAGACAGTATAAGTAATAAATGGATATGAGGAATATGTGATGCAGAAGGTTTCCAACCTGGTGTTCTGAAATTCTCCCTGGGGAGGTGGCTGCCAGTCCTGGGATTTAAGCTGAAAGAACAGAGCACTTTTATGTGGCAGCTGACTGGAAGGGTAGGATTTAGGCAAGCTGCAGTTAATCTTGTGCTTGTACATAATTTATTTTTTTTTTCCTTGAGTTCTTCTATTGCTACTTCTAAACTTAATAGGGTTATTTTTTTATCTTGCTACAAAAACTGAGATTTCCTGTTAACTGGTAGTTTGCCATGATTTAATGAAGGAAGTGGAATTTCTGCTGTCTGTAGCATGTTATCTGCTTTTTACTATTTAATAAAGAAGCCTGAGGTAAAGGAAATAAAAGCACTTAATTTGAATATTTAAATTTCTTCCTGAAACCTTGGATTGTACTTTTAATTTTAGTGCATGCTGCAGTAATAGCAATTAACGAAGCTATTGAGAAGGGAATAGCTGAGCAAACCATTGCAACTCTGAGGAACCCAAATGCAATGTTGCTAAATGTGGATGAGGAACTTGCTCAGGACTATCAAAATGAACTCTTTGAAGCTAAAAGGAGAAAACAATCAAGTGCAAGACTTAAGGTAGTGGCATTTTATTACTTCTCACAGTATATATGTTCCTACATGTTGCTCTTCATGCTGTCATATTATTTCAAAATTACATTAACTTTAAATATCAGTGCAATTAGGAAAAAAAAAACAAACAGCTAAATAAGTAATGGAAATCTAACAAACTGATGGACAATTCTGGAATATGGTTTGTATGAGTTTGATGTAGTTCAACCTTGATCAAGAAATATAAAGGAGTCACTTAAAGTCTAAAAATAAATAAAACAGTAAAACAGACAATTTTCCGTCTATCACTTTTAACAATTTCTCTGTTAAAAAAAAAAAAAAAAAAAAAAATGTTCCAAAGGCAATAATACCTTTTTGGGGCATAAATTATGATTTCTTCCCCAGGTCTTCAGTGTGAAATTACTTGATTTGCTCTTACACGAGAGACAATGTTTTTGATGATGAAAAATACTACTATGTATTTACACTTGTGCTATACAGAAAACAGAAAATGCTTTAAATATTGCTCAATTAGTTACCACAATGGGCAGGTACTTTTGGTTCATGTGGTCAGCAAATTCCTTTGAGTGCATCCAGCAAATACTTAGCTGATGTAGTTTTAATGACTCCCACTAATAGCTTTTCTCCCTGAAAAATTTTTGTTGACTAACTACATTTTGTTTTGTTAGAATGGCACAATCTCTGAAGAGGAGAGAGATGTCTATGAAGAACTGCTGACACAAGCTGAGATTCAAGGCAATATCAATAAGATCAACAGTAAGCCATTCAGGATCCTTACAGAAGTGTGCATGTAACACGAGGTCTTCCAGATTGCAGCTGAACATGGCTTAAATCCACAGGAACAAACAAAATATTTCTGTGGAAACTCATAAAACATACAGAAGTAGCTATGTCTGTCTACAACAGGTTTTTCTTGCTTTTCCTACTCTACTAATCTTCTGGGGGCTAATGTCTGTTTATTTGTGGGTTTTGCTGTAAAGATTCCTCAGTTCAGAATCCAGTCCTTTTTGCCTGCTTTTTTCCTCATGTTTGAGTTCCTTCTGTTTGCAGAATACTGTAAATTTTGACCCCCTCTTCTATATACACCTGAAATTTGTTCATAAGTTTCCACCCATTACTTATCTGTAGATAAACTGCTCTCTTATGGGCTCATATAGAATCAAACTCTGCTTACAGGACAGATCTTGAAATAATCTTTTGTTGGATAATGACTGACACTCTATTTGGCTTTCACAAAAAGTGAGATGCTGACAGACTTGATTTTCATTTTTTTTTTTTTTTTTCAAAAACATATGTGCTGTTTATAAGCATTGTTTTCATTTCAGTTCACATAGCTTTAGTCCAAGTGAATGAGGCTATTGACTGGCCAGATGAAGTGGCACTGATGGCAGGTTTGAACCGTCCTGCTCTGAGCCTACTTGAAGTTCTGCCACAAAATTCCTCATGGTACCTTTTGCAATTGTGTGATTCTAAAACACAGAAAATGCAGGTAATTGAATGAAATGGGTACTATGCATCAGTCTGATTTTTTATTTTTTTAATCGACTTAATCCAGGGAGAAATTACCCTACTCTACCTTCAGTATCACTTAAGAAATAGTTTTATCAAGGTTTTAGAATAACTAATGTACTAATCAATACCAAAGTAGTTGCATTTGCTCTGAAGAGCATGACTCACTTGTAAGTAATTACTAAGATATCAGAATAAAATTTGAGATACGTCATGCAACCCCTAATAATGCTTGCTTTGAAAATGAGTGCAACTCATTTGCAACTTGAGTGCAACAAAGATAATATTAAACCATTAATGACTATGAAAGAATTTTGGTGGAATTGAGTTTCAGGGAGGAAATCCCACATTCTGAGTAAGATAAAAATCTCATGGAAAGATTAATGCTGTGTTTACTGTGACATTGTATTTGATGCCCAGGCAATACTGCAATCAAATTCTAGTGTCCCATCAAGGGTTTTTATCCCTTATCTTGCATCAAACTTGCAAGCATAATCAAATCTTTTTTTTTTTTTTTTTTTTTTTTTTTTCTGATGATAGATAGCAGGGGGTCCAATTATGTTCGACAAAAGTGAAATACAGAAAGAAGTTAGTATTGCCAATGCGGATGCTGAGGCTCACAAGCTTAGTGAGTAACAGTTTTAATACTCATTTTTTAAGCATCACTGTTTAATTATGTTAAGATGATTAATCGAATCCCCAATTCCTTGCATACAGACTAGGTTTCTCACACTGAAACCATGTGCATTGCATTTTATTTTGTAACTCTCCATCTCAGTGTCACAATTGCCAAGTCACCAATCTGTGTTACAGTGGAAGTATTCTTTTTTACCTGAGGTAGCTAGCACCTATGAATGACTTAAGCTACTGGTAAATGCATTGTCACAAACTGGACAGAGTGTGTAGCTTGATGACTTGCACAGTAGGAGAGATGAACATCATTGTAGCATTAAATTAGAACAATCAAATGGAAGAATATTTTGCAATCACATTCCAGAGGAAAATTATTCTTATTTTTAGATGCACATATCTAAATTTAATGTGTAGTTTCAAAAAATATAGTTAAGGGGGATCTAAATTTGCAGTGCATGCATTGCTTCTTTTGACTGGAAACTTCTTTGCTAAGAGATTCAGCTTTGTTAAGCTGCTGTCATTTCATGTTATATCTGAGCATGGCTTAGTGGCTGTTTTTTCTGTTTCCAATGCTTTGAATCCAGGCTGACTGCTTTTGTAATGCGACTTAAAGTTGGTACAGTGAGGTCAACCTAAGCCAGAAGCGAAGTTACTAGCTCAAATGTTATCCTATTTTAGATTGGTTAGGCATGGTGAGCAGTACTTTGCTCTAAAAGGGGTGCTCCTTGGTAAACAAAATAATGAAAATTGTGATGTATGAAAAGCAGTAATGGTGCTTTGGAGAGCAACTTATTTCTTATGTCTGGTTTAAAGAGGAAAAATAACATTTTTGTTATTGGAATGTGAACTTGTTAGTGTGTGTTTTGTAAATTGCATGCTGAGTTCCTAAATTACAAATCAATTGTTTAGTTGCTGACTACGGAGCTAGTTTAGTTTGTTTGTGGACTCTCGGTCTTTTCTTTGCTCTTTTCTCTAAAAAGCATGCATGCGGTAGCTTTGAGAGCGTTTGCTGTTTCTAACCACAGGAGTAGCCAAAAGGGAGCCTTCAAGAACTACATGGCCCCATGTGACCATGCTTCAGAGCAATTGAAATGAGAAGCAAAGAGATTGTTTAGGTGGGCCTGATTACTTTAAAAGGTTTTTGAAGTCTTAATCTTTTATAGTAAGACGCAAGTGGTGTTGCATACATGAAATGAGAATGGTGTCAGCTGTACAAGTAGTCCTGTACAGACTTGATCAGTTGGTGGTGACTAAAAGCATTCCCTGGAAAAGAGGAAAGTCATAAGATAAGGTGGAAGAAAGAGGGGTTATTTTGCTGATGGAAACAATATTTACATAATTGTCATTCTTTACTCTGCCATACACACTCTAACCTTTAAGGTTGCTTCCTGTTTATGCAAGACTGAGGCTGTACCTTGTGCAACATATTCCTGGGTGCGTCCCAGCCTCCGTTTCTTCAGAATTGGCTCCTCCAGGAGTGCAATTATGGTCACTGACTAAGAGAGGAAGTGTTGCCAGGTTGCTGTGGCTCAGGTGGGAGTGTCTTTCGGAGTTTTTCTGCTGGCTTCAAATCTCTGAAGTGTGTCCAGCAAAACAGAAATCAGATGCTGTTCTGGTACTGAGAAGGGTTGTATTAGTACTTCTCTATGGTGGTCTATTTGACATTAAATTTGAGCTATGTAGGAGAGGACAATTTCTAGATAGCAGTACTTATGAGGACTGATCTTCCAGAGTTAAACAGACAACTGATAGCACACAAACTTTTAGAAGCTGTACCATATGTGTTCCCCTCCCTCCCCCCCTCACTTTAGCCACTGAAAATTCCACTTCTAAACTTACTCATCAATTTCTACCAGACATCCTAAAAGAGACAATAAAAAATGTCATTGGTATGGCAGGACAGGTTTGCTTTAGCTGGCTGAGTTAGGTCCTGCTGAAAGGAGGAGGTGAAGGAAGAAATGCAACAGAAGAAAATGAGCGTTTGGGTTGAGGTGGGACTGGAGTGATTGAGCTGACATAGTGAGAGGAACATGCTGCAAGCAAACACAAGGAGACATTAGGTCCTTCTCCATGTGCTAGAATGAGTCAGATCCTCAGTTTGGAATAGAGGTACAATAGCTGATCCCTGATATCTACAAGTCCAGAAACTATTTATAGTCCTCTGGTCAATTATTTGCTGCAATTTTTTGAATAGACATGTTTTGCAACATTCAGCAGTTTGTCTTACAAAAACCTGACTTTTTCCTCCAATGACAGCAAATAATACTCTCTGGATAACCTGTCATCTACATGGCACGGAAAACAAATGGCTTGTGAAAATTAATAGGCTTTTCTTTCCCTGCTGTTCTCTAGAACTTATAGCAGTTGACAATATCAATACTGCAATTCGTAACTGTGATCCTAGTAAAACACTGGTTGCACTGATGAAACCGGAGGCGCAGCTGCCTGTTGTTCACTCATTTGCTGCTGTTGTCTATCAGACTGAGCTGTTCAACCTCCAACAACAGAACGCTGTGGTAAGAGTGCTTACAACCTGCTCTCTGATGTTATGTAGCTGAGCCGTGAAACAGCACAAACATAGCATGTTGTCTTGTAAAATCCGACTTAATTCTCTCACCATGGTGTTATGTATTGCATGATTGTTTTCAATCAAAGTGGCAATATTGAATTCCAGAAGTCATTTCTTGACACACTTTGCTCTGGCTGAGCTCTTGTGTTGCAACAAATTGACTGACTTTTTAATTGTTGCATGCTCTTACTGAGGACTAACCCTTCATATATTGCTTAGGAAAAATAATTCCCTGCTATGAGGGTATGATCAGAAGAGATGGGACAGTGGCAAAAGGCCAAAAGGATTTGTTGCAAACAGAGTAAGCTCTACTACCAGTTCTGTGTTAATGCGACATATCTGTGACCAGGAAATTTGTCTTAGCACGTCAGGCTTTCTAAATCAGTTCCATCTCCTTGATGGTATCTGGACTGTGTAACTTAAATTCGTTACACTGCTTATTTAGCTTCCTGACTCAGGTACGTTATTGTCCTACAGAATTACCTGGCACATGATGAACTGTCTATTGCAGTAGAAATGTTGTCAGCAGTTGTGTTGCTAAACCAGGCCTTGGAAAATAAGGACATCCTAATGATAAAGAATCACCTCAGAAACCCATGCATTGGCTTCAATAATCTGGAAGAGGAAAACTTGCAACGGTAAAAGTTCATTTTTTGTTGTCTAGATGAGAGTTGGCAACTTCTGCAGAAGGATAAGTAGACATATCACTGGGGGGGGGGGGGGGGGCCGTCCGGTGCTGTGGTTATGAAGATGAAAGGGCTGTAAAATAACTGTTATATCTTATTAGGGGAAAACATAAATACCAAACTAATTGTGTATCTGTAAGTATAAGCAGTCTCACAATTTGAGAGCAAAAGGATATGCAAGGTGGAGGGGAGACGTTGTCAGAAATCAGATGTTAAGATCAGACAAAAAACTGAGGACACTAAAACATAATCCAATAGTAGCTGGAGACTGTCAATCAGTAACCTCTTTGCAATACTGACAGAGGATCTTTGGAATGAGATAACGTGTTGAGTGTCTTATGGTCAAGTAGGCCCCTTAGACACTCCTTAACCCCCCTTTTTCGGCCCAAGATTTGCAAAGGTCTGAAATGTAGCAAAGTCCTGCTTGCTAAAAAGCTGATTACAATGCTGTGGCACGCGTGCATGTTCAAAGTTAAGTTACAGCTTTCACTGAGCTGCTAGCTGCTTGCACTGCCACATGTCTGACTTGTCACAGCCATGAGCTGCTGCTGTGCTCTTCAGCTTATCTGCAAAAATAAAAAATGAAAAATCATGCAAATCTACAACTTGTGTGAGACCTGAGGCCCCAGCCTGTTGGGAAGAGGGCAGGTTCTCACCACCTGGTCATGGGTGGTGGAAATCTGAGTGCTGCTGAAAGGTATCAGTAGACAAAAAGGACAGCAGTGACATGGTCACTGAAGGTCTTCACAAGGCTGTGAGACGACGTGAATCTGAGCCCTTACTAGGTTCCCTGAAGCTGGAGGGTTAAGCATTCAAAATAGGAAAAAGAAAATAAAAGAAATGAGTAATTTCTGTGTGTGAGTTGAGAGAGGCTTCCTCTCTCTCAAGAGGCAGGAAGAATCTGTTCCAACCTGAAAGGGGTGCAGAGTGCTGTGGGGTCAAACAAAATCAGTGTGCCACTTGGCCTTGTTGATGTCATGGTGCTTGGGGAAATGAGAAGCAATGTTAATCATAAATATACACAGATGACCCCAAAGTATCCAAATACAGTGTTTGACTGATGACATTGTGGCCTGATAAGACTGGTGACCAATACAAACAAAGCAGAAGGATTAGTTGGAGTAGGGAATAAAGTAAAACTTTATTATGCTACTATGCAAATCTGGGCTGCCAACCACAGGTTGAGTGTAGCAGGAGGCTTCGATTACACAATACCCAAAGGGGTACAGTAGAAATAGAGAAAGTTCTGTGAGGGAAATGATATCCAAAGGCTTTCTACTGGAAGGCGTGTACTGGTTAGGGATGCCTTTTCTAGAAGACAGAAATTCACTGGAAATACAACAAAGTTCTGCAACATTGTACATGTTGTGTGGAATGTTATTAATAAGAGTTGCTATCTTCCCATAACTTCAATTATTTCCTTAGGAAAATTGGAGTGAGAAAAGATTGGGTACTATGAAATATAAAGTTTAAAATTTACACTAAGAACTACCATCTTACAAAAGATTTAAATAACGGGACTCATTACTAAGTAGTGCATAAGATATGAAAATGAGCTGATAAATCAATGGATCACAGAATCGTTTGAAACCATTAAACATTGCTATGCAACCTGCAGCTTGGGGAAGCCTGTAATATAGTCTGATGAATGTAAGGAGGACAAATCAGAACAGGAAATAATTCTCTACTGTACTGGTTTGGCAGCAATTAATTTCAAGCCACAGCTGGAAATAGAAGATGGGTATTTGGTCTGACTTACTGGGTCATTTGAATATTTGATTCCACAATTTCAAAATTACTTAACAATCTTGTACAGGTGTTTACACTGCTGTGAAGGTTTCCAGGTCAACTAGGTCTGTTATCATTCTAAAAACAACAGGCACAGGCTACAGAGCTTGTGCTTGGAGGACCGTGATGTGTGGGGCTCATGTCCTTTCTCTTCCTGTGGCCCACCGTCCTCTATGTGCAGGATGCATCGTTATCTTCTAAGCATGAGGGGCTGCTACCTGATGCTAGGACTGACTTTTTGGTCTTTGATGCACTAAAGAATATGTCCAGCTCTGTTGCCACTTTCCCCAGCACTGTGCTGGGGAGTGGGGATGTGCAATGCCTGTGGTATAGCTGCTGTTGATATTTCTTAGGAGTAAAATTTGGGATGAAGAACACTTCATCTGAAGTGTAGTGGCTTCCTACCAGACAGGAAATAAAATAGTTCAGGACAGACAGTAAAATAACAAGACATAGTGGTTTTCTCCTCTTTTCTGTCAGTGAAGAGTTGGGAAAAAACTAGAATCATGGGGAAATCACCTGTGAGCAGAAGAATCTGAAATATCTTTTTAAAGATCTGTAATGCTCTCCTTTGTAGGAGAACCTGTCTTGGCTACCAGATTACATGGTATATTCTTTTCTTCTGAGTTTACTGGGAAAGTTTAAATTTTCCAGGAGGTAAGGAGTCAAGTACTGTTGATAAAGACATAGAATCATAGTGCATTACAGCAGTGTCGGAAAGTACTGGCATCTCCCTCCTCAGGTAGTATTTGGGAAACAGACAGCAGCTTCCTGAAATCATCATCACCATTCCACTCTGCCAAGAAAAATATTTTAGATTAGCATATAGGGCCAGCATTTCACCTCTTGTAATGCATGTGTAGGACAAAAGGCGGCTTGCATGTATATATAATTTCTGGCAAGAGATGAGTTTGTCTGAAATTCATTAATTGGAAAAAATGATAGTCATTAAATGATGGATGATGCATCTGACTAATTTTTAATGGCAGTTTACTTTGTATATGAAATACACTTATGTATTTTATATCTTCTTATAGTTATGCTGATACACTATTGTCTATTAAGTCAGAGGCTTCATCTCAAGGCCAAGATTATTTAAGCTGGAATGATATCCAGAACTGCATTGACATGGTTAATATGCAAATTCAAGAAGAAAATGAAAGTAAGTAATTCTTCCTCTACGTCACTGGCAGAGATGGTAGTCTGTTCCTTGGGACACAAAAATTCAGTGCTGAATGGCCTTGTACAGACCGATGAAGACAGAAGACTTAAATAATTTTGAATGCCTGTTGGTCTTTAAATCTGTTTGAAGTATTCCTGGTTATACTATGGCTGGCTGAAAGACATTCTAGGGTGCCTGCCTTTGGCAGCATTACAAATGCCATGGTTCAGAATACTTGGTAATTCAGTATTTACACTGGATGGTGTCACTTATAAGATTTTGCAGAAATTGTAAACCATTGTGTTATTGAAGAATAGGGTCAGAAATGGAAAGCAACATCCCGTGTAGAACTATTATTGTTAAATGATTTCTAAGCCCTTGTTTTTCACCAGAGAATTGTTAGGAATTAATGCAGTACAACTATCTGTCATGATCTCAATTCAAATAATTAGATTTCTTATCTAAAAGAATGGTTTCTTGTGCTCACTCTTTCGAATATAAATGGGCTTGGAGATTATTTCTTTCAGTTGAATGTGACTGTATGGCCCTATAAAGGTGGTGTTAAACGTGATACCCGGTCATTTGGTCTTCAAAACTGCTAAAGGACTGAGACTCTCCGCTGGATATAGAAGCATGATATTTCTAGTAAAATTTGAGGCTGTTAAGTGCACTTGCATAGTACATTGTGCGCTCTTGTAGTATGGGCCTAGCAGGGTGGGATGTGAGCAGTTGCAGGTTATCCTGCATTAACAGTCAGTCTTTACTGGTGAGATAGATTAGCTGCACTTGGTTTCAGTGACACTGGCCTCTGCCTAGAAATGGTTACTGGGGCAGAGAGGGCAGGAAGAAGGCTGCCATCACTTTCCATAAGTAAAACTGCATGCCTGACAGTTCCCACTTTGGTGACACTCCTGAAAAATTGTCTATTCTGGAAATGTTAGGTGTCATGAGGGAATGGATCCACGATCTACCATCTGTGGTGGGCATGGGAGAGATGTGATGGGAGATAATCAGCCACTAGCGAGGATGTCATATCTCACAGGTGATGGGAAACCCTCAACCAGTGCCTTTCTGGAGTAGCATGGCTTTAAGGAGACAGTACCCCCACACAGTGTATTTCAAGGCTGTTTGGGAGTAGGAATAAATTGTGACTTTAAATGTTGTAACCAGTCTTGACAACTGAAGGAAATAAATCACAGGTTTTATTAAATAATTCACATGATGTGGCTGAAGTTCTGGGTCTATGGGGAAAAAAATATTTATCTTGAGATCAGTGTTATCTGTTTGGCTAATTAAGGTGAAATTTAAATGAGGTTATGGTCCAGCATAATGTTGTAGTTTGGAGGTCAGTATGTATGTATTTGTTGAAGCTGGGGTTCCAACTAATCTGGTCCAAAATCACATGATTTTTGAGTGTCTTTCAGCATTGTCAGCAAATATATTGGTGCACACATATAGATGTGGTGTCCAGCATTTCTTTAAGCTTCGTGTAGGTCTTCCTTCCCTGCACATACAGGAAGTCAATTTTCCCTTTTTTTGGTAAGGATTGATTTGCCTTTAATGGAAAGGTAGATTCAGAGAAATGACTGTGGCAGAAAGGAAACCTGTACAACTTAATAGCCTCACTTGAATATCTGAGCAAAAAAATAATAATTTTAAATCACTTGCTGTTGCTGCCTCTGCTTCTTGTTACTTGATTTTTCTTTGCTTTGTGTTACTGCTTTGTTTGTATGTGAAACATGACAAAATATACCTTTCTTTGACAACTGCACTTGTAATAACCTTTTTATTTCATAGGAATTATTGCAATTGGCCACATTAATGAAGCAATTGACCAAGGAAATCCTGAGAAAACTCTAGAAACCCTACTTCTGCCCACAGCCAAGCTGCAAGATGTGAGACCAGAAAATGCAAGGCATTATCAAGATGTTCTGTACCACACCAAAGCACAGAAATGCAAGGTTAGAGCTTGGACTGTTGCATCTGTCAGAACTGAAATGCTGATTCTTTTTCCTTCATTCCCTGTTCCTGCAATGTTTTGATTAGTTGTGCCAACAGGGTGGTAAATAAATAAGCCAGTGACAACAATCTGTCACTGAATAATTTTTGAATACAACTTTTTCTGACTGACACAAGGGATTAATTTTCAATCAGTTAATACTAAGATGTATTCTACATCTGTTCTGTTTTTCTGCAAGGATCTAGTTACAAGACTGTCAGGCAGGTAGTTTTAATGTAGGCAGGAATCAACGTTTTTGCTACTAAGTATTCATTCAGTCATGCTGAAGAAGTCATTGTTAAAACCTCTAAGAAGTACTTTGAGGAGCCTTTGTTGCTTAAATCTGGGGGGTTGGGGGGGGAGGGGTAGGGGAGGTGGGGAGGGAATGTTGCAATAGAGGAGTCTTGTGCTTATTTCTCTTCTGTTCTTGTTATGCAACAAGATGCTGGCCATCATGTATGTGCCTTCAGCTTCAACCTATCTCAGCAGGACACTGGCATCTGCTTCCTCAAAAGCAGTGCCCTGGTTAACATCACAGCTCAGAGAAACATAAACACAGATCAGCCTTACTACTTGCAGGATGTGACTGAATGCAAGATTAGCCAAAGCTCATGGCACAGCATTTCATTTTTCCTGGTGTTTGAAAAGATGCCTAAAATTCACATGATATGTTCCTAATGTCAGCTGGAGTCTTGCACTTTGGTTTGTAAAAATACCCTCCAGCTACCTTGCTGCTACCTCACCTGTGGTACCTGCTATGAAATTGTGCATTTCTGTAAGCCACTGGCAGTTCTCTTGAACTTGGTGTAGCACATCTGAATTTCTTACTTAGGTTCCCATGTAAGCTCTGGTTTCACTTAGCACTGGATCCTGAAAAGCCTCCCCAGTGTTGTGTGCTGGGTATTTTTGTGTTTGTAGACTTTGTCAGCTACTTAAAACATGTAAGCATGTTCTTTTTTTTCTTTCCCACCTCATGATTTAAAAAAAAAAAAAAAGGCAATCTCCATGTTTATGGAGAAAGCAAGACCACTCTGTACAAATTCCCAAGATAAATATTCGGATATATTAACTTGACTTAATTACTTAAGTTAATTAATTACTTAATTAACTTAACTCCCACTGTCACATTCCCCCATTTGTGGTGGCCTTGGGTAAGTAAAATCTGCACCAAAACCTCCCAGTTCCCATTGTGGCTCTTAATCTCAGATCACACCTACTTGTTCTTTGCTTGAAGAAGAAAAAGCACATTTGGAATTTTATTCCTCTAACTTCATAGCTTCTAACAGCTCTCACAGCTGCTTCAAACAAAGTGTGTTCAAGCCCCAATGAAGAGAGAGCCTATGTTTAGGAAGTGTGTTATGTCTACCTGAAATGTTAAACAGATGTACCGTACTTTTGAATGCTTCCTAATTTTTTTATTTTTTTTATTATTATTATTATTTTTGAGTGATAGCTATGCAGGTTTTACAGTTAGGTTGGCAATTTTTATGTTTACAATTAATGAGTAACATCTGGATTATTTTAAAGTTATCCTAAAGTTACTTTGAGGGAAGGGCATGATTTTAACTAATGTAAATTAGGAGCCAGGAGAAATTGAAGAGGTAGAACCTTACCAGACTGCAGATTTCTTGGAGTCAATTTCTATTTTCCCCTGCAAATGATTTTATTTTTGAGTAAAGTTTCTTACAATACTATTATCAGTTGTAAAACACTTTTTTTTCTCATCACTGTCTTACATGGTTCAGTTCCAAACATGTACACCAACAACTGAGCTTGTTTATAGGAACTTGTACTCAGTATAGGAAGATCTTGAGTTTCTGTAAATGTCAAGTTAATTATTTGCTTTATTAATGTGGACAATTAATCATAACTTCCTTAAGGATTTGTAACACTAAGTATTTCCTGTGAGGATGTGGAAATATACAAAATACTACAATATAACTTCCCTGTCTTGCTTACCAAGCAAGAATAAAACTTGCCTGGATTCACACTGATAAGGGTTAGCTTCCAGCTGTCCTTGTGGATTATAGGAGTACAGGTGCTGACACAGTGGAAGAACAAGTCTCCAGAGCAAAGCTGGTTGAGCAGCCTCAGAGGAGATGCTTTCTTGGAAGTGTGTCAGGTTCCTTGTCTGTAGCTGTAGTTTCATTGCTCTTCCAACTGAATGGGATTCCAGCTCCTTATTTTTAACATCCAGTGCAGATTTGCTCTTGGTTGTGTGACAGGGAGCTTCTGCAGAGTTCTATAGCCCCTGAACACCTAGAAAGTGCTTTTACTTGTCCATGTTCCCACCAGACGAAAACATCATGTTCACTTCACTGTTCCTGCAGTGAATGTGAGCACAGAGATCATATGAAGTCTTTGGAAGTAATGAATGGACCTAAAAGTGCTGTTCAGATATGGATTCTTCTTCTGTTCAGAGGCTGTGGTGACTGTTACTCTAGTTTCTTCTTCATGGTCGTGAAAGTGATCTTCTCAGAAGAAAATGGAGATGCTCAGCCACTTCCTTGAATCTTGGTACACCAGACATTGTAACGCACATGATAAAATCAGAGTTGGAGAAGAGTATTTCTGAAAATGCTTCTTTGTGTGGTGTTTGGAAAGAAGTAAATTTTACTGAGGTCATGGTTTGTTTATCATCCTTAATTTTTTTTTTTTTAGGTTTAATTGTTACATCTGAGGTTTATTGCTACCTGGGTTAGTACTATACAAAATCATAATTCCAAAAATATAGAAACAAATTCATGCTTCCCTGGATATTTTAACCATAGTTAGGTAAATATTGGATTGACTTCTGATTTTGGACATCAGAAAATAAAGAAAAGGATCAAGACAACTGTTTAAGCTGCTAAGACATAAAGCAATTAGATAAAAAGAATACAACTCATCTGTGTTATAATAGTAATAATTGATATGATGGATAATTAGAATAATATTGCTTGGTACAAAGCAAATAGTAAAGATGGCAAGGATCAGAAGACTGACTTTAACATACCAGAACCATTCATGTGTTTTGAGTGTTCGTATGATTGAGACATAGCAGAAAATTATGATTGCAAGAGGTATTAAAAATCCAAAGATAGCTAAAGAAGCATAGTAGTAAAACTGGAAGGAAGATATAGTTTCACAGGCATTGTGCACATCATGGCACGTATAAATTCCCAGTTGTTTCACATAATAGCTCTGCTGCATTATGCAAAGTGGGAGCATGTACAAGAAAACGATGGTCCACACAGTAGCACAGACTGTGGTGGCATAAGTACGTTTTGGCAGGCTCTTGTAGGTGAAAGGGTGAACGATGGCCACATAGCGACTGACACTGATGCATGTGAGCAGCAAAATAGAGCAGTACATGTTGCCATAAAACACCACAGTTGTGGTTCGGCACATCATTTCTCCAAAAATCCAGTTGTTCCCATTGATGTGGTAAGCTATCTTGAATGGCAGCATGATGCAGAAGAGCAGATCCGAAATAGCCAAGTTTGTGTAGAGGATGGCAGTGCACACAGACCGGATCCTGAAGATCAGCATCCACAAGATGATGGCATTAGATGGTACACCCAATAAAACAGCACTGAGGTAGACAGTGGGTATCAGCTTGGTGCTCAGAGAACTTGTCAGGTACGCCAACGTGGTGTTGTTCACTTCTGTTAAAGTGGAGTCATTGGACTTTTTTGAAGAGCTTTTGTTTTCCTTGATATGGATGGTCCTTGTTTCCCCTTCTATAGCATGAGGGGGGATGTAATCATAGTCTCTTGCTGAAATTCCACGGAAAGTCTTGATAAGAGACACGGTTTTAATCGCGGAGCCATTCAGTGAAGAATCTAAAGCTTAAAGTTAATATTGTTAAAATAGGCAAACTACTGGATTAGGAATAAAATTCACCTTCAGGTAATGAGAAAAGCAAGCCTTTCCTTGTAAAAAGTGATTTGTGTTTAGAAGGTTTGGTAGTGTTCTTTGTTGCTTTAAGTTTTCATCTCAATTGTGCTCAAGAATAATCTGTGCTTTATTTGTAATTTCAAACTCATCTTTTAAAAATTAGTGTAAATTTAATGTTAATCTGACTTTTCTGAATAGTAGGTGTTTTCAATCTTTAGCAAAAATGTCACATTTGTGTAATTTACGTTTTTCACCTGTAAAGGTTTTTTGTCAGGTAGCAGCAATGTTTGTAATTTATGATAAAAGTTGATCAAGCCTTGGTGTAGGCTTGATCAGAATTTCCAAAGCAAACAGCAGTGCTATCCTTGTCACTTAGTGGATGAAATGTATGACAGCAAAAATGCAAAAAGAACTGCCTTGCTTAACATGGGCTGAAAATTTCAAATTATGAGAAAAAAATCATCTCACATACCAAATTAAGTTACTATTCTGTATTTTTTCAGCTTCTGACTAAAGGAAACCACATACTTCTTCACATACATGAAAAAAATGCAGTTAGTCCTGAAAACTGAATGTAAAAGTTTGGGCTGATATTAGATCAAACTTATTAGTATGAGTAAAATTTTTCATGCAGTAGGAACAGTCTCCATCAGTAAATAAAACTGATATGTGAGCAAAGCCACTGATGCTGGTTACCCTTTCTGATGCTTGTTTCTCAGTGCTTAGTAGCTAACTTTTTAAAGACATTAACATTTATAGATGAAGTATGAATGTGTTCAACACATGGTCTCAAAGTAATTTGTAAAATAGCTTTTGCAGAACAAACAGCAGCTTAATGAATTTTGTCATTGAAAAAAATGGTTGGTTGTGCTTAATGCCAAAAGACTTCACACAAAGCATCAGGCACGCATCTTGAAACTGGAATTCAGAAGTGAACTGAAATTTGGATGAAAACCTTTGAGTTTTTCTTTTACCATTCCAGACTGGAAAAGAACATGGAAAACAGCTTTAACCATGCTTAATTTTTTGTAACTGGTAGATTTATGGTAGAAAACTTTGAAATGATAATTAGTAGCCTGCATCCATTTCAGTAACTTTCTGGATGGTTAATAAAAAAAAAAAAAAAAAATTAGTCACTATTTAAAATGTTGTTATGCAATAATATATACAAACAATAACAACAAAAAGCAACAACAACAAACTTTTTTAAAAAGCTTAGTTTGAAAACAGGTCTAATTTTAGTAAGGAAAAAAATTGGGCTTACTCTTTGATCACATCCTTAAGTTATGTTTGTCAATAATTATCTGAGATTTTCCTTCTAATAACACAGTCTGAAGCTGTAATCTTGTTGAACACTTTAAAGCGGAAAGAACGTGACTCTATAGGTTTGAGTATTATATTGCTGTAGAAACATTAGAAGATGCCTTTTTAGTAAGGGTAGAAAGATCACTTAAATAAATCCTCTTATTAAAAGTGACTGAGGAAAGCAAAAGGTAATCCAAGATGTCACTGAAAGGAAATAGTAAAAGTCTGCCTAAAGTAAGCTTTTCTGGAGTGTAATAATGTCATGATATGTACAATCCATTTAAGCCAGGAAAGCACCAAAACTTCAAAAGCAAATATTATCAATTAAAACAGAGTACATGCAGAAAGGAGGACTCACCTGTAGTAAAAAGACTTGAGGTAAGAGAGAGAAGTCCAGCGAAAGCCAGTATCTTCATCGTAGTAGCTAAATCCGGATATGTGTATAATTAAAAAAAAAAAAAAAAAAAAAAAAAAAAAGTATTGCTGTTTTAGTTCATCTCAAGGTATTTTTGAGAGGATATTCTTCCTTCTGTAAGGGCCTAAAGAGTAATTGATCTGTTGTCCAGAAGCATCCTGTAGGCATGAGATTTATGGTGAGGATCTAGTTTGTTCTTTGTCTACTAGCAAGAGGGTGTGACGTATCCAAATATGCACACATGACTCAGTTTCAGCCTCTGCCCAACACAGATTAAATTGCTTTACAGCAGCAATTTAACTCTTAATTTACCACAACCCTGGTGGTGGGAGAGGAGGGGGAGAGCAGGTTCTGCTGGAATTTGTATGTACAGGTATCTGGGGAAAAACGTATTTTCTGGAAAAACTGAAGGCTGTGTTTACTTAAATGCTCAGAGGTCTCATCCACAGACTGAAATTCTGTATTGCTGAACTCTGTACCCTTCTTGGGTAGAAGCCAGGTTTGGGGAAGAGAGTAGAGATCTTGGTTTAGCAAATGCAGAGGTGAAAGAAAGCCACACAAATACACACATGCCTTAAGACAACTGTATACTGCCTCAGCTTCTCCCTACCTACCCAGCATGAGCAGCCTGTGCTCCTCTGACAGCATCCCACCCCAGCTGCCTGCTCTGTCCAGGCAATTGCCGCCCATCACGCACTCTGGAACCTTTACCCCATTTTCATTTGCTCTTTTTGTTGATCCCTTCCTCTTCCTCTGTTATTTTTTTCTTGAATGACAGAAAACAATGGCTTTCTTCCAGCAGACAAAATTAGTGTGAATCCTGGTCTGGCTTCCAAGCTAGTGGCAAGGCTCAACATAAGCAAGACTTGGCTTCAGAACAAAAATTGTATCTGTTTTTGTATTTAGTGTGTAGAAATTGGACACCAGATAAGGAATTCTTTTCAGTTTCGCAATCCTTTCCTATAAATCATCAGCTGTATTTTGTATGTACTCTCTCTCGTGTTAACCCTAACTTGCAGTGTGCGTCCACTGTCATACAATTGCCTGATACTGATTGATTTTATTTAGATATTTTGCTTATGTATTTGTTTACATATAATAGAAACAGAGGAGTCTTTGTTTTGCAACTTTTCCCCTCTTTTCTTTACCCTCATAATTTCTGCAGATAACAGGTTTATTGGATTTTTGGCTGAGAGTTGGTCCCTGTGACAATGGCATCCATTGTGAAGTTGTGTCTTTGTCCCCACAAAGTGTTTGGCCTTGAGACCCTTTCTGGCTTTTATTTTCTGAAGGATTTGTGTGTATATACTGTATCTTCATTAAACCAATGCATTGCTGTTTCTCTCATCTATTATAGATACGGCATGCTTCTTTCCTCTCTAGAAAGAACCTGGTACAACCCAGAGCTCCACTGGGGCCTGTCCATGCCTCCTTTGTGCCCACAATTCTTGGTGTAAACTTGTGCCTGT
Source organism: Oxyura jamaicensis (assembly GCF_011077185.1). Taxonomy (NCBI): domain Eukaryota; kingdom Metazoa; phylum Chordata; class Aves; order Anseriformes; family Anatidae; genus Oxyura; species Oxyura jamaicensis. The sequence goes on along the minus strand of NC_048926.1, from coordinate 25,724,464 downwards.
GGCTGTTTAAGCTGATTAATGCCTGCATGCTTCTGGACAGCGGTCCTGTCCATTGTAGTCATAGGCTGAAACTAGCAGAATTAAAAGGATTATTTTGTACCAAGCACCCTCTATTTTAACTTGGGTACAACGTCACCAAGCATGGTCAGCCTGCAGACAGTGAGACCTGCTCTGCCACTTAACTCGTGAAATATTTGCCACCTGAGCTAAGTCATCATTATTAAACCTGAGTTGTCTTTTTATGCCATCTTTTGCTTTTATTTTCTTATGTAACCTTTACTCATGTATACAGTCTTCCCATATAAGGGATTTGGGATGAATATCAACTTCCTGCATTCTCCCTTGTGCTTGTAGTGCTGGCTACTAACATTTTGATATATGTAATGCTTTATTTAATTGATTTATTTAATTACATTGCTTATGCATTACAGAAATTGAAACAATTCCAGCTCTGCTCAAAATCTTTCCCACCTTTAGCAGGGCGGAGTCTTTTACATGTGAAAGCTTGGAGAACTTTTATTGAGAAATAATTTATTCTAGTCACTAAATGGAATATGAACTTGTTTTATTGCTCATTTTAAGTGGTAAAAATTACTTTTTAATGCCCAAGGGCTTTGCAAGGGAAGTCTGTGCATGAGCTCTATCTGTATGTTCAGACACTTATAATTCAGTTTTCATAAGGCTTTTCTCTCTCTTTTTTACAGGAAACCCAGGATGAATCAGCAGTGCTATGGCTGGATGAAATACAAAAGGGAATCATTGATGCCAATAACAATATAAAAGAAGCTGAAATCTGTAAGTATTAAGGTGCATCTCTATTCCTCTTGTTCTTAGTCTAGAAAAAGTGAAATATTCGGTAATTTTTTCTCCACTTTAGGGAAGTGTGGCATCTTTTAAATACACTGAAAGAAAAAAAAATAAATACATGTTCTTTGTCATGATGAAGTTAGGATGACTTAAATCTGAAGAACATTTTTGGGTTTGAAGTGGTAAACCTTAAACTTCAGTTAATAATTTAGTGGGCTTGGTTATATAGGTTAACATGACCAAGATTTACAGTGTCAGTGTACTTTCATAATACTTGTAAAACAGAAGAAAATGATAACAGGAAGACATGAAAATTGTTAAATATTTATAACTTCTCTTATTTCAATATGATATCTTTTATTAAGTGCTAACAAATAAAAATTACTTTGGGCCAGCACAGATCTGTCAAGGTTGTCAGCTTGAGTTTCAGGGCTGCCTCACCTTTTGCTTGAGTTGGCTCTGGTGGGAGAGGGGGTGAGCCCCTTGTGTGAGTGAGTCTGCAGCACTTTCTTTTGCATCCCGAGAGGCTGTGGAATACAACTGCTGAACTCATTGTGCTGCTGCAGTGCTGCACTCAGCCCTCATTAACGTAGTGCTGTAATTTGTTTACTTACGGGCATGCTATGTCAGTAGTTAGTGCTTTGAAAGTTGTGGGTGGAAGAACACATACGCAGCCAGCTATTACAAAACTAAATCTTCTATCCCTGCTATGGAAACGATGAATTCAATGTTACTGTTCTAGAGTTGATTTGCAGTCCTAATTCAATCAGTCAGATATACTGAAAACACGTGAAGGAATTTAATTGGTCACACATCTAAGAAAAGCATCTGGCTTGTGTTTTTTTGAGGCAGAGTTAGATGCACATATGTTGTCCAAACTGAGCTCTTGTAATTGGAGGTGCTGATACCCATTTTTTTCCACAAAAGAAGGTTCATTTCAATACCACCCAGAGGCGTGAGAAAGCCTCACGAAACATCTGAGCTCAGAGAAGGGAAGGAAATGCATAGCTTATAAACAGATGTGAACTAAAGCTAAAGAGTGACTTGAAAACATGCTTGTTTGTGTCTGCTGCTGTAAGAACCTTACATATATATCACATATATTGTGTACAGAAATTAGTTCAGCATTATGTATATAATAGTACCATACGATGTTGAAAAAGATAAGCTATTGCTTTACATAGCAGTTGTTTCCGTAATATCTTCCTCACATAATTGGTGCCACTATTTTTGTAGCAAATGCACAGCTTTTCATAAACAAGTATGATCAGTAGAACTACTTTAACAAGTGCCTAGTGGAAATAATTACTAAACTCCTGTACTCTGCCCTCTGGGTCGAAACGGAGCAGTGTCAGCACAGCACCTTCTTCAGAAGTGCTCTAAGATTTTGGAGCTAAACACTGAAGTTTAAAACTTCCCCATGGCACAGAACCTGGTACTCACTATAATGAATGCATCCTGTTTCAGGAAGTTAACATGTTGTGTTCACATAGTCTAAACTTGAAAAACTAAACTAATTCCCAACTTGGAAATTAACTTTCGTTTCGATCTATCTCAGAGAAGCTATTTTTGAAAGACAGACAATTTCCTCCCTACCACAAAGCTTGTGTACAAAAGAAAAGGCAGTATAAGAAGGGTTTGTTTCAGTTAGGACAAAATGTATATTTTGTATGATAGCTGCAGTAATGCTATGTTACATGACAGCTGCAGTAATGGCAATAGCAGTCAAGTAAGAGAAGGTACTGGCAGCTATACTGGAACCATCTTGATCCTTTTCCAAGGCATTTTAATGCCTTGTAGAAATATTAAATACTGCAATATTAAAACTTTATAAGGCCTTTATAAACTGCCAGCCCTGTCGGTAAAGGACTCTATCTTGTATCTTCCTTTAGGAAGACGTGTTCAGAAGAGACTGGTGTGCTTCCTAATTCTTTGTGGTGTTTGCTGTGGAATTTGGATTATCTTACTTTTTGTCTTGAATCAGTCCAAACCCTGTACTCCTTGTCCAATAAGAGATCAAAACAAGATGGGCAGAATAGTAGCTGTATACCATAGCACCCTTCAGGAAGAGATATCATTACAGACATTCAGCTTTGCATAGGAAGGGGTTGTCAAAGCAGGGTCTGCCTCTTGAGAGCTGTTTTATAGAAAAGGGTTGATCTTTGGCCCTGCTGAGAGCCCAAGCTTATCGCAGTGGGCAGCTGCATCTTTGTGTATCTTAGCTTCTTGGAGGGAGGATGGATGTGGAAGAGCCCTTAATAGTGCTTATCTGCTGCTGAGATCCTGACTGCTGCAGAAGTAGGTCCATGCACTGACAGCCTGCCCCTCTCCTGCAGTCGAGGATAGTTAAATTTCACATAGCTTATAATTTCACAAAGTCACATGGCCCTTCTTTAGAGCAGCAGCAGCAGAATGAAGTGTTCGTACACCAGTACAAACAATTCCCATTGAATTGATATTTTTTCCCCACTGTTTTTCTTATGCTTTTATTTTAGAAGAAAAACATGATTAGCTCAAAGATGAGGGGGAAAAACAGGCAGCAGGGGTTTTATAGAAATAACTCTAAGCTAGGTTGTGTGTTCTTTTGTCTTTGTAGCAATAGCTTCCAGCACCCCTAACTAGAGGACAAAAAGGACAGAGAAAAATATTCAACTACTGGTGACAAGAGCTGAGGAGGTGGATGGGATGTGCTTGATTAGGACTGAGCTACTTGGGCCAGCAGCATGTTACACTGCTGGTAATGTGCTGCTTCCCAGTCTGCTTACTCCCAGCTGAGGCTGTATGCCTGGGTACTGCGATACCACAGATGCAGTAAAAGTCATGCCTACCCTTGCTTGGCACAGGGCTGTTTCTTTTGAAGCACAGAAACATGGCAGCATATGATCTGGTAGAGGTGGTGTGGTGTTGTGTGTTCACGTTGTTTCTCAGCTGGCTGCCACCTTATGTGGAGATGGATCTGTTTCTGCCCAGACAAAGGTGATTGTACCCTTTCCACTCTAATCAAAGTAACCACAAAGGAAAACTGTATTTTTGCTGAAACATTCTCCTGCTAGCTCAGGTCCACCCATTGCCTCCTGTATGTAGGCCAGGTCTCACTACTGACGCTGAACTGCCTTTTGTGGCAGCTGTGGGTGGAAAAATGTGTGTAAGTCAAGCAATGAACATAGAGAGGGACCTTTCTTGTATTAATCCAAGTACACACAAGGAAAGGTGTTTGGTGCTGTAGTCTGGAGAGCAGCTGTAGCAAGCAAAGGTACCTGGATTCACTTAAGCAAGTATACAATACAGATATTCTAGCTGTGTGTCTTTTTGCTTGTTCCTTGGTGGACGTATCTTGAATTTAGATGTTAAGGAACACCATTTAAGATCAGAGTAGTGGTTTCTAAGCAGTGCTGCATACAATTTCATTGTGTAAGGCACTTTGAAGTGTGGTGTGCTGCTGCATGTTGTCAGGGGTGGTGTTATCAGCCCCTCTGGTGACCATGAGACCTGCACAAAGAAAAGTACATTTAGGAAGCTCTGATCTGGAGCATGGGTAACTTCATGTAACTTGGAAGTTTGAACATGTCTCACAGCATTGCTTTTATGTGCCCTGAAAGCAAACGCTGCATTGCTGGCAAACTCAAGGGCATTGCCTCATCAGCTTTAGACAAGTTTCACATTTAAGGGGATGATGACAAAGGGTTTCTTCAGGATCCTGACTAGGATGTTGGCACGGTGTTGCAAAACTTTGCTCAAGACAAATGGAACTTATTCCTATTTTTCACAGTAAAATTGAATGTTAAGATCTACAGCTTGTAACACAATGACCTGCTGCATCTCTAGCAGGCTCCTGGGTGATCTGCTGGTTATGGTCCCACCTGTTGGGCAGGCTAAGTTAGAAAACCTGCCATCCTCAGCTACTGCCCCTGGTGTCATCTGGTGTCCCAGTTGGTGAGGAGCAACTCTGCCCTCAGAGCGCTCTGTCACACTGTGACTACATCCCTGCCTAGGTTCAAGGCACACTTTCTAACAAGCCTGCTGTTCCCTGAAATACTCTTCCTTATGAGCACAGAGGAGACTAGAAAGAAGTGAGTCACTGGATTGCTGTGTGGGGCATGCTGACTGTGTGCAACCATCCTAGAAGTCCATTATCAAAGTTGCTAGTGGTTAGCATTGTGGGTATGTAGAGTACAACATTTAATTTTCTCCATCATTGTCTTTCCCTAGTGGCCGCTGGAATATCATTGATTAACAAGAGCTTGGAGAAGGGTGACTCACAATCAATCCCGAAGATACTACAGTCAAAGTTCGGATTACGGATTGTTTCAGAATGTGCCGAAACTTACTTCAAGAACCTCTCTGAAGCCAAGAAGCTGAAAACTAAAGATGGTAAAAGCCATCCTGAACAGAAAATTTTCACATTTCCCTGACACTGAGGCAATTGGAAAAATAGTACAAAAGGCTTACCTAAAATCACTGTAAAGTGAGGAATGTGGTTGACAATTTTTGGAATATATTGAGAAATTTGTTATAGTTGCCTAAGTGCATTTTACATGATGGTGAACTGTTCTGTGCATCATCCAGAGCCCACTGCATGCTGAGGAATATCTACTTAGTTCCAGAGTCTAGCTAAGATCAAAGTAGCCTCAGAGAGAATTCAGGGCATCTTCTCTGACCATCAATAGACTAGTCTGTCCTCTCAGAAAACCACATTACTCTTTGATTATTTTTTTTTCCCTGTTAGCAGACAAAGGAAAGGGTTAGACTGCACACTTCAGCCTTAGGACTACTGTCAAAGGTCAGGCTCTGCCAGAGTGTCCATGACCCATTTATGGACCCTGTGGTTTGCCTGAGCAGCAGATATCAGTAACACAAGTTTGGAGAGGTCATTTTGCACAATTGACCTTAGCAGCTTTACTTTTTTTTTTTTTTTTTTTTTTTGTCCATGAGGAAATGATTTTTTTCCTGCCTTTCAGGATGCAGTGTTGTTTACTGAAGCACTAAACAAGGCAACGACATGGACATAGGAAATCTCTGTCGGGAGCTAAGTGTTAATGAGGCCCAGCGTCTGGCCAGAAGACGGCAAAAATATTTTCCTAAATAATCTGTTCTAATAGTGAGTGATGATGGAAGATGTGGCATACACTGTTTCAGCAGCAAGCACCAAGTTGACATGTATTTTTGCAAAGCTGACTATGGATTAATATAAACCTCACAGCGGTTTTGTTTTAGGAGAATGATACTGTCCAACAGAATAAGATATTTTGAAAATATTCTTACTACAAAATTGGCCAAAACATATAGTGCCTTTTTGTATAAAATTGCTCCATAGCAAATGTAGAGATAGGGATAGAATGAGGAGAGCTGTAACTTACCAGTGCAAAAGGACACAAACATATGCAACTGACAGCATGTATTGCTTTCAGATTCTACAGAAAGTCCATGGATTAAGCTTGTAATGAAAAATATGTATGATTACTACTACAATGTGGAAACCGAGGAAGGTACCTGTGCTGCCCCTGGAGGAGTTGTACCAAAAACTTCTTGGTTAACTGGTGAAGAAATCCAGGTAGATGGCTAAAATATTTGCTTTGACTGCAGACATAAAGTGTAAACACTTGAGGGATAGATAGCAAGACATGGCAATATCAAAGGAGGAGGCTCTGCTGGGTGAGACTGAAGATCGTTTTGGTTCTGTATCTGCTCCTTAAAATATCAACATCTGATGTCTGAGACAATAGTAATGGCACAGCCTCCTGTTTTATATATCCTAATGATATGGGGCTCCCCAGTTGATGGTTACAGCATTGTTTTTAATAGCCACTAGTAGACACTTACAGAGGAAAGTCTGACTGCTTTTTGTATGCTTTCAAATTTTTTCAAATTTTCTTCAGCATTCCTGTGTCTCCAAGTACAATAAGATGTGTGAAAGTTAAACCCACTTGCTGTGGAGATTTTGCAATAACATGAAATACAACTTAAATTACTGGATCACACAACCTTCTGTGCATTTTTTTTGTATTCTGATGTAGCTCATATAGGATACTGGTTTACTCTGCTGCACAGACAGCTCAAGTCACCATAACAGGTCCTTCAGAAATTCTGACTGCAACACTACTTAAGTGTGTTTCTATATACAAAGCTCCCTGATTTGGTAGATATTTCTAGATATGACTTCTTCAAAAAACACTTGAAAGTAGGAAAGCAGAACTCTGAATCCTAAGATTTAAAAATAAATAAATAAATAACTTTCTCAAAGTAGCATGTCCAGATGGTTAACTCAGGCTTGAAAGGAGTTCATACCCCTCATAAAATTCAATGGCAGCAAATTAGCTCTTCATACTGACTAAAGTTTAGGGGTAAGTTGTAGGGGTTCAGATATGATGAACATAATACGGGTGGAGAGAATACAGGACAGATTCCAGAATGGTTTTGTCCTTAGGTTTTGTTGTTGTTGTTTTGTTTAATTTCTTTTTTTTTTTTTTTCCTTAGCTCCTTTTAAATGACCTTTTTCTGTGATCTCTTAACAGAGCATTGTTGGGCAAGTCACAGCAGATTACAATCGGGAGCAGCTTTGGCTTGCTAATGAAAATCTGATTGTTCAGCTGCAAGCCCGAGCAAGGGGATACTTAGTCAGAAAGAATTATCAGGAGAGAAAAGCATACCTCCAAAGCCAGGAACCATCTGCCATCAAAATACAGGTATCGTATTAGAATGAGAATGTAATCTGGCTTGGGCAACTATCTGCATGTGAGTGATTAAGTGGTGTATCACTACTGAAAACAGGCTGCTAATAACAAATTTCTCAAATCAGCAATTCAGACTTCTAATTCTGCAAATGTGTTCCTGTCCTAGTTGGAATAACTACAGTTTTAAATAGAATACTTCCAGTTTTCAAATAATAGATCGTATCCACATGCAATCTAAGCCACTTCAATGGGAAAAGCTCAGAAATGCATAGCCTTGGCTTTATTCTGAGGCGTTCAGGTCTTGCATGGTATACCTAACCAAGACTGGATGAGATTGGAATATATTTGTTGGGTATTGAAGCAAAAATTCCTTGGCAAAACATGACTTATGAAATACATTAAATTCTAGACTATCCCAACTTGGAAGTGGTTTGCCTCTGTTCCATGAAGTCATAACTTGGCAGGGAGTGGCAGATGCCCTGGTATCATCAGTCTCTGGCAGTGTTACTTGGATGTCTTCTGTTTGTTGAACTCCAAAATAATCATTAAAAAAAACATTTCTGTGTGCTGGGAGTGTGAACACTCAAATGCATGCACAGTGGTTTTAAATGGTTTAGAAACAATTTATTTAACTCTTGAAGAACAGTTAACAAAATAACCTTTACAAAATTATAGGCAAATGTACAACTGATTATTTTGGTGTCTATAGTAACAACTTAAAAATTAATGATGATAAATACTAGTAGCTCTTATCTGGATTGGGTTTGCACTTCCCTACATTGTGTCTGGGCACAGTAAAGTCATGCGCTGCTGTTTGAGTAATTCATGGCCTTTGAAGAGGTTCAAAACTGAGGAGAAATTTAGGTATATGAAGTTCTTATCTGATAGTTTTCTATGAGCATTAAAAGAGATGGGCTGTGAAAAGCCAACAAGTGGAGGACTAGGCTGATGTCACTGGTTGGATATACAAAAGACACATTATGGTAAACGCTGAGAACAGCTAAATGATCTGTGTTGCTGAGGTCCTTGCCGAAAGTTTAATTTGAGCTAGCAGATGGAGAGCTGAATAAGGGAATTGGCAGGTTGTCGTCTGGGGTACAAGGCGATGACCCTGAATTTCTCAGAAAGACCACAGACTTTAGGAGACCAGGACAAGAACAATGTGGGTTCCATTAGGTAAAGCAACAGCTCTGGGATGCAATGGGCAAGAAGAGGGAGGCTGGGTCTTCCTGTGTGAGGGAAGAAGCTAATGACTGGGATGTTAAAGGTGTACTGGTGATAAGAGTAAGGATGGCTTCAGGGGAAGGAAGGAACTGGTATTGGACAACAGTTCTAAAACTGGCCCAAATTGGAATGAAATATGTCAGGGCACCTTAAAAATATAAGCAAGATTACATTTATCTCTTTACTGTAAAGGCTATTTTTCTGTGTAACATACACACAGAAATTGCTAACAATGTTTATGTAGACTTAAATATCAGTCTCTTATTAACAATGTCTCCATATAAAACAGGCTTTCTGGAAAGGATTCAAACAAAGGAAAAGCTACGTTGACAGATTAAAGGTGCTTCAAGGCAACGTTGGTGCTATTGTCAAAGTAAGACTCCACTCTGCTTCTGGGTCTGAGTATTCTTCATCCCTTGACTTGGTTCTCTGGTGCCTGGGAATCTGAGGCTAGCAGCAAAAAAAAGAATGGGCTTGTGCTCCAGAAATTTACGTGGTACTGAATGTCAATTGACAGCTTTAGTAAATAGAAAGCTTCTTGAAAGCTGTGTGCTTGACTTCTATAAGGCTTTGAGCTGGAGTGGATCATAATAGATTTTCTTACACTTCTCTTTCTATAATACTAAGTTAGAGAATATTGGAGATATATACCACAAGCACATGAGACCAGCAAGCCTACAAGAGAGGACTGTCAGATACAAATTTAAAACACATGCACTCAGATACACACATACAAATCATTTGTGCAGAATGTGTTAAATTTTTATTTAACTTTCAGATTCAGTCATGGGTCAAAATGTGGCTAGCAAAGAGAGCTTACAGGAAGCGGCTACAATACTTCAAGGATCATGTAAGTCCTTTTTCTTCATTTTGAACATGGAGCAGTAAATAGGGTAATATGTCTACATGCACATTTTAGAAATAGGTCCTAACTTGATTCTTTTGCTTTATCTTTGTATGTTACAGAATGAAGAAATTGTGAAGATACAAGCATTTCTCAGAGCAAACAAAGCCAGGGAGGACTACAGAACGCTAAGTAAGTGGTAATGGTTATTTGTTATATGTCTGGGAAGTATGTCACTGTGTGTCACTTTAAAAAAAAAAAATCATTTAAGATTTCTTAGTTTCCTATTCCCTTCAAAAGCAGGTGCAAACAGTTGGAAACCAGTTGTGTTTTACCTATACTATTTTACATACTTGTACTTAGACTGTATGATAAATATTCAGTTCATGCTATAACCTTTCTGCAGTTCAGTTTTTCCTACACTGTAATCAGTTTCCCAAGAGTTTTACACGTGTTTAGTAATGTGTTAACTAACAAGCCAATTTTCTTCAACTATAGTTGGTGCTGAAAATCCACCCTTGCCTGTCCTGTGCAAATTTGCCTACCTCTTGGACCAAAGTGACTTAGATTTTCAAGAAGAACTGGAAGTAACAAGATTAAGAGAAGAAGTAGTTACAAAAATACGATCCAACCAACAGCTGGAAAAGGACTTGAACTTAATGGATATAAAGATTGGGCTGCTGGTGAAAAACAGAATCACTCTTCAGGTCAGCAGACTGTTCAAGTTTACTTAGTAACATACACTGACCACTTCTCTTTGTTAGAGCTCACAATTAAAGAAACACACAGTGGTTGATGTTGGAAGTGACCTCTGGAGGTCACCTGTCCAGCTCAAGCAGGTCTACCTAGAGCAGGTTGTCCAGGTCCCTCTAGTTGGCTTTTGAAGATCTCCAAGGAGGGAGACTCCACAACCTGTGACAATGCTTGGTCACCCTCAATTAGTTACAATACTAGCAAATGAAGCACTTGCTTTGCTTGTCTTAAGTAATCTCGTCAGAATAGCTTGCGTGAGAAGTTGCTCTTTTGTCCTGAGTGGTATTTCTGTTTGCTACTGAATGTCACTTTGTTTTGCTACTTTAGACAACAATAATTATTTGGCAGACTTAAAGCATTTTAGTAGAATGGAGTAGTCTTCTGATCATATTTGCGAGATTGTTCATTAAATAATGAATGAGTCTATACATGAGATCAGATTTCCCAGACAGTCACTGTTGGCAAGCCATACTCGTGGCAAAATAAAAATGTTCAGAAGACCAGCTAGTGAATAAAGTAGCAAAAAGTACAAAGCTGCTAATAAATGACCTCATAGCAACATATAAAATAGTTGGAAAAAAATGTAATTTTTTCTGATTTGCCTTTTACATTTATATATAATATAAACCTTTGATCATTGCAGGATGTGGTATTGCACAGTAAGAAACTTAACAAAAAGAGCAAAAATCAGCTAGAAGAGATGGTTATGATTGACAAACAAGGTATCAAAGGCTTGAGCAAAGAGAGAAGAAAAAAGCTGGAGGCATATCAACATTTATTCTACCTTTTACAGGTAAGTCTTACAGTAAAAATTAACATGACAGTAAATTGCTAAAGAAAAAAAAGTATATTGCTTGCTCTATTTTAGCAATGTCAGTAGTGGTTATGAAAAGATTTCCACAGGACTGTTGTATGTAGACCATGGTAAATACTATCTTGATCTTCTAATGTTTCCTGCAATTGAGAAAATCCATGCTGTCCTTAAACTGTGCAAGAAATATAGATGCTTTATTGTTGAGAATAACTTCAGACCATACTGAAAACAAAGAAATGTTTTCTTCCATATATCTCTTAGTCCATGTGAATTACTGTTAGTTTTAGCCTTCATTGTATGTGGTGGAAAGGAAGCTGTCTGCTAAGCAGCTTAGAGCATATAACAAATTATGTGCCCTTCCAATTAATCACATCTCATCTAAAATTTTCTAGAAGCTCAGATCTTCCCAGGGCAGATGCCCTTTGTAGGGATGGTTTATCTCAGAAAATAATGTTCAAATAATTTGTTTGTTTTATAGACTAATCCCATGTATCTGGCGAAGCTGATTTTCCAGATGCCTCAAAACAAATCAACCAAGTTTATGGATACAGTCATCTTCACTCTCTACAACTATGCCTCTAATCAGCGTGAAGAATATCTGCTTCTCAAACTCTTTAAAACTGCTCTAGAAGAGGAAATAAAGTATGTGCATTTAGTATAAGACCTTAGTTAATTTGTCTGACAGGCATTTCAGTAAATTCTTCATACCTAAAAGAATTTGATGGTTACATTTTTAATTGCTGTAACACCATATATATAATTTTTAGTGGAGAATTTTGCTTTCAAGGTAATAATTTACCCTGAAAATTAAATAATAAACCCTGTAAAATTAACACTTCAATTCAGAAAAATCTTCCTATGTTGAAGAATATTTTTGTGATAGTAGTCACTTCAGAGAGGGGAAAAAAAAGGGCTCTCTTGCTTTTTGTGATTGAGTATTTAAGGGTGAGGAAAGTCTTTTTTTTTTTTTTTCTGCATAGGTATGTATTCTGAAAGTGTAGTGAAGATGGTAGTTTTTCAAAAAAAAAAAAAAAAATCCCAACACCTTGTTTTATGCACTTAACAGGCATTTGGGCCCTGATTTCACAGAATCACAGAATAGTCTAGGTTGGAAGAGACCTCCAAGATCACCGAGTCCAACCTCTGACCTAACGCTAACAAAGCTTCCACTAAACCATATCCCTAAGCTCTACATCTAAACATCTTTTAAAGACCTCCAGAGATGGTGACTCAACCACTGCCCTGGGCAGCCTATTCGTTTTTTGTGGATTTTTTTTAGTGATCATTCACTATGCTGTGTTCTAGGGACATTATATTAATTCACACACATTCAGATACTAACCACTACAATATTTTTCTATAGAGAAGTCTAAGAAATAGTCTGCATAAACATGTTTGAATATTCAAAAAGGGTACTTTCAAAAGAGTGGTTTATGAAAAATGCTTAAAAACATTGATAATTGCATACATAAGTAAGATCTGTGAACTTTTCTATTGTTGATACAGCTCTAAGGTAGATCAGATACAGGATATTGTCACTGGAAATCCCACCGTCATTAAGATGGTTGTCAGCTTCAATCGAGGTGCTCGTGGACAGAACACTCTGCGCCAGCTCCTGGCACCAGTAGTAAAGGAGATCATGGATGACAAGTCCCTCATAATCAACACTAGTCCTGTAGATGTATACAAGTCATGGGTAAACCAGCTAGAAATGCAGACTGGTGAGGCCAGGTGAGTGAGGAAGCTGGATGTAACACATCATCTCTTGCACACTTAATGGATCCCTCAGTTTAACCTCCCCTTTCCTTCTTTGAAAAACTGTGCTTGTGTCCATCACTCCCTCCCCCATCTTTCCATAACACAGTGGGATGCTTTCTTGGGGAGATGTGCTTGAAATATTGTACTTTAACCTGTTCTGAACAATAAATTACTTTTACAGAATCACAGAATGGTTTGGGTTGGACGGACATTAAAGATCACCCAGTTACACCCCCATCCCCCCCCCCCCCCCATTGGGGGGGGCACCTCCTACTAGATCAGGTTGCTTGAAGCTCCATCCAGCCTGGCCTTGATCACCTTCAGGGATGGTGCATCCACAGCTTCTCTGGATAGCCTGTTCCAGTGCCTCACCACCCTGAGAATAAGGAATTTCCTCCTTATACCTAATCTAAACCTACCCTCTTTTAGTTTAAAGCCATTCCCTGTTGTCCTATACACTCCCTGACACTCCCTGACAAAGAGCCCCTCATCAGCTTTCCTGTAGGCTCCCTTTAGGTACTGGAAGGCCCCTTTAAGATCTCCCCAAAGCCTCCTCTACTCCAGGCTAAACACCCTGCAACTCCCTCAGCCTTTCTTTCTTCTAATTTAAGTGATCCCAGGGGTTTTATTCAAGTGACATCTGTACCACTGCTCTCATTGCTTATGACTTGAGTGGAAAAATCAGATGAGGCAAAGCGGAAGAAAAGTTCTCTATGAATTCCCACTGCCGCTCATCACCCTTGCTTTCAAAGATTCTGCTCTACAACAAATCACACAAGCTCCTCTAGCACCCCTACAGATTATTCTAGAAGTGATGCCAGATGATCCAGTTCCTGAAAGTTTACTTGCTGGGAATCTAAATTTGCCTGGGAATCTAAATTTGCTTCCAAGTATGACAGCATTCCTTAAACCTTTGGTCTGGCTCAGGTCAATCAAAAAGAAAATTCAGTTTATGTTCATTCCACACCCTTTCAGATCTGAAAATGATAAAAAGTCATTTACTTCATCTTTACAAGTGTAGTAAGCCATGCCTTGAAAGAATTTACAGCACTTTGTTCAGTTTTTATAGCAATGTGATAGTACTGTCCTCCTGAAGAACTATGAATTGGAACTTTTTAAATCCATTTTCAAATTTAGGAATCCTCTTTTGTAACAACGGGAAGGAACATAATGCCCCGTGTGCCCCTACTCAAATGAAGAGTTCCCTCCAAAAAATAAGCTAATGCACCTGACACTCTTTTTAAAACTCTTGTTACTTTGTAAACTTCAGCTGTATTTATGTGTTTTTGTGTTCACTGACTCCTATGAGGCAAAAAAAAAATCTATTTTATTCTCAAATATTCTTATCATGGTTTAATGTCTGTTTGCTTTACAGCAAATTGCCGTATGATGTTACTACAGAACAAGCATTAACACACACAGAAGTGGTCAGTAAATTGGAATCATCAATTCAGAGTTTGCGAGCAGTAACTGATAAAGTTCTCACATCCATTTTCTCATCTCTCAATATGATGCCGTAAGTGCTGAGTTGAGGACTCTATCTGGTTCAGTTCATGTGAACAGGAAAACTTCATACAAACCTTGTCAATGGTGATCCTTTCAAATTATATGGTTTGATATATGCATCCCAAATGACTTCCCCAGTAGAGGGAGTGGTTTTCCCACTCCTACTCTGCTGTAGTCTTGTGAATGTCTCCCTATACTTGAAACTTCTTGTATTTTCCATTACCATTGTTTTGTGTTTTAAGTAGCTGACAGAAGAGCCAGTAACTTGGCTTACTAGTATGATTTGTTTCGTCTAAGTCTTTCCATTATTTTTCTTTTCATCTGTTCCACGTGTAGTTATGGAATGAGATACATAGCCAAAGTTCTGAAGAGCTCGCTCCATGAGAAATTCCCAGATGCAACAGAAGATGAACTATTAAAGGTAGACTTCCAAGGGCAAACTGCCAACAGCTTGTTCTTTTGATGCCAAAGGGGATTTTTATTGACACTAGGCTTTCTAATGAACTGATAACAACAGCATTTATTTGAAGGGATCTGGTGCAACTTGGATTTTAAAAGGGTGGTAGAAGAGGAAGAGAAGGGAATTCTGTTGCCACGACCTAGATTTCTTAGTCTGTGTGCTCAGCAATTCCTAATGACACTGCTCAACTTCTTTTAGATAGTCAGCTTAGTAAGAGTTCTTAGAGGTTTGGGCTTTATTTGAATCACCTTGCTTTTTGGTTTTATATTTTTGCCATTCCCACCAGAGGTCCTTTAATGAAGAACACAGTGGTCTTGATTGTTATATTTTTTTTCTTCACTTAAGTTAACATATGAAAAGTAATACATTTAATAATATTTTTTTTTAAGTTAATATTTTAATTTAAAGACAGTGCGGAAGAGCTCTAAAAACAAGTTACATGTAGGTCCTTTCATTGTATTACACACACTTAAGGTAGTTCTAAAAGTTGTGGAAATGAAGCTTAGACTGAAAAGTAAACTGTAAGTGATAAGTATGGTACTGGCACAGGGATCATCTCTAACCTGTCATATAGCCATTGCCCCTCTTTAGGGGCCTTGCTCCATGAGCCAATAGCCAACTGAAAGACTGACAACTCTCAAATTGCAACTATTTACATTGCAGTAAAGATGTTTTTATTAGTGTTTAATGAAATGGTTCTAAAATTGCAAGGTATCCATTTCAATGGGACTTGCCATGTATATATATATATGGCACCAGGCAGCATTTCTGAAGTACTTCTATCCACCAGTTCAGCAAGGCAGATTATTGTTTGACATAAGAAATACGCAGAAAATAGAGCATAAAACATCCAACTGAAAGCCTTTGTGCAAGCTGGAGGTTCTACAGGTGACTACGCATAAACTAAGGGTCCTTGCAGAAAGAAAAGTCCTTCCTTTTCCTGGGACCAAGAAAGATATGAAACAGCCATCTTCATGATACAAATGCAAGATCATTGTAGAGAGTGCAGTTTTGGAAAACCTATTTTCTAGTCTCTTAATAATAATAATTAAAAAACAAACAAAGAAACATTAAGAGACTTGTCTCTTAATGTCAGTGGACACATTAAACATTGGCAACTGTCTGTTGCGCTTCAGAAAATGAACCTGTGGAGACAAACTTATCAAAATCTAGAAGGGAAGTTGTATGTGTTTTGATGTGTTTAACTCAATGCCTTGCAGTAGCTTGCCTAAATCTAGCAGTACTAAATTGAAACCTTCTTTTTAAAGTCTATAACTGATGCCTTAAAAGGCACAAATTCTAAATACAGACATGATTGATAAGTGTTGTTTAACTGAAAATATTCATTACAAAGTTTGGAATATATAATTTTTTTAAATTTTGCTGTGGAGCAAATCCAATGAATGTAAGAATTGACTCAGAGCTTAACAGACTACTAATCTTTGAAGAGTTGTTACGACAAAAAATGAATTCAATATTTTACCCAGAAACTTTGTTACTCCAAAGCTTAAAAATAACCTATTTATAGTTTTTATTACTGGTGCTGGTTTAAATATAAATTAGAATATTCCAATGTATGTCTGCTAGGTTTCTTACAGTCAAAACCAGATGGTCATTTTTAATGGAAATAATGTAGTTGAAATCAAGCAATTCTACTTCTAAACTTTTTTTTTTTTTTAAATACATAGCTGTCTGATATCTTGGAAAGATGTTGCTTAAAAAAGTGAATGGTTTTATATGGAAATACATATGCTTGTTTTTTGTTGTGTTATGGCATGGTGCAGATTAATGTTCTTGCATCATATAAAAGATCAGAGACTCTTTTCAGTTAGACATGTAGGTAAGACATACATCCTAGGAGTTTTTCCTTGTTTTCTGCCACCAGTTCATATGGTCTAAATTGGGAGTGATTGATAATGTTCTGTAAAATGTGATTATGTATGAAAAAGAATTTCTCTTATTTTTTTTTCTTTACAGATTGTTGGAAACCTCCTGTACTATCGCTACATGAACCCTGCCATTGTTGCTCCTGATGGTTTTGATATTATTGATATGACAGCTGGGGGCCAGATACACCCTGACCAGAGGAGGAATCTAGGTTGTGTGGCGAAAGTCCTTCAGCATGCTGCTTCTAACAAGCTCTTTGAAGGAGAGAGTGAGCATCTGTCATCTATGAATGCTTACCTCTCACAAACATACCAAAAGTTCAGGTATGAAAGACTCTCACAAGTAGCTAGCTATACAAAAGAATGCTCTTCCAGGATGAATAAGAAAGACTAGTTTGTGCATTCTGCAAATAATAACGACCTTCTCAAAGTTAAATGCTGAAAGATTCTTACTGAGGAAGCTGAAGCAGAAGGAGCATGTTGTATTTCTACTTGAGCTTTACTTGGAACACCAATCAGCTCTGCTGATTTCATTGCAGTAAGACTTCTTTACTGCACATACAGATTGTGAGAGCATCATGGAATGATTCACAGTCTAGCAGAAACATTTGTGCTCCTCAGGTGGGTGGGACAGCTGAATATTTTGTCTGAGGAAAAGACTTACTGATGAGGAAAAAGTTGTTTTATTCATTTTTATTCTTTCATCTTTGCACAGTTGTAGGAAACTGCTTGTTTTGTTACACTACAGGACACAAGTTTGTTGGAATTATTGACTGATCTTTTTGGGTGGTTGCTATTATATTGAAGTGTTCTTCTGCCCTGTGTCAAACTTATTTTTGTAACTTTTATGCTTATTGACCATCCTTAATGAAAGCAAATGTACTGTTCATATAGTGGGTTTCCTTGAGAGATCATCCATGAACACAAAGGCATGACCTTAGTCACTCTATTTATTTAAGGCATTATTTAAGGGCATGACATAAACATGACGAATAGGTAGAAAGTATAACAAGATCAACAAATATTAATAAAGGAAAAAACCTACTCTAACTAGTCCTTTGATTACTACAAAAGGAAGAATTCCTCTTTTAATGAAGCCTACTTCTTACAAGACTGAGTCTCTGGGGATCTTTACTTAAAACAGAAGTGCCTTGCCTACCTTAGACACCAATAGTGGTTCATCCCAGCTGCTCAGATTCAGATCCTCTGACTTTGGAAAACAAACTGTTCCTTTGGCAGGAGGACCTTGCTGTTTCTTGGTTGTCTATGCATATCCCTGAAGCTGTTAGTAGCTCAGAGTAAATCACTGTCTTGCAAAGTAGTACTTCGTTCTCCACATAGCTCAAAGTTGATATAAAGCTTGAAGCATTTTTTGCATTTTTTCCTCTCAAGATCCTTGGATTTTAAACAATGCCATGTTTTATGACACCTCAGTTTGATTTGAGGAAGTGATTTAAATTTTGTAGCCCAAAGGTTAATAATTTGGTAATTTTATGTAGCTATCTCAAATAATTTCTTCTCAGCAACACTTCATACTACAAAGTGCATTTATAAGACCAGAGGGTATTTCGGTGGAAATCCTCTCATAACTTCTTAAGCATTAAATATGGGTTTCTCTAAATATTTTGGATTTGCCAAGTTATCACTCCTTGCAGAATCAGGAGAAAAATCTTACCTCAAAAATAATCTTTCACCAGCTGTCCAGGAAGTCATTATTAGTGTTTGAAGGAACCTTTCTTCAGAGACAACATATTTACACATCAACATAGAGTAGATTGCAGATTATAAAACAAATATAACGCATGTTGAAGACTTCCTTATTTTTTTATACACCCAAACTAAAGAGAGTTTATAGGTGACAATTATTAATGTCTCTCATTTTCTCTTAGAAATTTTTTTCAGGCAGCATGTGATGTTCCTGAACCAGAGGAGAAATTCAATATTGATGAATACTCTGATATGGTAACCCTCAGCAAACCTGTCATATATATCTCAATTGAAGAAATTATTAATACCCATTCAGTAAGTGAATATACTTATTAGAAGACTAAAATGTATAAATTATGAAATAATTACAACAGTCTCTGAGGAAAGTTTAAAGTGTGTTTCTTTTGAAATAATTTCTTCTGTCTCTAGTATGATTTTACTTTGAGTATTAGATTTCACTTTTCCTAGAAGACTACTTCCTTGTAAAAGCACTGTCTTGAATAACAGTGAGAGTATATCATTGTATGATGGGGGAACTATTTATATTTGTAAACACTTTCCTATCTTGGTTAAGAAAGTAAGCCCAATTTGAAGAAGTTCCTTTGATGCTAGGAAAACAGGGAAACTCAGTGTATTTTGTTTCATGCATCATATATACGTTATGTTGGAAGCAGATTTAAATATCTGATTTAGGAAGGACTGAAGCTGCTTTTCCTGTCAGATCTTTTTTCCTGGGGAAAGAATAGATTAACTGCAGTCCATAGTCTGATGTAGGGTACAAGTTAAATGTCTTCCATGTGGTCCTCTTGAAGCTGAGATATTATTTTCTAGCTTAAAAAAGGGGGGTGAGGGGAGGAAAGTACCACAGAGAACCTCTCCCTAATGTTTTCAGATATGCTATAGAAAAAGTAGAGTGCCCAACTTCCAGTACACCACATTGCAAGTTCTCTTTATTCAACTGAAAACTAATAGCCTGGTCTGCTAACAACATGTTTGCTGGATTGTGTTTGTGTCTTTTTTTTTTCTTTTAATTTAAGGCATAGAGCTATTCCTTTATGTCACTCATTGATGATATTTATACGCTAGTCTTACTAGCTTACTGCTTCTAGTGAGGTTGTTCCTTCTCTAATATGTCCTTGGAGTTGAAAGTGACAATTACTATGCTATTCTGGTTTTATTGATAAAATATTCTATAAAATATGAAATAACTTAAGGAGAGTAAATTGCTAAACAAAAGAGATCAAGAAGATTGGTATTTTTTGATAACATCACAACACAGTTCTCTGCTTGCAGAAAGTAAGCAATTAGGTGTCAATACTACACATTATTTTAGTGCAGTAACTCTAGCAGATGATCTTCTTTTACCAGTGCCACCTCTTCCACCAAACTTCCTGAATGCTTTGATCTGAGTTGTCTTCTCCCACTGTATCTTCCCTATGAATGTAAATTCAGCTTTCCATTCTGGTCATACAGCTCAAAATTAGTTTGAGTAACAGGATATGCATAAACATCCTGTCCTTTTTCATACATAGTTCAGTTTAAAAAAAAGTTCTCAAATCTGTCCTCTGTCATCAGCTCTGGTGGCAACTGCTTAACTTTTATTTTATTTTCACAACTCTTTAGGATGTAGCTGGAATGAGAAATCTGTTAGATTCATCAGCTTTGTTTTTTTGGCCCTTCCCTGTTTATCTCTTGCCTGAGAGAGGACCTGTTCTGTGAATGTATTTTTCATTCTGTGCTTGTATACAGTTAAGCATGGTAGAGCTTTATCCAGTATGAGTAGAGTTGCTCAGCAATTCTCACAATATCATACTCAATGCTATGTACAGTGTAGGGTAGTTGCTGCACTTAAGTCCAAGAAATTAGTAGTTACAGGCCTATAATTCTCTCTTAAGATTGAGAAATTAACAGTTACAGGCCTATAGTTCTCACTTAACTGTCCTGTTAGTATGACTGAAATGCTGGCATGCCTTTGCTTTCTGGGCTTGGACTTTTAGTTGTCAGTAAGTTTATAGTAACCATTAACTTTTGACCAACAATAGTGCTTAAACTACTTAGTATCCTGGAGTTTTTGGCTACTATGCATGGTTTGCTATAGTTAAATTTCAAAGAAGCTTGGTGACCCTATGCCTTTCCATCAGGCTTCCAGATAAGGAATACTCCTTCTATGGGGAATGAACTGTTGGATTTTACAGTCATCAATACTGCCGACTTACTCTAACTCAATGTGAGGTCACTTTTTCATTAATAGTGAGAACCTGTCTACAGGAAAATGCTACTGCCCATCCATGGTCTTTACTAACTTGTTTTACCAGTATTTTTGTGGCATAGTTTTGGGAGGATGCCTAGGTGCAATGAAAGTTACTGTGAATATGTTCATAAATATGCAACTTCTGCTGTACTGTTCCTTATAGTCCTGGGAGCTGCCTAGTTTCCTTTCTTATAAAACAGAGCTGTTTCTGAGAGGTATCCCTAACAGTATTGTATTTCAAAATAGCTACTAGAATGGTTATACAGGGGGAAAAAAAAAAAAAATAGATGTCTTTCTACACAACCATTGACCCTGTCTTCATCCCTTTTTATGCTCAGTTCGGGATGCTGCATTGAAAGGCACTGCTTGGGTTATTACCCTGAACGCAAATCTTAAACTTTTTTCTTCTCAGTTGGGATGTTCAGCACTGAAGGTGACTTGTAGAGGAACACAGCAAGCTGCCTTACTGCAAGAACAATTCTAAAGTCTTTATCTAGAAAGGAGTATGCTTCTTCCCCCTGCCTCCCACCCACTTTAGTTCCTCCATAATGCTGATCACAATCCATCTTTTTTTCAGTATATAGTCTCCAGATTTCTTTACAAGTATAAAGACACTGGGTATGATTTTTTGGAATTATGTCTTTATTTACATTTATTTATAGCTACTGTTGGAACACCAGGATGCCATTGCCACTGAGCCAAATGACCTGCTGAATGAATTGCTGGAAGGGCTGGGACCCGTTCCTGATGTAGAGTCTTTCCTTGGTATGTTGTTGTTCCTCTTCATGGTTGACTTCAATCTGGGTTAAGATTAAATGGGGTCCTGATTTAAATACTGCAAGATACACAAACTCTCATATCTCTGATGTTAACCAGATTCTTCATTTACTGTAAATGTGTTTTTTGAACACTTGTTGTGACATTCTCAAAAGTGAATTCACACTTTGACTATAGCTGATCCTGCTGAAAAAGAAAGCTGATGCAGTGTTTGTTCAGAGTCAATACAGGTAGCAGCATCCTTCAGCAGCCTCTTCAACAGCATCCTTGGGATGTATGAAGAGCTTCTAATAGCAATTGTAACTGTGAATCACAGAAACATTAAGGTTGGAAAAGACCTCCAAGATCATCTGGTCCAAACATCACCCTACTACCATTGCCACCCACAAAACCATGTCCACCCTTTCCTTAAACACCCCCAGGGATGGTGACTCCACCACCTCCCTGGGCAAATCTTTCCAATGCCTGACTGCTTCATTTGAGAAGAAATGTTTCCTAATTTCCAACCTAAACCTCCCCTGGCACAACTTGAGGCCATTCCCTCAGTCCTATCACTAGTTATCTGCGAGAAGAGGCCAACCCCCAGCTCCCCACACCTTCCTTTCAGGTAGCTGTAGAGGGCAATGAGGTCTCCCCTGAGCCTCCTCTTCTCCAGACTAAACAACCCCAGTGCCCTCAGCCGCTCCCCATAGGACTTGTGTCCCAGGCCCTTCACCAGCTTCATAGCCCTTCTCTGGACACGCTCCAGGGCCTCGATGTCCTTCTTGTAGTGAGGGGCCCACAGCTGAACAAGGTACTCAAGGTGCAGCTTCACCAGAGCTGTATACAGGGGAGGATCGCCTCCCTGGCCCTGCTGGCTACGCTGTTCCTGATACAATCAGGATGCTGTTGGCCTTCTTGGCCACCTGGGCACACTGCTGGCTCAGGGGGGAATCAGTCAGCACAGCCAGTACTGAAGATTAGTTGTGATACAAAATCCAAACACTAGTGTTTCTAAAAAATGATCCAGTTGTGTTCAAATTGCCAGACAGGGAAAAAGTATATATATTTTTAAACAACCTAGCCTTCAGATTTGCTCTTCTTGGCCACAAAAGTGCAGAGAAATTTCTAAATATCAATTTTTAATTTTGAGACTTATTTTTACACTTAAAAATGAGGTTTCAAAATAGATATATTTGAATTTGTAAGGAATAAATGTGGTTGATATTTAATTTGCCTCAACAGTATTAGGAAGTGAACTGTATTCCCTCTTGTTTAGAAAGTAGCTATAACGTCACAGATAATACTAGACTCAAGGTGAATAGCTACTGCTCTTTCATTTTTCACTAACACTGTAAGTTAGGATAAAAGATATTAAATCGTTCTCCTTTGAAAAGAAGATGTGAGTTTCTTGATGATTTTGTTTTATGCATTGACTCTTGATAAAATTAGCAAACTGAAGTAAAAGAGGTTTCCTTTCTTACAGGGGAAGGATCTGTTGATCCCAATGACCCCAACAGGGAAGGCACACTGAATCAGCTTGCAAAAACAGAGATTTCACTATCTTTAACAAGCAAATACGAGTTACGAGAAGGTGAAGATCAGGATCTTAAAAGCCTGATGATAAAGTAAGTTTTGCTCAAAAATCTATATTTTTAAAAATAACTTATCACTGACTGGATCCATAATCCATACATAATGAATATTTTCTGGGAAGCTATAAAAAAATCTGCTTTAGAACATCACAGCCTTGGGAAAGTTGAGATGAAAAGCTGTTTAGATGTTTAAGGGGTGGACACTATGAAACTGTCTTCTCCCTCTCAAACAAAAACACTTCCCTGAACTACTGCCATCAGGCAATGGAACAGGATGTGACTGTCACTTCAGTATGAATAGGGCATGCTTTGATGCAGGGAAAGGAAATGATGTTTATTCTATTTAGTCTGTGTACTTAGTAACCTATAACCTACTTTATAGTCCAAAATTTTGTCATAAAATCATATACTATCAATGATTTGCACATCGTCTTCAAAATTATTTAAAATTGTTCAGAATAAGGCTTATTTAATATCCTGCTGCTACTTCAACAAAGGGGAGAATGGGGTTGTTTACTTCTATACTTAACACACAAGTGAGAAAGCTAGAAATTCACTTTGGAGGGAAATACAGCATCGGGATTTAATGTTCTTACAAGCACTATGACTATAGACACAAACTTCAATTCAGCTTTAAGTTTTTTCAAAATCAAAATGCAGGAGAAAAAATAATTTATTAGGTAGTATGTGTAGTTTTACTTTTGAAGAAAATTCTTAGCTATAATGCCGGTAGTCCAATCTCAGTATGTTAGCCATAAATGATTGTTCAAAGTCTGGAAAAAATATAAAATTTTAGGTACAAGAAAAACTTGTGATTTATCCTAAAAGGAAAAGGAGTTTTTCTACTGTAAGTTTTACATATTTGTTCTGAATCAAACAAAAAAACATTTAGTTTTTCTCTAACTTGTTATCAAAGGTGGAGACAGAGTGAGAAGACTGTAAAGGCAATGACAAATCAGAACAGTGTTAGTCATTTAGTGTTCCACAGGCAAGGGCTCTAGAGCCTATTCCCAAAGCGTTGTGGGTTTTTGTTGTTGTTTTTATTATGGATATGCCTGCTATTGTCACTTAAAAAACAAAACAAAAACAACAACAACAACAACAAAACTGTTCTGTTTTTCCTGTGTGTCAGACTAATATGCTAGCCCTTAACTGAATCTCTGAAAATATGCAAAATCAAGGCCAAAAGAAATGTTTAAAATCCTTTTTAATCCTTTATAATGTGTGGGAATACATTGAAATAATAGCAAGAAAATTAACAGAATTTAACTTCTCTGCATAAGTGCTTTCAAGTAATCTCTCACATTTTAAGATCTAGTAAACGATCTGACAGAAGAATAAACAGCAACCTGTGTTAAACTGCAGGAAAAAAAAAAAATTACTTGACACAACTGTTTATACAAGGGATGTAAACACAGATACTGTAGCTTCCTTTTTTTTTTTTTTTCTCTAAAGCGACATGCCTCTTCAACAGAAGTGTTAAGGTATTTGTTTTTAAATGGTTTTGTTACGGCTTCTGTGACAAGCCCAAAGATTTGCAGGTACCTCTGTCTTGAAGACTTTATGTAAGGTGCCCGGTACACGTGGTCTGAATGCGTAGACACAGCATCCCAAGTTGTACGTGGGTGTGGGGAAGTGGACCCCTAGGCTGTTTTGCTGCTGGAAAACAAGAAAGCTGAGCTGGTTTGGTATAAAGGGGAGGACGTAGGCATACATGTATTACCAGCCATATTAGCATACTGTTAGATGGGTTTCAAGTGCGTGGAATGGTAACGCTGTCCCATGTTTGCTACTGTCAATGGTGGTGGTGACCACCAAAGTTTGAGGAAGGTTTTGCCAGGCAGAGAAAGCCAGGAATGTGTTGATGTAACACAGGTGATTTAATTTTAGGGAATCTTTGTGGTTTTGTTTGTTGTTTTTATTTTGTTTTCTGGGGATCTGGAGGGAATTACGAGAGTTTGTGAAGGAAAAATAAAATCTTGTTTGGAATGGTGTCCTCTGAATTAACAGAACTCTATAATAAGACATTCTTTGAAGTATTATAGATAAACTCCTACCAAAAAAGAACTGGCTTACATATCAGCATGCAACAGCTTCCCTTTTTTTGGTGAGGAAGTGCTCCATATGTTGCCACTAAAGAAACATCTGCCCCTTAAGTAGTGTCTGCTGTGCAATTCCTTCAGAAGTTCAGCTTTGAGCGCCTTTCCATTTTATTGATTATATTGATATTAGATACGATCCTTATGCACCTGCATAGTTCAGGCTTTGGAGGGATGACCTTCCAACATGCTGTCATGATCATAATTAGAATCCTTGTTTATATTGTTGGTTGGGTTTTTATTATGTTAGCATAATACTACTATACTATAACTATTGTTATACTATGCTAACCTGTCAGATATTTCTTAAAATAAAAGGGAGAAAAGTATGTACACACTTCCCTTGTTGTCTGTGTAGAAGTCATATGTTCAGTGTTGTCAATGGAAGATCTGGAATACAAAACCTAGGAAATACTTGTATTGCCAAGCATAAAGCGTGTGCTTGCTAGTTCGACAGTCAAAGAAATAAAATGTACAGATGAACCAGTGGTAACTGCTTTGTAATACCCATATATTTTTTTTAAAGGACCAAAAGACTTATTGTGGATGTGATACGAACTCAGCCAGGGGATACACTCTTAGAAATATTAGAAACAACAGCCACTGCACAACAGGTAAGTGCTATATTGTGCCTGAATAGGGAAGAAAATAGTTATTTTATTAAAGCTATTTAAAAAGCAAATTTCTGACAGCTTTTTCTATCACTATAATAATGAGATCATTGTTGCTATTTCTAAACTACATGTAGGACTGGTAACAACTTGGGGTGGGGGGGGGGGGGGAGGGACATTAAGTCTTGCTGACAACTACAAAAGCTGGAATAATATATTTCATAATTCTTTAAACTTGTAAACATGGCCTCTTCTTTCCTATGTACTAATGCAAGCAAATAGCCTGAGGTGAATTCTCTGATGGATTTTTCTTTTTCTTGTAAACTTTGGTATATTGAGTTCTTTGCTGCCTAGTATATTTGCTTAAGCAATATAAGCAAACATTGGCTTGGGAACTGCAGCTATCTTTGATGTAGGAAATGAGTGGGAAGAGCTCTCAGCTGAGGGTTTGCCCTGGAGATACTGACGCACAAAGCCACAGCTCAATAACATGCACTTTTTAGCTTAGTTTAGAGTGTGTGTTTGTGTGTGTGTAAGTAGGGGGCACCTGTGAGACCTGACAGTCTTCATACAACTAAATGAAGCCAGTGAGTCTTCTGGCTGATTTCAGAAACCTTTGGATTAACTGAAACGTGTGTCTGTTGTGAAGAGGTACTTAAGTTATGTCAAAGGGGAACAGTAAACTGAGAGACTTTAGACAACTTGGTAAGGAGATAGAAACAAAGACAATTACATTTCTTTATCTCCTATGAGAATTCAGTGCATCTGAATTCTTAACTGTTATCCTTAATTGGAAAATAACTGTTTTTGGTTTTTCTTTTTACCCAGGAATCTGAGTACTCAAAACTTGTAGAAAAACGTGCCATTTTAGATTCCAAAACTCCAGAGAAAATGAAGCACAGTCAGTCTATTTTCGAAGAAGGGCAGCTACCAATAGAACAAAAGAAAAGGAAAATTCAGAGAAATCTCCGGACATTGGAACAAGCAGGATTAGTGTCTTCAGCAACTAAATACCAAGAAATTATAAATGAGATTGCTAAGGTAAATGGAACGTGCTTCTTCTAAACTGATGATTATTTTAGTCATCTAGCTCAAACTCATTCTAGCTAGACATGTTAACAGATACTAAGTCTGGATAACAAAGGCTACCGCTCCACATCTCCACATCATTCAGTTCAGGTAGTTCTGCGTTAGCATGCTGCCCCTCAGTTAAGCAGTAAACTAAGATTTGTTTCTTATTTGAACATTTCGTTGACTTATTGTAGTGTCCTGGAGACCATAGAAAATTTCAGGCTACCACAACTTGTAATTCATTTAGCTCCAACTATTATTTGTAGTCACCTTGAATGAGGGGATATAAGTTTGCTCACAGAAGCAAGTGCTGGACTGATGTTGGCCTTAGTGCAGACATCCACAAGGTTAGCTTTTCAGTTGTCAACCCGCTGGGCTTTCCTAGGGTTTTGAGTTGCCTGGTGACAGCAGTCTGCTTGGAGGGGCTGTCACCAGACAGAGACAATCCTGTATGGAAGCATTAGAAGAAAGAGAGTTTAGAACCACTTGTCCTATCTCCTTTCCAACCAATGCCTAACTGCTTGACTTACCCAAAGTCAATATACCTAATTAGTAAGCTTATTGCATAATAAACTTCAATCTTCTGTTTTAGGATATCCGGAATCAAAGAAGATACAGACATCACCGAAAAGCTGAACTGGTGAAACTCCAGCAGACTTTGAATGCACTTAACTCCAAGACAGCATTTTATGAAGAACAAATTAATTATTACAACACCTATATAAAAACTTGTTTAGACAACTTAACAAGAAAGTGAGTTGATTCTTGTCTTTTAATATTTTAATGTTTTATAGGGGGGAGAGGAGGTGTTGTAGTAGGAAGCTTTGATTCCACAGGGTAGGCAACCCACAGATTTAAAAGTACATACAAGTTGCCACTGAGCTAACCAAAAATCCTTAAGCAATGAGGCATTCATTTCTTTAATTCTTCCTTAAAGAGGACTGATATAATGTTTCCCTATAGTATGGTTTCAACATACTTAATTAGTGTTACTTTGCAAGGCTATTAGCATACTTTGAAATCATGAAGCTTTAGGAAGTGACTATTGATTTTCTTCCTTCATTAAATAGGTTTGTCTTTAGAATACAACGGGGAAATAGATGCCTAAAGCATCTTATTTTTCATAAATGATGCAGCCGCTCATTTGTGATGCAACTCCTACTAGGGCCATTAAGGTGTCAAAATAAAAGCATTTTAATGACATGAAGAGGAGCTTTCTCAGTGGTCCAAAAAGGAACACTAATGACCAATCTTATTTAATACCTATGTCACTGTATGCTTCCAAATTGCTGCTTTTAAGTGATGATTGTGAGCTCTTTTAGACTGGGTTTGCATTTCACAATAGAGTTTAGATAAGTGCTAGTAAATGTTCATTCAAAATAATTAAAAATATTTTAGACTACTTCGTGTGCCAAAAATCCTTCTAATTCTTGGATTGTTCCTTAATAATTACTTAGGAGGGCAGAATGAAGAAAAAATAAAGCTAGAAGACTAGCTGAAATATAAAAGACATTTGTGTGCTGGTGGCTTAATTACAAGCCTTTTTTTCTGTTCTCTCCCAGGAATTCAAGGAGGTCAATTAAAGTGGATGGAAAAGAGGAGGTAAAGGGAAGCAAAAAACTGAAGCAGGCATCATTAAAGTACACAGCTGCAAGACTGCATGAAAAGGGTGTCATCCTAGAAATTGAAGATCTTCAAACCAACCAGTGAGTGTGGTACAAAACAATTGAGAGCATTTTCTAATCACCAGCTCCCTCAGGAGTCTGGATTTTGTTAAAATTACTTGTGGTTTCCTGCACTGCACCTAAAATACCTTCAGATTTTTGCATTCAGGAGAAAGATAAAGTCTAATTGTTGTGATTCATTTTTATCCTTGTACCTTGCTATAGGATTACTTTGGTAAGATACTGGAATATGTCCTATTTTGGCATTAGTTTACATGGGATGAGTATGAGTTAGGCAGCATGTTTGCTAAGGACTGAGTTGTTAAGCAGTTGTAACATACTTTTTCACTTGCTGACCAAACACTTTTGTATTATTGAGTAAATACCTCATATGCTGTGCTTCCCAACTATGGCTAACTGGGAATGGATGTGGTAGTTTAACCTCACTGTTGTATCTATCCATTATAAGGCTGCTCTTCCATCCTATGCACCTTTCCGTCTTGCTTCTACATTGGAAAAGTTTTTTGGGTTGCAACTTTTTTCCAAGTAGGTTTGTCAACAGTGGCAAAACTGATACCAGAGATGTGTGTACACCTGCAAGAAGATAATCAAAGGTGGCAGAACAAATCTGCATCCCCTATGGACACTTGCTCCTCTTTGTTCCCTGTACTTCTCACAGGCATTTTTTTTTTCTCAGTATAAAGGACTGTTAAGAGCTCTATGCCATACTACATGTATACCAGACAAGCCTCCAAGAAGATATTGCAATAGTCATGGAGTGGTTCATGCAACATTATGCTAGTGATCTTCAGAAAATAACGGATAGGTCAAGTTAAAATGTCCATTCCCTAGTCTAACAAGGCCAAAACAAATTTCATGTTAAAGTAAGACACTCATTTTAAATCTTCTCTTACCTTCTTAAGACCACTCGACAGACCTGTTCTAAGTATATAAGTTGAACCTGCCATGCGAAAGTAGTAGTAGCATCTGTTTGCAGTTCTGTAGGACCAGCATATTACAATAGGACGGGAAATGCAACATGGCATACAGTTTCATGAATATTTTTCAGTGATCCCTGTGCTCCATGAACTTCACTGTTTCTGTGTCCTGCCTTAACTATGCATTATATAAACCAGGTCAGAAAAGTGATGAGATTTTAATTTGTGGGTACAAAAGGAAGGGAGAGAAAGGACAGGCTTAGCCACCAGCTGATAAAGCCAAGCTCTGTCCCAAATAAATTCTATTAAAACTCAGGTATTCTCCAGCAGACTATGTGATTCTACACGGTGGATTTGCTAAAGCAAAGAGAACAGTTAAACTCCTTCGAGATCACCCAGTATGTTGTTGCACTATACCAAAAATACTGGTCTGGGCAAAAACCATCCCTCCTGTTAAAGCAGTGGGGTTTGATTCTAAGAGTCACTTAGATTTTTTTTTTATTATTTTTTTTTTGGTTTAGCGTTTAGTGTCTGTTCATATACAGTGTGTTTTCTCACACATTACTTGTACAGCTTAACTAGCAGCAAGGTGATACATCTGAAAGCTGGTGCTAGGAGCAAAGTTTCTTAAGTTGACATTTCCACCAGTCCTCCTGTTGCCCAATTGAGCTCCAACAGCTCTCGTGGATATATTACTCCGTGGTCCCTAAAGGTTTCTGCTGCTGGGAGGAGATAAAGCTGTGCTTACAAAATGCATGTGTCACGGAAAGCACTGATGCTTGTGGTAAAAGGTTTTTTTTGTGCTTTCCTTGCACAAAAGAAGGTTTTTTGTGTGTGAGAGAGTTCTTCAGCTCTGCAGGCTTTTCACCAGGCTGTATTTGGAGTATATAAAACTGCATAGCATACATACTCAATTACTGTTCTTTGTTTTAAGGTTTAAGAACGTGATGTTTGATATAACACCTGGAGAAGAAGTGGGTGACTTTGAAATCAAAGCAAAATTTCTGGGGGTTGAGATGGAAAAAGTGCAGCTCCATTTCCAGGTAGAGTTTGAATTTTGTCACTGTGTTCTATAACCACATTCACATTTGTTCTAAATAAGAACTGTTCAGTCTTTTTCTAAATCCATGAACTATTCAATCACTGCAAGGCAGCAGATCATGGGGGGAACGATTTTGTAATTTGTGAAGGATGCTGGGCTTGGAGTAGGGTTAAGACATATATTAGAGAGACCATCAAACCGTATCAAACCAAATGACGTATTAGAGCAGTGGCAAGGAGCAAATACCTATGCAAGAGTATAATACACAGGAGTCTATCTTTCTTCCAGCTTGCTGATACTGACAGCCTATATTGGGGGATCTAGAAAGCACGTACTGTTTTTTGTACTTACTCAGTAGTTCCGTTTAATTGTTTAAATTATGAAGGACCTGGAGTTTGAGGTAATTAGTATGTGATGAAAATCACCCAATCTGTTTGCTGTGAGGTATGGATTCAAGCAAAGAATAATGATTTTATTTATGGTTACAGGATTTGCTTCAGATGCAGTATGAAGGTGTGGCTGTAATGAAAATGTTTGACAAAGCTAAAGTGAATGTTAATTTGCTCATATTCTTGTTGAATAAGAAGTTCTATGGCAAATGAGTGTCTTCAGACATCATGGACTGCATCCACCAATGGGAAGTCTCTTCAGTATTTTTTTCTTTTTGCTTTTCAACATTTGTTTGATGTTTGTCATTGGATGCTTTTTAACTTTAAAAGAAACTAAAAGACCAAATATTGAGAGGAATGTATACAGTGCCTTTTATTGATAATGAAGCAGTAAAATAGGAAATAGATTAATTTAAACACTTCCAGATCTCATTGGTGTTGGTACTTTTAAATCAAAATATTGTTTAGGACACTCAGCTATTGTGGTTGTATGGATATTAAGGTAGACAGAAAGTGAATTTAGTTGAATATATAAGCCTCTTCCTATTAAAAACATTTTAAATGACCTCAGATATATAATATAGTTCATATTAGATTTTAAGTATTTACCAAAAGAAATCCTAATTTGTCTCTAGGGGATAGCTCGCGCAAATATTTAGTTACATACTAAGCCTATTTTCTGGCAGTTGTCAATTGCAAAGCAAACTTGTTGTGCAATTCAAAAATTTTTATAGGTAATTATAAAGTGACAGTAACATTTTACTGTACAAAAATATATTTTGTGATTCATTCCTACTAAATAAAATGCACTACTGCCTTGTGTAAAATGACATTTTCTACTTTCACAGCCTTTTGAGTGGCATGGGGGTAATCTGAACAGTGAACAGCTGTTCAGTTTGAAGTATTTGAATACATAAATTGTGCCTGTCTGTCTTTTTGTAAGAAAATAAATGCAATAAAATCAGTATTTAGATTTTTTTAAATATTCTCTGGAGATTGTTCTATGTAAAATAAATGTTACTTAATTAAACTGGCTTGTTTC
The DNA here is from genome assembly GCF_011077185.1 of Oxyura jamaicensis. NCBI lineage: Eukaryota > Metazoa > Chordata > Aves > Anseriformes > Anatidae > Oxyura > Oxyura jamaicensis. The sequence goes on along the minus strand of NC_048926.1, from coordinate 25,692,576 downwards.
CTAGATTTCATTTAAAAGGATTATTCAAGTAACAATGTAGATGGTAATGAGAACTTTTCAGAGCTTTTATTAAATTAAATCTAAACTTAACTGTCCTCATATTACACTTTGGGAAGATTTCTCAGCAGTGAAATGGTCTCATGGTCTTTATGCGACTGAAAGTAGTGATGATTTTGCTGATTAATTACCAATTGCATCTAAAGAGCAAGAACATGTATAGTGGATAGTGTAATATATAAAGCAAGGGAAGCTATTCCCTACTCTCACTTTCCTTGTGTCAAAGCATTTTAGAAGATGAATGTACAGTGAGGTGCTCTGGAACACATTGTAAAAGCAATTTTACATAAATATTTAATTCTGAAGCTGAAATAAATCCAAAGTGAGTGGCAGATATGTAAACTACATTAGTTTGTACACTGATCTGTTGTATTATACAGAGTGAAGCAAAGATTTCTTATTAAAGATATTCATTTATGTATTAAATGTGAACAGTTCACTACTTTATAACAGCTAATATCACTAATTAAAAAATAAACAGGTCCTAGGTACTTCCATTTCTCTTCCAGCTAGTTATGCTGCATTACCAGTTTATCAGTCATTTAAATGTTACATACTTGTTATAGTATTAATACCCAGGTTCTCTTAAAATAGCTGTTAGGGAAGATGAAAATAGCACTTTGAAGGCCCCTTTGAACTGAACTATTCTATTCTGAGATCGTGTAGTCCAGCTACCTGACCTCTTCAGGGCTAACCAGAAGTTAAAGCATGTTACTGAGGGCATTGTCCAAATGCCTATAGAGCAATGACAGGCACGGGGCATCAGCCACTCCTCTAAGAGGCCTCTTTCAGGGTTTGGCCACCCTCACAGTAAAGGAACTTTCCCTCATATCTAGTCTGAACTGGACATCCCCTCTGGCACAGCTTTGTGCTGTTCCCTTGTGTCCTGTCATAGGTGACCAGGGAGGATAATCCCTGCACAGTTTTGACAAATTCTATCTGAGCAGTAGGTCTGCACAAGTGGGATGTTGACCAATAAAATCAGACCTTTGAAGTGACATGTCATAAGCCTGGAAAAATGCTGGTGTAACTTACTAGAGGCCCACTGCCTTTGTGAGAATAAGTCACTCCTAGACACGTTGCTCTCTGTGGCGTACTTGGCACACCTAGTTCCTGCTCAGTTCTAATGTGAGCAGAACCTTCCTTGGTCACCTCCTAGCTGCACCTGAAGTACACATGCTTATGAAAGCTTATTGGTAATGACATGTATGAAAGGTACAGTCTGTATGCCAGATCTCATCTTTTCCAACCATTTCTTGATATTCCTGCTCTCCTGGTACACATCAAAGAGAAACTTCCACTTAAAGTTCTTTGAACTCTTTCAGAAGCTTTCTTCTTAATTAGCAAGTTCAGTTCAGGACCTTGTCACTCAACAAATAATGAACCCTGCCAAACAAGGCTGACCATAATGGTTCTACCTAAATATAAGATTGACAGGTAGTACTGGTACTATGTAATTGGGCAAAGTAATTCTGTACCCACCAATTGATGTCATATACTGGTGATATCTACTAGAAAGTACGAAAATGGGCTTTTTGGAGGTTACTGTAGGTGTGGTTTAGGGCCTCCAGTTATGCATGGTTAGATATGCGTTGATGAAACCACTTTCATTCACGAAATGGTCTTGTGGAAACACTTGCCTTACTGGTGACAAAAACTGAGGAAAATAACAGCATAGCTGTTTTTACTCAGCTGTTCTCAGTATAGGAGGAACTGAGTCTTCCCTTGAAAGACCTGCCCGTCTATTAAGTTTGTTTTCCTAGACAGTGCTGGTGAAATTATAATAGTCAATAGTTGTCTGTTAGAGTTTGCATTTTTCTACCATATCATTTTTAGAGTTAGCTATGAGCACTTTGCAATTAACTTGGTTTAATTTGGTGCTTACTCATTCTGATGGGACTCTGAAGCTCCAAAACAATCCACAAGATTGCAGAATGAACAACATCTGTTGGCTAAGCAAGAGAAATACTATCACAAGCGATTACTCTGTTCTGTTTTACTTGGTGCCTATCTGCAGACCTTTGTTAGTGTTTTTTTTTTAAAGCAAGCAAGAACAACAAAACAGACTTCCTTCTAACAGCAAATCTAAAGAGCAACAGTCACATCTGACTTCAAACAGTTCATAACTACGTAGACAACACAACCCTCGTCCCAGACCTGGAGGACTGGTTTTGCCTCTGAAATATGGTTCTAACCTCACCCTTTTTAGAGCAGTAACTACCAACCCCAGGCATGCACCAGAGCAGTCTGGTAGCTCCTGAACAGTACGATGGCTTCATCGACATAGCGATGCTGCCAGATGGTTCCAGACTTTCTTGGCAGACCTGGTGTGTTTTACAGGAATGAAGTAGTGTACTGTAAAATGCTCCCAAGGGGGAAAAAACAAGCAAACAAAAAACAACAACAACAAAACCGGCTGAAAAAAGAGGCAAGAAGTAGAATTTAAAAGTGGTACAAGTTTTAGAGGCTGTAAACTCTTCACTTCCATTACAATTATCTTATCTAGACAGAGAAAGTATAGCATATCCTGTAGCATCACTACAGGATAAAAAAAAAAAAAAAAAAAAAAAAAAAGACTTAAATTTGGTTCCTGTATACAAACAGAATATCTAAAACAAAATAAATAGTTTTATTCACTTCCTATATCTATAGTAATCCAATTTACAAGAATACAAAGGACATAGCTCTGTGACTGTTCCTTATAACTGAAAGGAAGTTTATCACTGGAGGTATGATGTGAGTTTCCCTTCACATATTTCACAGATTTGGCAGACAGTGACTTATGCCCCACTATGGCCCATTGGTAAAGGCCTCTAGAACCAAAGTATATATATATATATATATATACATAATATATATATATTCCCTGGGGTCTGGTAAAACATTAGAAAAACATATTTATGTTGTGGTTTAACCTAGCAGACAGCTAAGTTACACACAGCTTTTACATCACCACCCTAGTGGTATGGAGGAGAGAGCTGAAAAAACTAAAAGTTTAAGAACTCATGCGTTGACATGAAGTTTGATAAATAATAATAATTTTAATACAAGAGAAAAGTGATGCAAAACACAATTGCTCATCACCAGCAAGTTTATGCTCTGCCAATCCCCAATTTTTGCCCTCCCAGCCCTGCCCAGGCCAACTCTTCCCGTTCCCATTGTCCAGCATGGCACCATATGGTATGGGCAGCCATCTGGCCCCCTTGGGCCAGCTGTCCTGGCTGTGTCCCCTCCCAGCTCCTTCTGCATCCCCAGCCTCCTCGCAGGCAGGGCAGCATGAGAAACTGAGAAGTCCAGGGCTATGTGTGAGTGCTCTGCAGCAACTAAGACATCAGTGTGTTATTGCCACTCTTTTCATCAAAAATCCAAAGCACAACACCATACCAGCTACTAAGAAGAAATTTAACCCTATCCCAGCCAAAACCAGGACATTGTAAGACTGATTAGTAATTTGGTTTAACTCTATTTTAGGCTTAGAATTTTTACATGTTATAAGCTCACAATTTGGAGGTTTATATATATATATATATACATTTCTTTGCAGATAGTTCCTTCAACAATACTTGTACCCAGCTTATGACTAAAGATTAACTGTATTGCACGGTGTTCCAGAACCTGGTCTTGTTTCCAGATGCCTATCTCTTCACAACACTGAGAAGCTGACCCAACCCATGTACCTTCAGGACACTAAAAGTAAGTATTTATGGACATTTCTTGGACATGTGTCCAGTTGTGTAGCATTGGACCACAAAGGTGATTCAAATATCTGGGTAGAAAACAGATTTTGTCAGCTTCACCCTATCAGTTTTTCCTCCTGTCTCCTGTACATGACCAAATTCTTGAACCAGACATCAGATTTGTCATTTTATCTTAAAGAATGGCTCAAAAACACTTAGGAGGATGGTTTTTGTGAGAAAGGCATCATATAAGACTGATTACCATAGGTAGAAGAAATGTGTTAAAAACATTCTTCCAGAACTTAAATGCTTGCTCATTTTCATGTTCAAGTGCATGTCAGAGTAATTTGGCATGCAATGAATGTTGGGGAAATCAGGTGTAATGCTTCTTTATCAAACTAAAGTGTTCAAAGGACATAAGTTTTCACAACTTGTGGATCTAGTCCTCCTACCAACCTTAATGTCCGCTCTCAAATCTCCAGTTTGAACTCTTGGCAAGATGTTTCCTGTTGCATTTATCACTAAGACAGAGCTCTTAAAATGCTGTCATATCTGAGACTGGAAATGGGTTCATGGCATGTTTTTACTATATATGGTGTGTTAAGAGTTAGTTCCTCTTTTGCTTCATTTTTTTTTTTTTTTTCAAGGCAGTCTACATTTAGGTCACAGATGTCACTCTGCTGTGCCTATTTCCATAGATTAAAATGAATTTGATTCTGTATAAATACTCACTATAAAAATGAAGTGCCTCTAATGTAAAGCACTTTCACAGAACTCCCTTTCTGTTTTCACAGGGTGTTTAAATTTCATTCAGTACAGTAAATCCTGTTAGTTTCTCTCAACCTGTGGAAGCGCAGATTAATGCTTTAAAATTGCATAAGCAGTATAACAGATTTAAAAAATAAAATAAAGATGAAAAAAAAAAGTTTTCACTTTAATGGCAAAATGAGTTTTCCACATACAAATATTCCCACAAATATTCTATAACTCCTTCTCTCTTGTAGGCCTATCTCTCAGCTATAGCTTCCTCAAGGAAACTGCAGCATAGAAGATAAATTCAGCTCACAAGGAGCTTCTGCTTATGCATACACTAAACAAATAGGGTTGGGCAGAAAAGCCACTGCTGTTACATTGCATTTGGGTATGCTTATAAAGCTGCAAGACCATGGAAATGTCCAAGAATAGCTTCTCTCTCTCTTCCCAAATAGATTAAAATAAATAATCTGTAATTAAAATGTTTTTTAAATTGATGAAAAGAAACAATTCAGTATAAGGTATTCTCTGTGGTTCCCTGGTGTGTTCAGGGATGACAGAGCTTGTCTTGCATGTTTCTCACAAAATTGCAAGGTCTTCTTACTGACCTGATTAAAGGCCAGCCCACAGTAAAACTGATACTCATTCCTTCTTCTTGGTCTGTGCGAACTGGAGTCAGCCTTAACAGTGCCGTAACATGGAGCAAGGGCTAGAACTGTGGGACAAACATGGTAGAGCAAGCAAGGATTAGGACTGGAATTTCCTGGGAACCAGTGCTTGCTCTCAGGAATACTTGATTTTCTATAGCTATTACTCTCAGTTAAAGAGTACAGGCTGCCATTTCTGCAGTAACAACTCAACTTCGTGTATCTGACCAAGTTCTGAACAGAGCTTGCCTCCCATTGTATTTGTATTGCCATAAACTGAAATACATAGACTTCAGGATGGGGCAGTGTACTCCAGCAAACCACGGAGCGTCTATTTGTAAAGCTTTTGATTGTATTACACACCTAAGGCTTACAATGCACTAAACTTCCAGTGAAGTATTTTCACCACCACCAACAACAACAAAAGAGCCTAAATAATAGCTGCAAAGTTATTTTCCTCCTTAGTTTTGATTAGGCTTCAGCTCAAGCAGCTTTTCAATCATGAGCTACTCAGGAAGGACAGAGCAAAGCTTTCCCATCCAAGGCATGGGCCACTGAGCTCAGGAGTGACAGTGTTTCAAATGCAGCCTTGGAATAAAAACAAAAACAAACAACACAAAAACAACAATAACAATAACAAAAAAAAATAAATAAATAAAGACAGGAGAACCGCAGAGTTGAGTAGCACATCTTTCAGGTTAGCCTGTGCTTCCAGAGCCGTGAGCTTACCGAGCCCAGGCAGTGGAAGACGGTGAGCTGTTGGTTAGTGTATCGAAGGCTGATTTCTGCGCGAAGGGGCTTTTCCGAACCAGTATCACCTCTCTACCACTAACACTGCAGCTACTTCAACCTCATTTGCTGCTGCGGGCTCTTAGCGATTGGAATCACACGCACAAAACTCGGCAAACTCCTGTCCTTAAACTCAGACTCGTTTTGGGGGGGATTATCCTTTGTCTGGCACTTCCTGCCGCCGCACCGCGCCCAAGCCCCTGGCGCCTTCCCCCTTCCCTGACTGATCCCAGCACTAGCAGCAAGGAGGAGCGGGCTGGCAACCACCCACCGCCCCATCCCCGTCCCCGTCCCCGTCCCCGCCCCGCCTCGGCTCGGTGGAGCCGCCCCTCCCGGCCCTCCCCCGCCTTCCCCGGCGCGGCCGGGACGCACGGACAAACGGACGGACGGACGGACGGACGGACGGAGGGAGGGAGGGAGGGAAGGAGGGAGGCAGCCGGCGGTGGCCATGGGGCTGCCCGCGCTGCTCTGCGCCCTGGCCGTGCTCAGCTGCCCGCTCTCGCCGCCGCTCGCCGCGGCCCAGGCCGGTGAGTGGCCCCGACGGGGGATGCCCGGGGAGGTCCTGAGCCTCGGGAGGGGGTAGGGGGACACGGGGGGTGGGCTCCGGTCCGGCCCCAGCAGAGGGAAATAAATGAATTTCCCGATGGCAGAGGGAAATAAGCGGCATGTGCCCGCGGGTAGCCGGGGCAACGGGGTTCTGCTTTCTGGTTTTAATTAGGGCTGGCTTCTTTCGACCATTCATTGCGCTGCTCCCGGTTTATTCTCACAGCCGCGAGAGCAGGCTAGCACATGTCAGGCTGGGTAGAGCGGTGTCAGCCTTGTTGTTCGGCGAGAGAACTGCTTTGTTTATTTACTTGGGTAAAAGGCAGTGCCATGAACCCGAAATACACAGATTTCAGAGCGACACCATGCCACAGGTGAGGTGGTTAAAGATGAAGAACGATTTACAATTCTCCTGTGACTGAAGAAATGACATAGCAATAGCAAACTATGGTGGAAAGAAGAGATGAGTTTGGTCAGATGTACTGGTGGGTTTCATGAAAAGAATGACATTGCCTTTTGTTAACCACTTCAGGAGATAGACTGCCTGCCAAATATGTGGTAGCAACAAAGACTGAAAGATCTGCCAACACAAAACAGTTCATAATCTGCACCCCAATTACATGACTTTCCTCTTTGTTTAATTAGAAATAGCACAAATGACAACGTGTGCTGTACATGGTGAGGCGTTGGATCTGTCTAGCTCTGAACTTGTCTGACAGTGCAGGTGCTCAGGGGAGGAATGTAAGAGAAGAGAAGTGTGTTTTGCCTCATGGTTTCTAGTAAATGTACAATGGTAATAAGAGCTAGATCATGCACTTTGAGATGGCAACATTTTTATTTTCTGTAAAATTCTGTTTAGTGTTTCTTTCAATCCTGTAAAAGCCTGCTAAAAAATAAGAAGTTCAACTCTTGAGATACCAGCTGGGAAGTCTCAGTGCCAGCTTAAAGTACAGAAAAGGGCCGATAAGAGGAAGAGAGTGTCTGCCAGCTAAGGGGAAATTTAAGTGTGGTGTTCTTTGACTACTAAAATGAAGGCTGAGAGAGGACAGAGCTAGTGTTTGTAATTATTCTGGGAGGGAAATGTCAGAAAGGGGAAACTTTCATCTAAACAACTTTTTGTCACAAGGACAAGTGGGCAAAAAAAAAAGAGATCACAACCGTGTTCATATTGGAAGTTGAAAGGAAGTTCCTTTAGTAAAAACAAAACAAAACAAAACAAAACAAAAAAACAGCGGGAAATGTATGCTTGGGAGGTAATTATGAACTGCAGAAATTATTGTTGGAACAGGATCGTACTCTTCAACACTCTTCTTTCAGTTTATGGAAACATCCAAGCTTGTTTTCCTGTCTTTTACAATTGTAATCTTCACTGAAGAGTATCCTGAAGTACGCTAATTGCTGCTTCCTTAGGAAACAATGAACAAAATACTTACTGTATTACATCACTAACACTAAGAAAATAAAAATTCAAACAAGTTATTTCATGCGCAGTAGAACTAATAAAGCCCAGCCATCTGCATGTGTCCTCTGATCCCCTTTCACTCACTCCCACAGTAATAACGTCCTTTCCCTGATGTCCAGCATAACCTTCCTTATTTTCACCGCAATGCTCTTAAGTCCCACTGCATGTGCATTGCTGCATCCCTGGCTCAGCTCTTCTCTTGCACCTGTGGCTTCTCCCCCACGTCCTTCCTGGTCCCTTAATACCCACAGTTCTCACCTTATTGGCCTCTACTAGTCCTGTGGGCAAGTGAAAATAAATAAATAAATAAATAAATAAAGGCATCTTTGCAGTGTCTTGGTGCTGGGTGCTTGCTCCTAAGCTCACAGGGTGCTGCCTCTCAAAGGCCAGGCACGCCAAGGTAGCTGGCTGAGGTCTGAAGTTGCCCAGACTTTCCCGTGTGAGGATGCTAACAGCTGGATAAAGAGACAGATGCTACCATTGCTTGAAGCCAGCATGCATGGTGAAAGCTGTTGAGAAAGGAAAGCAAAAGGAGCAGACATCTGTTGGCAAGAAAATGAGACTTCATAAAAATGTGTGAAAATTGTTACTGCATTACTCATGTACTACAATAATGAACTCTGCATGCTTGGAGATACATGTTAAAGAACATTTTAAAAAGAAAACGTGGTGTTTACTGTTACAAAAGCAAATAATTGTCACCCGTCCTACAAGACTGTGGCTTACCTTACTTATAAACATCTGGCTTGCACTTCTCATTCTGTCTTTCAGTACCTAATTTTTGGGCCACTAAAAATTTAGATTCTAGATGACCATCTGTGCAGATTATACGAAGGGAAGATAAGAGGAACAGACTTCTTGTTGTAAACCAGTGCAATCCGTAATACCCAGAAATCAGTATTTATAATTGTCTGGTGGCACACAGAGATTATCTTTTACTGCCTTGAGTCAGAGTCTAATGTGTTTAGTTTTTCACCTCATTAAAAACAAACAAACAAACAAACATTTTGTGAGATGAACACTGTGGGTTTGTAACTGTCTAGGTTTATGGGTTTATATAAATACTTCAAAATTTTCTTTCGGTGCTCAAGAGATGTGGAGTGCTGGTTTAAGATTGGCTGAAGCTGTTATGTATTTTGCTCTCTACTTTTCCTTTCACAAAACAGTACACACAGTAGCCCCTTGCATGTGAAAACAGACATGAAAGGAAATTACAAAATAGCTCTTTGTAAAACAAAGCATCATCTTTCAGGGCAAGCAGAATATGTGTATGCTAACCAGGAGATTGACCGTGTATGGTACTTGATGGAAAACAGAACTCCATGCGTTGTTAAAATCAGTCACAAATTTTCTATAGTTTGTGCACTTTCTGTCTTTCTACATCATTTCTGCATGTCCTTGTTGAATAATCAGTGCAAAAGCAGTAAAAGAAAACTTCGGGAAATTTGAACATTGTACTGATTTTGCTTAATTTTTGCCTTTTGAAGTCTTTATTAGAAGCAAAGGGAAGAGTGTACATAGTGCAGTGTCCTGACTGCACAGCGTGAGGATAAAAATCCAGTGCTTTATCCTGTTTGTTCTTAGTTAAACCAGAGCTTTTCATATATTACAATTACTTTGATACAGGTATTAACTCTGCAGTGAGAATACCCTTAATCATAAAAATAATAATCCACAAGTTTTGACCTCTTCCCAAAGGACTGGGTGACTGCCTAGCAGAAGCAGGGTGACCAAACATTTTTAATCATTACAATATCAAAGCTTTACCTCTGTTTTCCTAACAGATTATTTCTATGATTAAAAACGTTTAAGCTCTAGGCAAATGTATTTTAGAGACATATTCCATTGCATCTTTAAAACAGCTCAAAAAGAATACCCGGCTTATTCTGTATTCATACAGAAAATCTTTTCTGTAGAGCTTTGTTGTATTATCAGAGCTTTTAGATAGAGTCTGTTTCCTATTACAGATCTCTTTTTAAAAAATTAATAAGACAATTTAATCATCCACTCTTATATGTATAAATCTCTGATCGCTGCCTTTCTCAAATAAACTCTGACACAGAAGGAATCCAGAACCCCAGGGCACTTACTGTCTTGCTTCCCATTTTATAAAGCATGAGTGCACTGTTGGTTTTTCTAATAATGGACAGACATTGGGTCACACAAACATATACACATCTTTGCAAAGGAAGAGAACTGGTATGTGGCTATTAATATCTTAAATTAAAATACAATTTAATTTCATTAAGAACGTTTAGATTCCTGTTATCTGTATTAGAAAGCAGCCGAGAGAAACCGCATGATTGAGGTCTCATCCCATTTTCCCATATAGCTGACTTGCAAGTCATCTAAGTTCAAGATAAAGATGTGGACTAAGCACAGCACACAACATGGAGGTGTTGTTCAAAGTTGAGGTAAACTCTGAATTTAGAAAGTCATTGCTTGTATGAAGAACATGTAGTTTTTGCCAAGTTGAAGTATTATTGTGTAGAATTCTAACTCAATTAAAAATACGTATGCTTGCCCTGAGTTATTGTAATAGGATTCTACTTTTAGGGAAGTTTGATAATGGAGTAATGTGGACTGTAAATACTTCCATCTAAAACTCATCTTGTAAAGAAATTAGCTCCAAGAATTCAGTATATAATTAAAATTATTAGCAATGTTTAAGTAACTACAAGGAATAGCTTATTCAAAGGCTAGTGGTTGATATACAGAACGTTTGTCAATCATCATTTTTCTTCTCTAACTTATTTTGATACTGGTCTAATGAGTCACTGAGAAATGGGTCAGTTTACTGGCAAGAGTTTTCACAATAAGTAACTTAACCCCCAGCCTTTATGAGTCTGTGGTTCCACCTAGTTTGCTTGCTAGTCCTCAAAAAGAGAGACACAGCAGCACTTCTGAGGCTTCACAGCAACACTGCCAGCTACAGTGAGGCAGCACAGGTGAAAACCGTCAAAGTTCAGGGATACAGGGATACAAGAGGTGCTTGTTAGAAGCACCTCAGTTGTCACGTCATGCAGAGGTGATCTTGGTAATATAATTCCTGTCTCTAAACACAGCTGTCCCCTGCTTCTCACCAGGCTCATTGATACCTGTGCTCCCTCAAAACGTGCCTAGCTCATATGAAACCATGTCACCTCTTCATTGTTCTTCAGTGACAGAGGAACCAAGAAGGAAGCATAGAGCTCTGGGGAGTATGATTGTCATTATATTCCTTTTCCAAATTTTTTGATTTTAGAAAAAGCAATGGAAAAATATATATATTCATAGCATATGAAGTCTTTAATTCATAAAACAAGTGTGTACTGGAAATATCAGAAGTAAAATTCAAGTTCTTTCATCACTCTTGCTGATGCCTCTAAGCTTGACCATAAAGACCTGCCTGTGGCAGAAGAAATCAGTTGTGTTTTTTTTTTTTTTTTCATTCAAAAATAACTATGATCCTTCCAAAAGAGGTGAATACCAATGGTGTCAGTTGTGACAGGTTTTTATTGCGATAATCATTAAGCAGTGGAAATAACCTAATTATTCAATGTTAGCTACAGGCAAAAGTAAGAGGTGTTAATTTATGCTGTATCTGAACTGCTAAATTAAGAGCTGACTGAGCCAGTTAATCACTTGCACTAAAATTTTAAAGTAATGTTAAAGATTGAGGTTCTGTAGCTTTGCTTTTTGTTAATGTTCTCATTTGTAATGAAGAACAGATCCTTGTATAACTTTGCATAGTGCATTTCTGTGCAAACACTGCATGCTGAATCCCACATATGTCTGTGACACCTGTGTTTTGGTATACTTATTAAATAGTTCCTACTTCAGTCTACACAAACAAGCTCCCAGATTTGAATTCTTATCCAGCAACTTCTTGTGGCCTGCAGAGAATGCAGTCAAATAACTGTATATAAAAACACATATCACAAGCACATCCCCTCGTTTGTCCTCTATTACCTCAGAATGCTGCTGTGATACAGCATGATATCTGCAGCACAGCACTTTTAAAAACTAAAAAATGCCCATATCCCTCTATCTCTGCTTTGATCCCACATCCCACATTCAAGTCTGGATTTTACTAACATTCAGTCTGGGCAAGGCTCCTCTCTCACAGCCCTGCTCATGAAGGTTGGTAGTTGGTTGCTTAAAGCCTCAGTCATTCCTTTCTTTGCCATCTGCCTCCTTAGGTTGCTTTTGTTCTCATCTGCGTTTAAAAAAAAAAAAAAAAAAAAAAAAAAGGATTGAATTACTATAGAACAAATAATTGCATCTGAGGCATAGATAGATGAATCATGCCTAAGTACTTTTGGCTCACTGATTTAGTACTGTGTTCAATTCTGGACTCCCCGGCACAAAAAAGACAGGGATCTCCTGGAAAGAGTGCAGCAGAGGGCCACAAAGATGATACGGGGCCTGGAGCATCTTCCCTATGAGGAAAGGCTGAGAGACCTGGGTCTGTTCAGCCTGGAGAAGAGAAGACTGAGAGGGGATCTCATCAATGTGTATAAATACCTGAGGCGTAGGAGACAGAAGGATGTAGCTAACCTCTTCTCAGTGGTTTGTGGGGACAGGACAAGGGGCAACAGCTGCAAAATAGAACACAGGAAGTTCCGCACCAACATGCGAAAGAACTTCTTCACAGTGAGAGTGACGGAGCACTTTTGTGTATGAATACCAACATTTATCCCAGCACCTCAATTCTTACAAACTTCATGAAGCATCTGGCAAAGAAAATTAATGGGTGATAAATTTACAGTTGTATTTGTGTTAAAGTAGCCTACAGAAATGATCTATATAGATGAGATTGGTTCCTTAAGCTCAGATAGAGTTTGATCCCTATCATAAAGAGTCTAGAATTTAAGAGAGAGGAGTTATAGTGGGAAGTTTTACCCATACTGTAAAAGGGGCTACAACAAAATGGGATGGGCCAAGATCTGTGAGCCATCCACACTTTGAATAAGGTATTAACTGCATTATTTTGTGTTGCTCATATCATTTCAGCTTTCCTTTTTGAAAGATATTTTCACTCCCCCATTGCATGAAATATCTGCTTCTTAATCTTTATACTGTATTCTCTTTCAGCCAATAGATACAACAGCAGCAGCCCAAGGGCCAGAGCTTTTCTGATACCTGACCGTGGTGACCCTATACCTATGGAAGACATTGAAAGCAGTGCTGAAAATGAATCAGAATTTCGAATAGGTTCCACCAACCAGACCAGATCACCTCCACGTGAACAACGAACTGTGTCAGTGGAAACAGCAAGATACCTCACTAGTCCATGGCTGACCCGTTTTGTTCCTTCGGTTTACACCTTAGTGGTTGTGCTGAGCCTCCCTCTGAACGTCACAGCCATATTCGTGTTTCTGAAAAAAATGAAAATCGAAAAGCCTGCTGTAATATACATGCTGAATTTGGCCCTTGCAGATGTACTGTTTGTAAGTGTGCTTCCCTTTAAGATTGCTTATCATTTCTCTGGAAACAACTGGTTATTTGGACCTCAAATGTGCCGTTTCATCACCGCTGCTTTCTACTGCAACATGTACTGTTCAATAATGCTTATGACAAGCATAAGCCTTGATCGCTTCTTAGCAGTGGTGTACCCCATGCAGGCCCTTGGCTGGCGTACATTAACACGTGCCACAGTGATTTGTTTCGTCATATGGTTTGTAGCAATAACTGGGGTTATACCTTTTCTCATCAGAGAGCAAACCATGGAAATACCCAACTTAAATATAACAACTTGCCATGACGTGTTACGGGAATCTGAACTTCACAAATACTACTTTCACTTTTTCTCCATCTTCTCTTCTGTTTTCTTTATAGTGCCATTTATAATAACTACCATCTGTTACGTGTGTATCATTCGGTGTTTGAGTTCTTCTAATATTGTTGCAAAACAAAATAAGAAGACACGTGCCTTGCTTTTGTGTGTGGCGGTTTTTTCTGTTTTCATTATTTGTTTTGGACCAACAAATGTCCTCTTATTAATTCATTATATCAATTATTCATATGACAACAGTTTAGAGTATCTCTACTTTGCCTATCTCCTGTGTGTTTGTATCAGTAGCATTAGCTGTTGCATCGATCCCCTTGTTTATTACTATGCTTCTTCTCAGTATCAGAGACAACTTTTCAGCCTCATCAGTTCTAAAGGGACTTTAGATCCTAACAGTAGTAACAGCAGTGGCCAGTCAATGTCTACCAATAGCAGAAGGGGTACCTGCTCTACTAACGTAAATAACAGTGTCTACAGCAAATTACTAGCAATACAGTGAAATAATGTCTTACATATGCTTAATTTTTATACAATTTCAGATAAAAAAAAAAGACTGCACTATATCCAAGCTTTTGCTTATACCAAGTTGTACAATACATAGTTCTATGGTTTCCTTACAGTAATGCACAATCCAAATTATAACATAGTACATGTGTATGTATATGTATATATATATATAGTATATGTAAATAGATTAATATAGAGGGAAAAAGTAATTTCTTTATAATAGCTGTTGAGTGTTTTGCAAATAAACTTCCTTTTCTTTTTCAGACAAATGCTTTACATTGTTCAATTTATTGTGGGGAGTTATGAAATCCCATTTTAGGATTTTAAACTATCAGACAGATCAAATTACTACTCATGGAATTAGTCATCTAACCATAATTTTATGCATAAAGTGAAAATAACTTTTCAAACAGATTTTTTCCTATTTCTCTTTATTTCTAAAATAATCCACAAATGTATTTTTTTAGCATTATTTTGCAACATAGGCCCATAGCTATAGACATATTTATATACTTAAAACAGTCTATAGTATATATAGTACATATATTCAAAATAGTGTATATGGTGTGAGGAATTTGAACAAATGAAAAACAGCTATTAATTGTTGAAAATTGTCAGAGAAAATCATTCTCAGCAGCTATAGCTGGCTTTTCTTTTGATATTCCTACCATTAGTATATGCAAGGTGTTTTGGTTAGGATGGCGGTATCTTCAGAACCAAATTCCATAATACATCAATGTTGAATGGCACTACAGAAAATATACTGAAAAAGCATTATTCATCATCTTGCTATGCAGTTTGAAAATGTATGCTTTCTTGCACATGATTAGTCATCATGCACATGATTAGGTCTTGGAAGTATCATTTATGTCTGCCAAGTCTGGATGTTTTTTTACATTTTTGATTATGTCATCTTTAACTAAAATTGCTGTCATATAGAGGTAAATAGCTAACTTCATTCTCTGTTGCATTCTTTTGCTACAAAAGACTGTAAAGTTAAATAACAGGAAATTGGTTTTAGAAATATATTTATAGGTAGAAGGACTTTACATGAAGATGGAACCCAATGAAATTCAGGGTTTGGTTAATATAGGATTTGCCATGGGCATCTGCCAAGACCAAAAGCAAGGCATAAAAGCTGTCTTTTTTCATCACAATTGATAAACCTAATCTTTCTGCAGATACTGTAAGGTGAGAAACCTCCTTGTTATCATGATCTCTTGTCATTTTGTATCCATTCCTTAGCAGACTTAAACATAATTAAACACTGAATTACCAGACACTGTAATTCTTTGTTCTCAAGTATTTGCTACTTTCTGAATAAGTACATGAGGAACTAAAAATATGTATTTGTATAATTTGTAAGGCTGAAAAAAAAACAAAACAAAACAAAAAAAAATTTTCATATGACACACTCAGATACATTCACATTTTGGTTAATATTGTATTAGAAGTTGGTTTGCTTTTTTTCAGCAGAAAAAGTTCTTCTTAAAACTATGGTTAAACAGCTTCCTGCTTCCAGAAAAATTATGCCTGTGCTTCCTGTAGCTAAAAGCTCGGGGACTGCTTTTACAGATCTATCAGGTAACTGGGAGTTGTTTCAATGTATTGACATTTTGTTTTGTGATAGTGGTTTGTTTTCAGATAGCCTAAAAAGACAGTTTAGTCAGCCTTGCAAGAGACAGTATTACAAACTAGGAAGGAAGGTACTTAATGTTTTAAATTTTTGTATTATAAACTTAAGTAAAATATGTAAATATTTATCCATTGTGTTCATTTCTTATTACATATTCCTATCTTAACCAAATAAATTAGTCTCTATTTATTTGAGGTATAATTCTGTTGCTTTAAAATGCTTTGGACTTGTAATACTAAACTTGTAAACGTCTGGAAGTTTGTTGGTCTCCCTGCAGTGGTGAAAAGATTGCTGTTCCAGCCACAGACACAACACTCAAGAGTCACAAAATCGTGCTTTTTACTTGAGATATTTTAAGGATGGAAGAAAGCACAACCAGTATTGAAATGTGTGTGTGTGTGCACATATATATATATATATACACATATATACACAGACATACGTATACTACGGAGGATGTCTGTATTTTCCTCAGAGCCATAATATATTTGTTCAATAGATACATAGCGTGCAGTGAAACCCACAGACTTACTCAGCCACTTGTGACTCTGGTAAGTCAAATTGTTTGTACTAAGCCCCCTGAATGCTTCTTTTCCAGTCTGAATCTGGGTCTCGTATTTCTGTGAAAATTGACACAGCACTAGCCTGATGTTACAGAAAACCAGTGTCCATGTTTTTACATACAAGTTTCACAGCAAGAACAACACAAAAATGAGTAAGTACAAGTCAGCTGGTGAAACTTTTATCCAAAAAGTTTAAAAGCCTTTGACTTTTAAAGGATATTATATTGCAGCATTTTGCAACTTCAATTGCTTGCATGCAAATACCAAAAAAAGAAAACCAAACACATACAAGGCTGTTGATACGAAACCCTGAAATGAAAACACTTTACAAATCAAATAGATCTCTTGACTTCTTGGTAACGAGATAAAGTGCTGATAGTTGCCTTTGAAAAGTATTTTTATGTTGTCTAAGCATGTCTGAAAATACTACCATTCCATGTGCACATGCATCCCACACATATTGATCCTCTGCAAGTGCTTCAGCAAGCCTACAAATGCATACCTCTGCTATGTATTTAGATGTGATTAACAAGTCAATTCCTGCACTGCATAATACTTGTTATAAATACCATCTTTTCACAGCAAATGAAGCATTCACAATTTTTCTTTATTTTAAGTTCACAAAGCTAGTGTCACACCTCTGCTGGATAAAGACTCTATCAGCCTGATATGATTGAAAAAATAGTAAACTGAAGCTTCAGAGCCCACCCACCCCAAAAATCAGAAAACTACTACATAACTGCAGGAGTCTTTATACATTGACAGCTGAAATCTTACTGAATGTGCCATTTCTGTGCAACCAACTTTGTAGTTAGGCAGTGCTGCACTTCTCAGTGTCTGCTTTTGCTGCTGCATTTTATAGCAAGAGAGAAAAGACCTGCTCTTGCAGCAGTGGTTTATTGAACCAATATCAGGAACAAACATCATTTAAAATGAGGTTACAGCTACTGAGGGTAGCTTGAAGCAATGTAGCTATGCAAGGAAGATGTTACAGTATTACTGACATGATCAAGCTAACAGGAAAAGCTAACCACCTCTTCATGCTTAATGCACCATTGCACTACCCGCTGGGAAAGAAAACCAAAACTTTTCAGAGGGAAGGAGTGAAAACTTGACTATAATGAAAATAAATAAAATCTGTCAGTGTTTACACTCTGTTTTGCTCATGCCCTTTCCTCCTCCTTTTTTTTTTCACTAGGTGGGGATTAATCATTTTCCATATACAGGAAGCAAACAAACCAGGTGATATTTGGAGGTGATGACGTGTGAGACCAAACAAACAAACAAACAGACAAACAAAACTTGTTAATGTTGCCAATATGACAGATCCATGTTTTAGCAATACTGGCTGGAGGTGTGGGGGGTGATATTTGTAATTGGCGTGTCTTCTGTTGGCAAAACATCTCACATAGCTTCTGTCACTGGAGTAACTGCATTCACAGGGAGAAGGCTTGCTTGATTTAGCAAGGCAACAATTTTATGGGGATTGATGCTTTCACACATTACCTTTATCTGTTAATCCCAAGCGTGCACCGGCCATTACAACCTACTCCATGCAGCTAGAGTGCAGACAAATATGGACTGCTGTCTGCTAGCTCTGTTCCCCACATAATTATTTTAATCCAGGCCAGAAACATGAGCGCGACTGTAAAACATACATGACATTTTGATGCAGGCTGTTTTCACTGGATCTCTCTTGTCTTGTGATGGGATCCAGAGACAGAGACAGAAAGATTCAGAGGTAGTATATCACCAACTACAGCTCTGCCATAGAGACCTCTGACAGCTGGAGGAGGAGAGAGATGATCCAGGTATGATGTTACCTGGATCAATAAATTGCTTGCTAAAGCTTTTTCTTAAATCATTTCATCTTTTTTTGATTTAATCACAGTTTGATCCTGCAAAACGTTGAGTAAATAAATAAAAAAGGAATGGGAACTATCATGCAGTTAAAACTCATGACCCATATAAATATCTTTGCATAATGTTTTGCATTTTGCAAGTGCTAGAAGTTGTTTAGTAATAGCTAGTAGAGCTGGAGAAGTGAATAGAAATAACATGCTATAATCCAAGTCAACACTAGAGAGCATTAAAATGATTAGGCACAGCTGTCGCAATTTGGCTTGCTGAGGTAGAGATCATTTGTAACTGGATCTGAACATGCTGAGCTGTGAAAAACTGAACAGCTCTCTGTAGATAATTATGTGGACTTGCACACATGAAAAAGTATTGGAAATATCTTGGAAAAGTGGGTAATTTTTTAAAAACAGATCTTGTGTAATGGTTCAGGAAAATTTTGAGGAATCATTTTCCTCACCTTTGTGCTTCTAATAGCAGTCTCTGACACACTGAAGCACCATAATCAAACCTCTCTCCTCAAAAGCAAAGCCTGCAATTTCAGCTGTGAGGCTTCTGTCCAACACGTTGCACACAGCTGTGTACTTCTATACAGGTCAGAGAAGACAAAGTCAACACACAAACATAATGCCAACAATGAAAATCTAGCTTGGTGTTTAGTCACCAAAATGAAGCACGTTACCTTGAAACAAATTCACGTCTATCCCATTGTAAGTCTAGAGAATTCACCATCATTGCCATTCTTTGATCATTCTGGGGTTTTGTATTGGGAACTTGGGGGTCTGACTTTTGTTTTTTGTTTGTTTTGTTTTGTGTTATACCTTTTTGTACTGGAGGCAGCAAGTCTTGGGAACTTTTTTATATTTTTTCATCCCCCTGGATGAGTCAGCATGTGTCCACAGGGACTGGGCACAGAGCACTCCCCGGTCATTGTCCTGCATGGCTTGCAGCTTGCTCATGGTGGCTTGCTGTATTTCTCCCCTTGATTCAGCTGGTGAAGGCAGTCAGTCACTGCTTCTTCCCCCAAGAGCCTGAAAACAGAAAAGGGAAATAATTGAATAGACTATCAGAACCAGACTTTCTATAATTATTAGCTCTATTACCTCCTTATAGTGTTCTAGAGCAAATCACCAGCAGCAATACAAGAAGCAGATTGGGATCCTAAAACCAAACCTTTCAAAACTCTGTTTCAGAAGACAATTAAGTCAATGCATTCATTTTATACTTCAAGAGCTGTGGAGCCTCCCTTTGGTGCAGCACACATGCAGGATGGGGATGTGGTGGTGTATCAACCAGTGAGCTGATGCTGCTGAGCACATGCCACAGGAGTCTGGCTTCCTTTCAGACAGCACAGCACTTATTCGGAAACAGGCATCCAGATCTAAAGGATGTGTTTTGTCATGACCACTTCCTGCTGTAATGTCCTGTTTACTGATATTTCCCTAAGAACTGATCATTTCTCATCCAAGACACACACCACACAATCCTTCTCACGATTTGCAAGCAAGGTGCCCTGGGGATTTGCTCTATCACATGGGTTTTACTATCAGCCAGAGTTAGTCTTTACTTAGTACAGCTTATCTCACTGATTTAAATGTCTTTCCTCCAATATTCCTCTTCTATTTTCTCTTTTGCAGCTATCAATTTTTGCTGCTTGTTCCAACCTTTCATCTTTATTGTTGCAAATCTGAATAAAAAATTATGTTTTCTTTATTTTGTTTCAGCAATCTTGTGGGTTTGCAAAGTGATACAACTCATATCTGACAAGTTTTTCCAGGAACCATAAAATACAAGAAATTTGTTAAGTTGAAGTATCCTGCCAGCTAGCTTGAATGGAGTAATTGCACATCATGTATGTGGATAAAACCTTACAGCTGCATAAACCACACTGTACTACAAACCCAGTTCTGGAGAGAGAATAATAAAGAGAGGGAGAAAGAAAATGCAGTTACTCAGGCTTTTATACTGTTTTATCAGTGGGTACTAAATCTCACTCCTTCAGAATAGTATTTTAACTGTATTTCTAAAAACTTTATTGTGTGATTTTGTTATAGGCCACATTAGGAATCAACTACGCTATCTCTGCAAATTGTGTGATTCCTTTAAAAAAAAAAAAAAAAAAAAAAAAAAAAAAGCTTTCATTTTTTTTTGTCTCTACCTTTGCTGACTTTTAAGAGGTACATGCAATTCTACATAGAAAGAATATAATAAATCCAGTTAGCTGATGTTACTTTTTTTATAGAATTAAATACCTGTAGTAATGCAAATTATGCCAAAGATTTTTGCTTTCTGTCATTCAAACACAAGCTAAGGGCAACCAAGAAAACAACATTCCTTCCAATAAAAATGCTTATTTATATTTACAGAAGCTCTGAAATTCATCTTAGGTCTCCTACTTTCCTTTAGCATTTTTTCTTGTTTCTCTTTGCATATTACCTTTAGAAAAATCTTTTGAAAGGAGGGACTTAGTCTGTTTTACTTAGTATACAACATGTATTTGTAATTTGCCATGAAATTTTTCTGTTTGCCAGATATTTTTCTTTAAATGGTTAAAATCAAATATTTCTAGACCTTTTATATGTGTGTACCAGAGATAAAGTGTTTTGTTGTGGACAATTAATTCAAATTTAAGAGACAGGCTTGCCTGAAGACATATTATCTTTCCTTAGCCCAACTGATACCTTTCTCTGGAAAACAAACAAACAAACAAACAAAAAAACAAAAACAATATCTAGGGTACTTTAAGCCCTTCTGCCTTGCCTTCCAGATTTATGTTTTCTAAAATACTATCAGTAGTAAAGCCTGTTCATCTACTGGTATGTTTTGTTAACACAGAGCAAATATTTTAAAACTTGAAAATCAGTCAAAAGCTATTGCTATTTTTATCCGAATATTTTAACCTTTGCTTGGTCACAGTACTTACTATTTTTCTCTTAATGAAACAGTTTTCTCTTAATGAAACAAGTTTTCTTCCTTTTTTTTGTTTTGTTTTGTTTTGTTTTGTTTTTCTTTTTCTTTTCTCACCTTCACCTTCTGGACTAGCACCCAACATTGATTAAATTCAGGCTGAGAAGCAAGCAACATCAAGGAGAGGTACTGCCTCCAGATTTACTTCAGCATTTCATCTTCCATGGTAAGCAATGCCCACATTTATAACTCTTGTAACAGGAACTACCTGCACCAGGCCTTTTGATGGAGGAGGAGGAGGAAGGAAAGGAAGGAAATAGGTGAGAAATGTAGGACCATGGCACTAGAGGAGGCATTACCCTTGGATGATTAACAAGCACACCTCCTCTGCTGGCCTTGAATTCATTGCTGTAAGCATGGCAGCAGCATGGTCAGGCAGGCATTTCCTATGTTTCTTTCTTGAATACAAGACCCATATGCTTCATAAGTCATAACCAGAACTGATTACTTTTTACAACACTGATAAAGATATCCAAGCCCACAGACTAAACCCAGGGCTTCTTCAGCAAACCACAAGTTACATTCTGCAGCAATGAGACTGCATGCAACAAAAGGAAGAAGTTTTTAAGGGTGATCTACTATAGATCATTGGAAACAGACGTCACATGGGGAAACATCTTGAGCTAACCTTAATAATCAAGCAACAGTCTTGTGTATGAGGGGCCTGTTAGGTGCTTAAACTCATCAAGAAAACGTTTAGTGACAAAAATGAGTTTGCACAGAATTTTTTTTACTTTTACTTGTTGTAGTAGACAAGAACCTACTTTAACACTGACATGTTTTGACTGGAACACAGCAAGGTGGTTTGCACTATGACCAACATACATTGTTGTCGCCATCTTATAACCAACTCTCTCAATGTGTTGTAAATTTGCTGTTTATTCTAAGATTCTACTGAGTGTTGTGAGAGGTTCATCTGGAAAGGTATAAATGACAGTTGTCATTTGTTTACCATGGCAATTCTCGTCGTTGCAATAAAAATGTTAATTACACAATAGGTTGAAGGTGTTAGCCAGAGAAGAGCAGGTCTGTGTTTCTCTGCTCATAGCTTCTGTTACTGCCTAGTCAGTGCTCACTCCAGAGAAAATTTCTGGTCTTTGTTGCAGAGGGTTCTGATAGATTCAGCACCTACAATTTTTTTGCTTATCTTGGTTTTGGTATCATGGGCATGTGTGTAGGGTGTAGCAGCCAATTCTCTAAAGAATTGTAACTGTTTTTTAATTGAAGGAAAGTTGTCACACCCTGCAGTTTCCATGAAGCTTGGCAAAACCCAGACCAGCTTTGCCAAGTGTGTCAGAAATGCTCACTCTGCAATAGTAATTTTGTAAAATTCACTGCCTGGTAGAAAGCATGACTACATAACCCTCAAAACACTGCTTTGCAGATAGATGCCTTTCTTTGACGTTATTCTTACTGTATTTCTCATCAAAGTACTATGACTCCACAAATGAGCAGGCCTGGGAAAAGTTCGTAGTAGAGAAACTTTCTCAACCATTTAATAATTTTATCTTCCAATCTAGTCAGAAGATATGGCAATTTTTAATAGCCATGAGACTGGCACCATAATAGCTTTCACTGTTGTATTCAAAGGATTTTCCCTTCTTTTCATTGAATCTTGGACTGGATTGCAGAGCCTTTTATCCTCTGAAGTTCTACTGTGCTTTTAACTATGTGCAGCTCTTGTAATGTCTCAGTCAGTACCAGAAACAGGCTGTCCTCCTACTAGAATGGACATGACCCAATGGACAATCCTGGGAGGCCTCTCCCTCTGTATACACCTTGAAGTCCCCTCGTTGAATGGGGAGCTGAATGGAAGAAAAGCATGCATGCCTCCGCACATGGGAGAGGTTTGTTATTCAGCCCATTCCCATTGAGGAAAGAACTGAGATGCCTAAACTGAGGAGTACAGCCCTTAGTGCTCCTGCCCAAAAGAGGAGCCCCTCTCAGCCTCGTCACTGTACTTTGGTTATGGTGACTCCTCTCCCCTCTCTTCTCTTTCACCAGGCACTCAGAAGGCACACAGCAATGCCATTCCCTAGGAAGTTCTCCTATCTCCCAATGCAGTAGGAACAAGTCCTCTTCGCAACTCTGTCTTTATTTTATCGTCTAACCAAATATCTGTAAGTACATGAGTTCTAACAGTGCTGTTACCATAACACCCACAACATAAGTGGCTTAGTCAGATGATTGTGTAATGGCAGCTGTCATAATGAGTCAGAAATGCCATCATTCACAAGTATATTAGCAAAACAAAGTTAATGGCCATGAAAACCTTTGTATCTAATAAACGGTTAGTCATCCCAGCTCTATCTACATTGATCCCTCGTTCTGAAGCCCAGATGGTTTGGAAATGCCATGACAATAAATAGATCCACAACTAGCATGTATGCTTTGAGCAGGGTCAGGGGTTATCCTCTCCTGCTCTAGCCAAGGAATATGTTCAGCTATCCCATTTCTGTGGTCTGCGTGGCAACAAGCATAGAAAAGCCTAATAGAGGTCACAAAGAGTATCCAGACATCTCATGGCAATATGCTCCTACTAGTAACTACAGGAGGAGTGGCAATGCTCAAGTGGTAGTCATTAAAATCAGATAGAAAGAAGGCTCTTCAGGAAAGCATTTGTATATCAGTGTCCCCCAAGATAGAATCAGCTGTCTCTGTGTCACTCTTCACTGATGCCTATCAAACCTGTTTCCAGAAACCTTCAGTGAAGGAGACTTCATAGCCTGCCTCAACATCTGATGCCACTCTCTTTATTTCTCCTCTCGTCTCGTCTCATCTCGTCTCCTCCTCTCCCTTCTTCTTCAATCAGATTTTATATTTAATGGTTCTACCAGTCTTCTCATTTCCAGATTAAACAATTATAAACCTTTAAATTCTCCTTAAGAAATTGTTTTCTAGACATCTTGTCCTAGCCTTTCTGTTTTGTTCTGTATCTTTTCTAAAATACATATATATATTAAAACACTGTACTCCAGATGATGCTTTTTTTTTTTTTTTTTTTTTTTTCAACACCATGACATAGCTGACTGATAATCTGCTTTTGTTCCGCTGCTTTTCCACTCTGGAAACAAAACTAACAGGGACTTTGAAGCTCATTCGGGGAGGGTCTAGTTCAGTATAGACTGCCTTTTTGATAAGAAGCCCTGTAGACTAATGAAGTTTCTCAAGTACAAGCACAAGTGTGAGAAATCTGGCTGTAGAGGAATCCAAACCCAAATTAATGGTCAGCTCCACAGATCCTCTGAATTCATCTGCCTTAGAAGAAGGCACATGCATACTGCTTTGTAATGACCTCTTCACGTGTCATCACTGATCAAACAGAGGAAGTACTTATGCTCATCTCTTGAGAATTGTCTACCAGTATAAACTAGTTATTTAAGTTCTCTGTCTTTCCACTCTTACCTAGATGATTCTGTGATTCTGCTTGTTGTAGCAACAGTGAATAGAACTATTGGGAGTAAGATGTTTTTCCCCTTTAATTGTACTGGAGCTTCTTCTAACACTCCATCCACTGCCAGTGGCCTCTACACTACCCAGACTGCACACACCACAGGCTCAGAAAACACTGCTGGGAAAACTTATCCTGCATCTGAACAGAAAAACTAAAATATTGCTGTCTCTAGGTCTGAATTTAATATGCCACAAGCATTAAGGCAGTTGCATTAAGATAGATACACGAGAAGACAGACATCTGTCCTTTTGTTTGAACTGTGAGGGCAACAGACTGTTCAGGGGGCTGGGTGCATAAACTGAAGTCACTGTTCATAGTTTTCCTTTTTTGGTACTTTGAATGAAATAAGTACTATTTACAGGATTATGGTCCCCAGCCAAATTCAAAAGACTGTCCTTTTTTAAAAATAAAATAAAATAAAATAAAAAAATCCAGTCATAACTGGTCACTAGTAAAGCACATGATGAAATGAGATACATTTTAATTCCCCAAACTAATTCATCACAGTTTTCTTTATGTCACATATCAGGATTTAGTAATGCGCATTTTTCCTGGATGATCTGAAAGTTAGTATTTTTGTTTTGTAAAGCACTTTGAGATAATTGTCTTGCAATTTAAGCACAAAAATATAGATTTTTCAAGCCTTTTGAAACCAATTAATAGCTACAATATGTGTTACCTAATCCATAAGCCTTGATTCCATTAAAGTCCAACTCCAACAAAGGATCAAATGTGATATTTTCATCCCTTGGAAGTTCATGGCTAAAATCCCATTAGCCAGCTTAATGCCTATTTCTAACATGGTTATGATTAATCAAGAGCTTCAGATTGATGAGCTGCAGATGATGGCAACTATCCGCTAGCATCGACTGGAATCTTACTTTCATTATGACAGAAATATTGAGATAAGAAATCATTCTGAGGAATAACATCAGCTGAGTGAAAACTGAGAATGTACAAATATGAATAAGAGAACAACCTATCTTTGATAGTTTAGATGTGTTTTACTGCTGAAAATCAACAGAAGACACTGATGGTGTATTTGGGTACAGGTTTACAGGGCAAACTAAGCGATCCCAAGGCCTTCAGTACTGTCCAGTGGGGAAGGAATCCTGCAGCAGGGAAAATACTTCATAGTATCACCCGACCCATTTAACCACCAGACTTACAGGTGGGTGGGGATCAGAAAAGAAAGGTGTACCCAGCAGCACATTTCCTGGTTGCCTTCTGTGCACTGTGAGCTCTGTGTCAACAACTCAGGGTTGGCACTGGCACAGTGCTGGCATCACTCCAGGCTACCTCCTCATTTCTTCACTTCAGGCTGTTTTCTTTTCTTCCTTATGGTGAGCTGAATGTGTGTTTTGATAGCACCCAGAAAACTCAAGCAAAAACAGTGCACCTACTGAGTAAGCCACAAAGCAATCCTTGCCCTGAAGAGCTGATAATTGCCATCCAAGAGGATTTATTATGAGGATTATAGTAATTACCTCGTTTTTCCTTTTTAATGCGGAACTTAGTTACATGAAAATACAGTTTTTGTTTTAAAATTGTAAAAGTCTTTATGTTCCCAGAGGAAATGAAAATACTTTAAAAACACATCTGTGTCTATTCTAGTGACTTCAGCTAGAAACAAATGAAAAGGTGATGCAAAGCCATAAACTATCAGGAACAAATGAAGAAAAAAAAAAAGTGCATTATTTTACATCTCCATAATCAAATACTCTAAGACAGGCTGCTCCTGCTGTGGAGCTGTGGTAATAGCCATTCTGTTACAAAGTTTGTGATAGAATAGGGGCGTGTGTTGCTCCTGAGTACCTCTTGAGCATGAACCCAGAAATCTTGCACTTTTGCTATATGTCAGTTGTTCACTACAGTTTTGAAGGCACTCAAGAGGTTGAAAGCAATACACAGATCTTCCCTCAGCACTTTTATTTCACATTTTTTAAGATCTTGTTGTGTTCGGTCATATCCTGCCTTGTCACTGTTAATAAGTAGGATGAGGGATGCCAATGAACACTTAAGTATATCAAGTAAAGAGGAATAGTTTCCCTAGGAGAAAATGAAAATGTCCAGGGATTTCAGTATCTCTTACCTTGGAGACAGGAACACTGTGCTAGAATAAGGAGGTATAAGGCCTGAAAACCCTTCACACATTTATCCCAGGTCTTTACAATTCTGTGTAAAAGAGAAAAATAAAATAAAATAAAATAAAAATAAAAAATGCTCCTCTTCCTACTCATTCTGCATAAGTTTTCTTTTTAGAAGTAGACTGAGAGTGATGAAGAGCTTCGTTTTGCCACCGCCAGTAATGCAAAGCCGAACCAGGGTTTTCTGTGTTAGATATCTGACATCTCTCATGCGGGGCAGGCTGTACCCTTGCCCTGACCAGAGCTCCTTGGCATTGCTGGCACCAGCCGGGTACCTGCACAAATCCTACCCCAAAGCAGAGACAATTTTTTCCCATTTTGCTGTTTTTGTGTTCACTCTGGAGCGGGGATGTCAGAGCAGAGACAGAGGGACATATTGTCCCCAGACTCCACTTGTACAGATCACCTCGACCTCTCCTATTCCACAAGAGGATACAAACAACTCCCAATAAGGCCAAAAGGAAACTGCTTTTGGAGAGATTGCTCCAGGGGTTCACTCAGAGGTTACAAGTATTCGTGTCTGAGCTGGCTGGGGCTGCCTCCTGCCTGCTCTACTCCATCTAAGTGGTCTGAAGCTAGATATCATGATTTCTAGCTCTTTGGTAGAGGTCTTCATCATGAACCACCACCTAATTACCTTCCATAAATCCTCCAAAACTTCATAAAATACTTCATTGTAGACTCCTATGACCTGTACCAAGTATTTAATTAAATACTTTAAGTGTAATTTATCTCTTTAAGTAGAGGTAATTTAATCCTATTTCAATTATTTTTGTGGGTAGGCTATGATATGCATGTTATAAAAAAGGAAATCTTTCTCCAGCTCAGGAAACATAATACAGGAATGGCTCCATCCTAGAAAAACCAGCTCAACCAGCTTTTCTGCCAAACTATTAACAAACCTACACACAGTGGGGAGAATAAACTCCAAAATTTTCCTTGGTTTGAATCCCTGGTATTGTAGTAGACAAAAATTAGGTAGAAAAGCCTTGTGCTTCATTTTGCAGAAAATGATCCGATTCATAGCAAGAAGGATAGCATTGAAGCTGTCATCACCAATTGATAAGTTGAATCAGATACGGGAATTAACCTTTGAAATTGAATATAGCTTTTACCGATCAAATATTTGTGAAACATTTAGACTTCCTTAATTCTTACCCCTGCACTCCTAATTAATTTTCCATCAAGCCCATCAATGATAGTTAGTACACTGAGTACTTTCAACAGCCTTGCAGAATTTCCATGCAATTAAAATATAAGCACTCTTGCACTTCGGCATTTTATGCCATTTTGAAAAACAAACAAACAAACACAAACAAACATTCAACAACTGCCAGAGGACTATATTGATGTAAGATCACATTCTTTACGGGTAAATCTGTTAATTGTATTGTAAAATGTGGAGGGGATGAGGGATTGACAAATTCACATTCTGCACGTCAGGCAGGGTCTTACATGTCACTTCTGCATATTAAAGTTTTTGCTCACGTAGTTTTGGGTTGTGTGGTGATTTCATGGGTCAGGGGCAACAGGGTGACCCAGGCTGAAACACACCTCTGCACCTGGATCACACAGAGTGAGTGACCACGCTGATATTTTCCCAGCTGAGTAATGCACAGGCAGTTACTACATAGGACATGTTTTAACACAAGGTGAGTGAAGGCATCTGACTGAAACCCCTGAGCCAAAGAACAGCCACAGGGGCAGGTGGCTCACAGTCCCACCGCAGCCACACAGTGCAAAGTGGGACAACATCTTCAGAGGCAGGGAGCTCAGGCTCCTGAGCTCTCAGCCAAAGCAGTACTCAGCTGGGAGTCAGAGATGGAGGAAGAGAAAAATAGCTTCTCACTCAGAAAGAGCCAGAACAGGGAGCTTTATCAGAAAACCCATATCTTGCTTCCACCTTGTGTATCACAGACATAGAGCAGTTTTCAGCAGTAGCAAAAAAGGAAAAGTGTCTTGATTCTGTGCCTTGCAGTGATAGCCCCGCATTTGCAGTGGGCTCCCATATTGCCATGCTGTGCTCAGGACTGCTAGGTACGGTATTGTGTGCAATCATTGTGTCCTGCCATCCCCAAAGGAAGCCTGGGCAGAGACAGAAAAAAAAAAAAAAAAAAAAAAAAAAAAAAGTAGCATTCAGAAGCTGCAGTAAGGATGAAGGGAGAATCTTCTTCCTCCTGTCATGGCCCTTCACAAAACGCTAAGGGTGAAAACAGTTGCTGTGCACGTGCAGCCAATCACTTGCAAACCCCAGCCACTCTGTTCCCCACATTTCTAAGCACACGTTGATTAAGGTTACAGATGCTATGAGAAGGCTTACATGAGACTACTACATAGCTGTAGTTTAGATGTTAGACAAGTTTCAGGTAAATAGAATAATATCACTAAACCTGGATAATATTTATAGCTGTGTTTTAAATGCTAGTTTTTTTGGGGGGGTGGGTAGCATGGTGGTCCTAAAGTTCAGGCCAAATGACTGCATTGGATCTGATAAGGAGTTTGTGGCTTTCACCAAGTTCTGCAGACAGTGGGAGGTGGGCTGAAAAGCTGGAGGAGATGAGACAGGTTCCTGCTCTGCTGAACAAACAATGTGAGAACAGCTGGATGGCTGTGTGGGCAGCATGTGACTCAGCATCGCTCTGTAGATCTCCTCCTCACGTCCTTTCTTAGCAAAGACAGTTTGCAAAAAGTTTTCTGGAATCCTGGCCAACCAACATACTTTTTCCGTTAAACTCACTTCATTTTAGATGCTGTTCTTTGCTTCTAAACAGACCACAACCATGCTGATAAAATAGTTACAAAAATGTTCCCTATCTCTGTGCTTTTTAACAAATATCCTAAGCAGTACAACAGCAGTCCCCTTTCACCTCAATGACAATGATCACAGGAATTCACAAAATGCAATTTGCAAACCACTTGAGCGACGGTGGAACAGCATATGTTGAAGCTAGAGGGATGGGTCACTGAAACTATGAAAAGACCAAATATGCTCAAAACCAGACAGACAGACACATGCCTTTCATATCAGAGTGCCTCAAAACTAAGGCAAATGACCACACTATTCAAAGGAAGGCTCACTGGCCTGGATGCCATCCACATCTTCACAGGAACTTATTGAAAGCTCTTGTATCTTCAGCATCCTTTGGCAAAGAGCTCCACAGATTTCCTACCTGCTAGTTTTTCTCTGCACAAAATGTTTGAAGCTGGCTCTCAGTATTTGAGGAAATGGCCCCCCTGGCCCTAGCTCTGCACTGGCAGAAGTTGCAAATGGCAACTGACTGCCCACAGTCGGTTTTCTTTATTTCAGATTCAAGAGTTAATGCCTGCTCTGTCAGGTTTTTTTTGATTAAATTCATCCCAAAGTTACTCAACATTTTCAAAGATGTACCATAAATATTGTTGGAATTTGTCAGAGCCTAAATTGTAAATGTGACTGTACACATTGTCTATTATTCCCAGATGCAGAAGTTAAAAACTAGATTAAGCAGGACTTAAGTTAAGAGGCACGTATGTCTATTGCTTAACTTCCTTCTATTTAATTTATCAGCATAAAACTGCAACAGACAAAATACTAGTCTCTGCCAAACAAGGCAATCCCAAAACAGTATTTTTTATTTTTTATTTTTTTCATTGCAATGTAGCCTCTTGAATGCTAATTTCACATACTGCTTAAATTGTTGTAAGCCAGGACTGCAGCCACATGAACTGCCTGACCTCTCACTGCCCTTGGACATTTGTGCATGTCTCTGAAACACTCCCTCTTTTATGCCAACACAGGCACACAAACAACAGACTGGAGGACTGACCCTGGTAAAATTCTGCCTCTGATTGGATTCATTTCCCAGGGCCCCTGTGGGGCTGTACCAACGTATGGGTCAGCAGAACCGAGGAGGAGTGGGACAGTGCAACTCCCTGCACATGGTGAGAAAAGAGAAAGCTATGACCTTACAAGTATTTATACTTTTCACCCTTAATCCTAGCAGATGGCTATTGTAATATTTCACTCTCATAACTACTATAAAAGTTTTAATTTCTAGGTCATTCTTTTTCATTTCTAGTTTAGACTGCTCGTAATTTAAGAACATATTAGCAAAACATGATAAGACAACAGAAAACATCACAGATACTGACAGATCAGCTAAATGGCCAAGTCAAATGCTCTAAGTGGAACTCATAGACAGGTTAATAAAGAGGTGTTATATTGTTACAAGGAAGGCATCTACAATCAGTCAGGAAATGTGGTTAATATACTATATTTCACACACACAAGTTACAGTGCAATTCGGACTAGCAGCGTAACAAACTTCAGAGAATACAGAATAAAAAATGATAGATGCTGCACAGATGTTAGATTCAGTTCCCTTTCCCAATTTAGGAAAATAGTATTATGATTCAACAAATCATTTATTCATCTCAAAGCATTTACTACTTTTGTTGGTCATTATAAATATTGATTTTCAAGGAAGACTCAGACAGGTCCTAAAAATAGAGATTTGATTAGGTAATCATAAATTCACAGACATTTAATATTAAAGGGTTTTCAGATCTGGAAGTTGTTTTAAGTCTGGAGAACGGTTCCAATGCTGGAAAAAATCATATAATTTTGACATCAGTCAGCACTGTTCTGAGTGAATGTCAAATGTCCATCTGTTCTGAACTAAAAGCTTGCCAAAGAAACTTCCTGTGAAGCTCTCAGAATTCATTTCCACTTTGTTTGTTGTAAACATTAATTGGAATCTAACAAGACACTCTGATTAGACAGTATTAGCAAGCATTTAATGGCACAGGCGATATCTGACAGTTGCCATTAATTTTGTGGATTCTGAATCCTGGCATCCTCTCACAACTGAGAATGGCATTACTGCTTGGGGAAGTCCTAAGTTCCTAGGGAGCCATTAACAATTTTCAGCCAGAGTCCATCGCTCCAAATGCTGTCCCGGGCGTTATCTACACCGAAGTGTTTACATAATGTCCATAAAGCTGAGGTAATTGAAACCAATATCTGAAACTGAAGCAGGCAAGATCCATGGGCCAAATCACAGCTCAGATTTTGAAGCCGTTTCACTTCCGCAGTTCAGCGTGTGTGAAAGCACAACCTGCCTTTTACTCGGCTTTGCTGGTGTATACCTACAGATTTAACTTGTTGTGCATGTCATGACACTTAATTTCAAGGACCTGCAAGAATGGTTGCATAGACAATTTGGTGACCCCCTCACCTGCTGTCAGGATCCTTTTATGTCCTCCCTTTTCTGTAGAATATTGCTACCTCCTTTCATGAAGACCAGTTGGCATTTTGGCCGTGGAGTCTCACTGTCCCTTATATGTGCTGTTCTGCCTCCTCGTACCAGCTCGGATCCCCTGGGAAGCAGGACTGCTATTCATTACTACTGTACTCAAGAGCATTTTCCTAGCTCTTGGATTAGAAAGTGTTTTCCTATTTATCTCGAGTCAAAAAAAATGCCGTCATTGGCACAGGGGACTTGGTGGGACTTGAAGCTGGGAGTGCCACTCCCTCTTTTGATGGCTAATCTACCTTTAGACAAATACAGGCAGCCAGCTTCTGAAGTCTCAGCCATTATGTTCTTCTCTTTCTCTGTCTGAGTGTTCTTCCTGATATGACTCTTCCTCCACACATCCCTGTGTGTCCATATCTATTTTCCTCCTCTGCAAGTTTGTCATGGATCTACTTAAGTATTGAACAGTACAGTGGAACTCTGGAAAGCTCTCAACAGATGAAGGGATCTTGAGGGAAATAAATAAATAAATAAATAAATGCATTTCCAGGTCACCACTCACAAAACATTCTTTTTTACCTTGATTTGTGAATTCTCTTTCTATTGGCATTCCTTTGCTAAATGTGAGCTAGAAAAAAATTCCTCTTCTGAGAGTGTTCTGGGGATTGTAGCATGACAAGTAGTAACTGTGTGCTAGCAGAAGAAAAACACTAGAAAAATATGCATGTTTCTACTGAACTGTGAAACATTAAGGGCCAGTGAATGCAGATGCATCAAGCAGGCAATGTCATTCTGCAGGCTGGCAGCATAAGGAGAGAGAATGCAAACAACGAAAGGCAGGAGAAAAGGTAATGGTTAGGCTAGTAACTACATTAGCCTATCTGTAGGTTATTTCTGCTGTTATTACTTGCTACAGATTAGTAATTCTGTGATATATGCCCACAAGGCAGAAAAGGAACCAGTTCAAAAAGGTTGTGATAAAACCAGAAGCGTATGTCATATTCCAGTTTGCTTGTACGGCATTCTCCCATCGTGGATTAGGTCAACACAGGCAGAAGGACCAACCTTTAGAGATTGTTTTTAATCACATCACTTAAATGAAGAATTATTTATATAAACCTTTAACCTGACTTCCCAGAAAGTGAGGGGAGAACACAACTTATTCCTTTAGCGCCCTAATAAGAATTTGGTTTTTCAGACATCTATGTTCTATATGTAAATATAAGCAAAAAAATAAGCAAAAGCACCAACAATAAATCAAACAATTTCCTGCTTATCCCTCAAAGGATAAGTCACACACAAGTACGATGGCATCTGTTTTGTACATAGGATTATTTTCTTATAAAGCTCTTTCTTGCCAGAGAAAAACTGAAATTTCTGGCAGCACTGACTTCCTGCAGATCCCCTCCCACATTTTGGGCTGTCTCCTCACTTTCCAAAGTCTGGCTACGATTCAGTTAGCTGCCAAATCTCTGAGATCTTAATGCTGCTTTTGGAAGGTGACCAGGTCTGTGGGTCAATGTCACCCTCTTCATGTGTTTTATCTCAGACTCGTAAAGCACAGCCATACCCACTCTCCACCAGACTTTGTGGGTTTCATCCTCAGTGCCATAAGAGCTTTACAATCTTCCCTCTGGGCTGATGGGTCAGTTGGTCACAACACTGCTGTCATCTCTGTGTGGTTGGGAAAGAAAAATGCAGAAAGGCTTGTATAAGCTCGTCTCTTCAGTGTAAAAAATAAAATAAAATAAAAACTATAAATAAATTAATAAATAGAAACACCAAAGAACTCAGCTGGACACCTTGCTATTGCCTGAGTCATGATTGCTCAGAAATGATGAGTGTGACCTGAGAATCTGAACTCTTCCCAAGCTAGAATCAGATAAGAGAGGGCCTGGATAGCATTTGAATGGCATCTGCTTTTGAACAGAGGCACATGAATGTAAGACCACAACTTGACTCACAACGTAGAATGTCATGTGAAATCTTACTGTATTCAGAGGCCCAAGTAGAGTAAGATGACTGAGGTCAGTGTAATAAAGGACTGGGATTTATTCTGCTAGGGACTTTGCTGCAGAGTCACCGACGGCTGGACTTGGAAGAGTTACTCCAGGTAGGTGAAGAGTTACTGGAAGAGTTACTCAAGAAGCAGGTGAAGCTTCACCTACATCTGTCAGAATGAGCTATACATATCTACATTATTTCTGTTTGTGTAAATCAACTAAAAATTGCCAATGATTAGGGCCACACTGACTCCCTAGGAAGTAAGAGCTTAGTACAACTAGTGGCAATTGTTAGAAACTTTTTCATAACATCTAACTCTGCTACCTTTTCAGTCAACCCAGTGAGCACTGAAAACATGTACCTGTCTTGGACATACTTGAATATGTCATCGTATCTGTCTGTGACCTCCTTTAGAAAAAAAAATGCTTCAAACATTTTTCAAATATTTCTAATTGTTCACATATTCTCTGGACTTCATTCAGTTTTCTTTACAGAATGTGTGGACTGAGCTGAAAATATCCTTCAACAAACAACCTACTAGTGCTGAACAAAGGAGGGATTTCTTCATATATATTAGACAGAAACACAATTTGCTGCACAGCAATACTGCTGACTGTCATTGAGTTTGTGATTCATTGCAATAATTCAGATGATTTTAGGAGGAATTGTTATTTTATACACTCTACCCTATATTCTTTCCAGTGCAGATGATGGATTAGACAAGAATTATAACAGACCCATGCTGAAGTTATCTGTCAATGCCCTTCAAAACAGTTTTACAAACTGGTATGTACAAACAGCAGCTCAGCTGAAAGGAAAATGCACATAAAAGAAAGGAAGCATGTATGAGAAAGAAAGTGTGCATGCAAAACTCCTCTTCAGTTCAGTCTATGTATCCCCATATTCATTTAAAATAACTCTCCAGAATGAAAACCTGGAGATAAGCTGAGGAACCTTTAACTCTTCCTAGTGCAGAGGGGTTACACTTCATTATACTCATCATTTTGCAATTTTTCCTGACACCAGAAAGATTTAGCTTAAAGTTCATGACAAAAACTGTCCCTTGGAACTGGCATGGCTCCACTACATTGTTAAAGGAATACAGTGAGTAGAAATGGGCTTTTAAGATTTTTCATAATGCTTGCAACATTTTCAGTTATATAACTAATCATTAAAGTGATACATTATAACTGTAAACGTTAATGATCTTTAAAAAGATCCTTTCTTATAAGTAATTTGGTGTTTGGATAGAACTATATGATCATTAAAAACTACGCTACATTTCTGGTAAACCATCAATAAACATCCTATGCAAGATGGACCAATGGGATTCTGAAAGAGAAAGACATGGAAAACCCCTATCTATTTCAGCAAGATTAATATTTTAATTAATTTTCTGCCCCGTCCTTCGTCATTATATTTCAGCTGCAAATAGGTTGCCTCTCTAAGCACATAACTCTTTAATAATCTTACTTCCATTGTCATAAGTCTGACCTTATTTTTAATCCCAAGTGTTGGTGCAAATTCATTTATCAGTGTCTGCTTGCAGGTGGCATGCTCTGGAGAATGGCTGGCTATTACAAAGGGCACATTAGCACCCATTCCAACAAACATGCCAACTCAACTAACAACGTTGCTTTATGTTGAGCTGTTACCTTTTTTTTCCACCCTAAGCTGAATAATAAACCATTGTTTCACCTTGTGCAGGCAACAGAAAGGCAGTAGACACGCCAGACATGAGAACTAGTGGCTGCACTGATGAGTTGCAGGCAGTCTGCACACATCTTTCTCTGAATTCCTACCTATGCAGGGAGAATACTTCCCCAGTTTACAACAGTAGTAGCATAATAGGTCAGTAACAGCTAAATGCTGGTACCTTGAGTATACCTGTACTTGTGAACAGAGGTATAACGACTTGAGATTACCTGCTTATTCATGAGCACACGCTCCATGCAGTGCACCATGGAAGAGATTGGATGTAATGTTATAACTAAACCCCTCTCAAAGTGCGTATGCACACATAGACCGAATCAGGAATGTACAAGAAGCCGACATGATAGCATTTCTTAAATTTCAATTGCTTGATTTTGTCACTTTAGCCTTTTTTTTTTTTTTTTTTAAATACATCTGTAAGCATACTTGAAGGAAGATGTACCACAGGGGAAGCAAGTACTAAAACTAAGTGCAGAAGGACTGCTTTGCATTCTGCTTCAACAAAGCTGTTTGTTTACTTTGTGTGTCCTGTATTACTGCAAAGTTACTGTGAAGGAGTCACAGGGTACTGCTTAAAGCAGGTTAGAAAAATCAGGAAGACGCCCAATAACACTTAAGGGACCACTCCATACTACCTATTGCTTCCTCCAAAACAATGAGACCCAAACACCATAAATTAATGCGCTAACCATACTGTCATACCCAGGACTAACACCACCTTAGCAAGCTCCTCAAACACACATTTACCATGGATAGAATTTCTAAAAATTGCAAGGATCTTGGGGTAGATAGGGTAAGAAAGGCAGTTCAAGTGAATTCCTACAGAGTTGAATTAAATAGACCTTTGCTACCAGAAAAATAAAACGGTATACAACTGTTGCCCATTACCCTTCATTTCCTAGGATCCTGGCTGGACACACACCACTGCGCAGAACCTGGTGAGCCTGCCAGTAAGGCTGACAAGAACTGAGCAGGAAATACTCCAAGACCTATTAAAAGGCTCTGAAAAAAAAAAGGGGGGGGGGGCGGCGAGGGGACAAACTGCTTAAGATGACAGTTTCTGACATTGAAATTATTCTCATTCTTTTATTCAAATGAAACTTCAATCTCTCTCCTTGAACCCTAGCACAACTGCACAATTTGAAGCATATTTTAAGTGCTTGTGCCATCACTGCAAGACATACTGATTATTAAAGTTAGAAGATTTTTATTTCCTCTCCCTTCAAAAAAAAAAAAAAAAAAGTTATTTATTTATTTTGCACTTGAATAATTAAATAAAACAATCCATATATTTGTTATGGCACAAATAGTGCCTTACCTTTTTCCCCAATAAACACATGATTGGATTACAGTAAACCACATGCTAACAAACACACACTGGCTGACCAAACTCAGAAGTTCACAGGGTGACCCAAGCCCAGAAACCAAGCTCTGTGTATTGGAAGTGTTCCCATCCCTTCATCCTAGCACAAGCAATTG
The DNA here is from genome assembly GCF_011077185.1 of Oxyura jamaicensis. NCBI lineage: Eukaryota > Metazoa > Chordata > Aves > Anseriformes > Anatidae > Oxyura > Oxyura jamaicensis. The sequence goes on along the minus strand of NC_048926.1, from coordinate 25,655,314 downwards.
CACTAGTACTACCAATTACCTTGCAATGAAGACACGTCTACTTCTCAGTTAATAAAGGGGTACCAAGTATGTTTGATAAAGTAACATATCTTCAGGATTAAATTATACCATTATGACATTAAAAATGAATTACAGATGAAAGGTGTAAGACTCACAAGCCCTGCAAAACAGTAAATCCCCTCCAGATCCCCCATGCTGAACTTTGTTATTACTACCACGTGCAGCAGATACTCAAAGAGAGGGAGAGCACATTGTCAGTTATGCCCTTTGCCCCAAGATGCACAAAACTTTCCAGATAACGTGCCCCAGCCAACCATTGGTAGAGCAGGGAGTTATGAACTGCTGGTGATTTTCATTTTTCTCATTTTGAAGATGCTTTAAGAACAAATACTGCCATGGCACAAATGATGCACATGTTCAAAGCTCCCTTCATCCACTGTATAAAGCAGCAAGTTGATTCGTCCTAGCTCATTATATTTCTAGCAGAAAATAACACATATATGTGCATAACACTATGTGTATGGGTGTATATAACCATATGTATCTGTACATGTAGCGGGAAAATTGTATAGTAGTAAAAAAAAAAAAAAAAAAAAGTACCAATTTGTAATAGAGGACTGAGGTTTAATTGTAGAATATCTGGGTTAAAAGGGACCCACGAGGATCATCGAGTCCAACTCCTGGGTCCCCAGTAGCAAGAACTAAATTGTAGTCTATAAATGGGTAATCTTCCTAAAATTTTTTATGCCTGCTGAAGATGTTAACTAGGAACACTGACTTTTAGGTAAGTGTAAACAAGTAGAACAAAACCAGAACAAATGCCTTGCTAGCCACACATAGATCAAGCACTAGAAACTGCTGCTTAAACTGCTCATGACCACGGGTTTGTTGACAGGCAGGTTGAGAGTTGTCCAACACTAAAGCTACAGCTACCTGACACTCATCTATAACTTCTATTTTTAATTACTTGTGAATCTCATGAGATTTTGAAAGATGATCTTTATGTCAATTACATGTTTCTGAAACTCCTGTGAACACCTAGCCAAGCTATAAACTTCTGTTAGCTTTTTTTCCTTCCACAAGAGGCTAAGTTTAGGGTTGCATTTCCAGAAGATGCACGGGCAATGATGCTTGCTTCTACACAGAGCCATGAAACTTCTCCAGCTGCATCCCTGACCCATCATGGGAGAGGCTATAGCAGATTTTGTCTAGTGACAGCAATGTATTTTTTTCTCTTTTCTTCTCAGTCCAGAGAACTGTTGCTAGATCCAGGCTGTCTGCTGGATTAGGGGACAAAGAGACAGACTGGAAAGAGTAAACCAAGAGAAAATGGACAGTGAAAACTGGAACTGGGTGATGGCAGACAGCAGGGGAGACTGCCTAGAGCACACGTTGATGCAAGAAGGACTGAATACTCCTTAGTACTTCAGGTCTGAGAGGGAAAACACTAGAAAACGGAAACCAGCGCATATGTACATGCCTGTTTGAAAGGGAGATCAGATTAAAAAAAAAAAAAACACAGCTGGGAAGACTACAGCTCATCTGACAAGGTGATTAGGAGCAGGATACTAATTACCCATGAAGCATTCTGTAATGGCAAAGTACACAAAAAAGCACTGCAAGTGAGAAAGGAGACAGAGGAAGTCTGGAGGGATGGGCTATGACTTTCCTGGTGCTCAGCAGGGGGGCTGAAACTAAGATGAGAAGTCTGTAAGCAGACTTAGCTGTGTGGATGACACATAGGAACCAACAGGTGCTGTGAGTGATGACAAATTAGAAAAAATCATGCTTTGAGTAAGGAGTGACTTATAACAAAGAACTCAAAAAAGAGAAGCCCTGGAGCTCAACCCAGACACCCAAAACTTCCAAGCACATTTATCTCACTCTCTCTATACTCCATTATCTTCCTGTGAAATGAGAATAATGCAGACTTCCTACACTTGTAGTCAGACTTCATGAGCATCACAGTACACAAAAAGGACAATTCCATCTTCAGAGCAGCATAGAACAGAACACATTCGCAATATACTCATTAAAAAGAAAAAAAAAAAAGGAAAAAAAAAAAGCAACAAGTTTATTACCAACTGAACACTGAGCTTTCTGCAGGCTAACCAAGGGAGATGGGAAACTACTGCTGTAACTCAAAAACCACTTACTTGTCTAGAGGTGTGAATTAGAGCTGAACATGTTTTAATTTTGGATGACTTGCGTACCTGATTTTTACAAACCCAAAAACACTCTTAAAAATCATATTTATGTGTATAAACTGAAAACACATCTGGCATTGCATTCCATTCAGTTGTATTACTCTTGAAATAAGTACTTGCAAAATAAAGTTGGTGTTCCCTGAGCCTAAGAGAGGCTGATAGTGAAAGCATCCCTTTCTTGTGCTGGGTTACCCATACAGTACCACAAATGTAATAGGTTAAGCAAACATTACATATTTTCCTACCTGTCTTTCATTTGACAACACAATGAAAAATGGTTTGAAACTTGGCAAACACAAAGGAATACTTTGAGTCAGCAGGAGTAACAGTGTCCCAAAGAAACACCCCTTTAGCCCCAGTCCTCACTAGCACATCCCCACTCCCAACCTGCTCCCTCCAATCATGACCGTCTGTAGTGGGTTTACGTGGCAAGGTTTTGGTAGCTGAAGGCTGCAGGGGTGTCTTCTGTGAGGAGAATCGAAAAGTTGCCCTGTGTTAGAAAAGGGCCACTTTCAGCTGGCTTCAAAGGGCCCTGCCGCTGTCCAAAGCCAAGCCAGTAAGTGATGTCGTGTGTGCCACTGTGAGAGCAGATTTAAGAAAGGGGGAAAAAAAACTGCTGCACAACAGCAGCTGGGAGAGTGAGGAGTGATAACCAGCCTTGCAGACACCAAGGTCAATGAAGAAGGAGAGGGAGGAGGTGCTCCAGGTGCTAGAGCCAAAGTTCCTCTGCAGCCTGTGGAGAAGCCCCTGTCCCCCTGCAGCCCATGGGTCCCACACGGAGCAGATCTCCACGCTGCAGCCCATGGAGGAGCCCCCGGTGGAGCAGGTGGATGTGGCCTGAAGGAGGCTGCAGCCTGTGGAGAACTCTGTGCAGATTCTGGGCCGAAGTTGCAGCCTGTAGAGAGGGGAACACGCAGAGGCAGGTGACCTTTCAGGAGCTGCTGCCTGTGAGGAGCAGTGCTGGAGCAGTTTGCTCCTGATGGATGGACCCCATGGTATGGGCCCATATCTGGAACAGTTTTTGAAGAGCTGCTGCCTGTTGGAAGCCCCCACAGGCTCAGTTCAGGAAGGATGGCATCCCATGGGAGGGACCCCACGTGGAGCAGAGGCAGAGTGACCATGAAGGAGTGGTGGAGAAAGAGTGTTATAGATTGACCACAACCCCCATTCCCCCAGGCCACTCGGATGGAGGAGGTGGAAGAGGGCAGAGAAGGGCAAGGTGTTTTTGGTTTCTTTCCTTTGTTTCTCACTTCTCTAGCTTGTTAGTAATGGGCAATAAAATTACTTATCTCCCTACTCTGAGTCTTTTTTGCCCATCATGATAGTTGTTGAGTGATCTCCCTGTCCTTATCTCAACCCTTGAGCACTTTTCACCATATTATCTCCCCCTTTCCCTTTGAGGAGGGGGAGCAAGAGAGTGGTTGTGGTGAAGCTCAGCTGCCACCTGAGTAAAACTACCACACAGCCTTCCAGTAAGTGGCAGGTCAAACAATGCATCACTGGCAGTAACTTCATAAAAATGTTAATTAAACATGCACTTTGCTACTCTTCTAATACAAACTCAATGAACAAACATCATTACAGAAGCACAATAAAAACCATATATGGAGCATTCAACACAGGTGTTCTGGGGGGATTTCCCCGTCCCTAAACCTCAGACACCTTCACTTCGAGGCATCATACCCCAAAGACGTCACACTGCACACACAGCCTATTACTTCACCTGGTCCGTCACGCACCAGGTATGCTGTGCATGACAGCTATAACCAGATGTACTCCAGAGCGATTTCTAGCACCGCAGAAGACTCCAGGGCCTCTGAAGGCCATGCCACCCAAAACTTAAAACCTCAAAAGCAACCCCATGGGCCGGCCTAGTTGAGAGTATGGACACGACTCCTCAGGCACCTGCCAAGGGCAAGAGCCTCACCTCCCAACCCTGCGACCTGGCTCTGGCAGCCGTCGGAGGGGCGGACTGAGGAAGGAGAGAGGGCCGAAACCCCGCAGGACACACTCGGCCCCGCAGCTGAGGCACCAGCCGCGAAGCAAGGCACCCTACAACCCACAGTCCCGCCGCGAGCCCCCCCAGCCATTTTGAGGCGGACTCCGCGCACCCCGCGGCGGGGCTCGCCCCCGCCATTTTAGGTGCCGCCCCGCCAAGCCCCGAGGGGCGGTCCTGCCCTGCCGGTACCGGTCAGGCCGCACCCTCCGCCCCCTCCTAGCTCAGGTATCAGGCGAAACTGGTCGTGCGTGCGGGACAGGGCAGGACAGCAGCGGCCGGAGCGCGGCGGGAGGGACGATGGCTGGGCGCCGCGGGCTGTGCCTGCTGCTGCTGCTGCTGCTCAGCGCCCTGCTGGAAGCCGTCACGCCCACAGGTGAGCTGGGCAGCGCCGGGCAAGGTGCGAGCCGCCGCTCGCAGGGCTGGGGGAGCGGGGCGACAAGCGGCACCGCTGGTGCTGCGGCTGAGGGGGACGCCGGGGTGCAGGGCGAGGCGGTGGGGCTTGATCGCATCGGGGCGCAGCCCGTCGGCACCGGGCAGGGTGCGGGGAGCGCTGAGCAGCGCCGTGGGGTCGGGGCTCGGCCGTCGCTTTCCTGGACGCGTGGTGGCTCCGAGCGAGGCTTCGCCAGTGTCAGGTGCTGCCGTGCCTCACCTGGTTCTCAGCAACTCCACTAAAGATGTTCTTCAAAAGCTTTTTAAAAAAAAAGCTTTTCAGAACTGGAAGAAGGAAATCCAGTTCTGAAAAGACAGCACATTCTTTTTTCCTTTTTTTTTTTTTTTAAAAAAAAAACCTTATTTATTATCTTTTTATTTTATATTGCTTTCTGAATGTAAATACCATAAAAAAAAAAAAAGACATTCAATTTTCACTGCCCTGCAGTTCGTGTTGTGCTGACTTTTTATAGTAAGCCTCCAGATCCCACTGCCATACCTGTGCACTTTGCACTGTGCCCCTCTGCATTAGTTCTCCCTGCGCCTACTTACATAGTAAAAGTATATGCATAAAGGCTATGTAAATAGTGAAACCAAGCTTATGGTGGTTCCTAATTTCTCAGCAAATAGACACTAGATACTTAATACGTGATTATCACCTGCGTGGTCACACCAGCGCATGATGGTATCAGGTATTTTATTTTGTTCTATTGTGTGGTATATTTTGCATTGCTTTTTGTGCTATCTAGAACTATTGTAGGTTGCAACAAATGGGTCATAGCCTCCTTAAAATCATAAGGCAGTAAAAATCAGTGAGCCGTTAGGTGCAAATTTTGTGGTTGAGAGCAGAGTCGGTGATACCAGGTTGCCTCTTGATATCCCAACTGTCTGACCGGGGCAAGCGTAAGCTCTACAGGGGACAATGTCAATTTGGGTTGGGAAATGTAGTCTGCTTAAATGTTTTGTCAGGTTGCTTGATCTTCTGGTGTTGGGAAGTGAGATGAGCTGGAAATGGTATTCCCCTCCCAGCCAAGGTAGATGCACTGAAAGTCAGGGGGCATGACTGTTTTCAAACAGGCTCAGGCCCTTATGGGGTTGTGGTGAATTTGTGCTGCAGAACCAAGAACCAGGATAGTCTTATCCTTAGTCCTGTGAGGGTGAGTATTGCCACCATGACCTAAGATGGTTTAGATACTCTGCGCTGCAGGGCAGACATGATCTTTCTTTTGGTGGGCAGATCTGTATCTTCTGCACAAACAGCAAAGCTAGGGATGTTGAAACGGTCTTCTTGTGGAAGAGTGTGTTCGTCCCCATGATGCCAAGTAAGCTTTTCCTGTGGGCAGATTAGCAAGTTAACTGCATTCTCTGTACGTGAGTCAGGCAGGGTGAAACTGTTCTTGGAAAAAAAAAAAAAAAAAAAAAACACCGCCAACAAAAACCTCAATTGTTATGGAAAACAGCAAGCAGAGAGAGAGTAAGAAAAGGATGTAGAAAATGCACATACCTAACAAAGGATTGGTTGCTCTGGGAGAGAGTGTTAACTGCAAAGAGAAACAGGATACTGAAATGTCTCCCCGTATGCATGCCAGCTGGGCTAACAAAAGCTGACCAGTATCTGCAGTCAGAAATTTTGAGGCCAAAACTGAAACATATCCTTCAAGTAAGCATAAAAGCAAAGCAAAACTTGGTGTCTGAAATCATACGTTTAATTTGACCATGCCTTCAAAAATAGAGTAAATAATAGAAAAACTTTGTTCTCTCACTCTTGCAATATTAAGTCCTGTTTGTGGGTCATGTGTCCTCCAGTCTACTTTCTTTCGTGTCACTCTTGTTCTTTTGTGACGTTATAACACTATAGGTTTTTTGGAGACGATGCTTATTTCTTTCCACCCTGTCTATGAACACACAAGCACAGGGCTACGATAAGCTTTATAGTGGTACTCTGAGAACTGCTGTCAGCTTTTAGTGAAGGATCTGAGCACTCTGGGGTATTTCTCAGTCAACCTAGGGAAAGAAGTATTACTTAGCTGTTTATCATTTATATCTCATGTCTCAATTAGCTATGTTCTTTAGGCTGGTTATCTATTTTTCTATTCACACCTCAGGTTAGGGACCTGGTTATTCTGTAATATGCAAGCAGAGCTCACAGGCTTTGAAGACCTGAGAGCAGGATTTGTATGAATCTGCCCTGTTGTAATTATACTACAAATAGGTCAAAATGAATATGTCATTGCAGTTTGTTTTCTTTAGGACTGTTCTGCTGATATAATTTAAACAAATCTTTGTAGTAGACTGCACAAAGACTGAAGAAGTTGATGTCATTGCACTGGCAAAAAGCTTTCTTACACCGTCTTCCAGTGAAGCCTGCCTGTGCCTTCAACTTGACAAACCCTTGTTAAGTAGTGGTAGGGTAACTTAATTCAAAACTCTAAAGAACACCAGTATATGCCATATTTCTGTACCTCTTTAAGAAAGAGGTCACTCAGCCTAGGCATGAACCTAATACTGTACATCAGGCATTTGTAGTACTAACTTGAAGAGCTATCTAGAGTTGTGCTACTTCTGAGAATCTATTGTGGAAAACATACATACTCATGTGATTATTTATTTATTGTATGATAATTCTTGTCTTATATATTCATAGAATCATAGAATATCTGAATTGTAAGGGACCCACAAGGATCATCAAGTCCAACTCCTGGGTCCCCAAAGGACCACCCTAAATAAATAAAGACCATGTGTCTAAGACCGTTGTCCAAGCACTTCTTGAACTCTGTCAGGCTAAGTGCCGTGACCACTTCTCTTGGGAGCCTGTTCCAGTGCTTACTTTAAAATGTAAGGAGTTAGTCTAATTTATTCCTTGCTGGAATTGTATCAAAACTACTATTTGTTGAAAGACAAAGGCACCATCCTTCAACACTTTACATGGCATGTTAAACACAGACCTGCTTGCTCAATAAATCTCATCTCTATACTGTTGGGTTTTTGATGTTGCTGTTTTGGTTGGTGT